>NW_023494799.1:25542499-26142499 GCF_904425465.1 Colossoma macropomum
GTATATGCATGTATACATATATATGTATACTTATAGCACTATTTTCAAATACATCAGTCATCTCATTACTGCTAAGGAAAATATTAAAAAATGGTTAGAATGCCTTTATACAAGATAGACAGTTATAGACGCCTTTGATGAATACAACCACATTCACTGCAACAAACAAAATTGCTGAAAAAAAAGCTAAATTGATTTTAAAAGGACTCTAGATGTTCAGAAGCACATTTTATATTTCATTACTGTCATGCACAAAATGCATGGAGCTACAATTAATCAAAACTGTTATTTGGATTAATTATTTGGATCCTGCGCTAGCATGCTAGTTTCTTCTACAATCTGTTTACCAATTATCACATCATTAGAAAAGAGAGTCATATATCAATACTAATTTATCTTCAAAGTGCTTTGTCATTTCACTGTTGCTTTGGCTACAGAAACTGGGGATTAGTCACCAAGTGGGCACTGAGTCCCTGTTTCAAAACCTCACAGCCAAAATGGATGGTTTACATACAAGAAATGTAGTTTGAAACGTTATTTTTTCACGTTAAAGATTAGTTGGTGTCTATTTGAAGGTAACAATGAATGAAAACTATAAACTAGATTTTTGGTAGTCGTTTTGTAGCATTTAGTAGCATTTGGTTCCCAACAGCTAATTGTTAACCATGATTGCTTTTTCATAGCCTGTTCCTTTAAATTACATTTAAAGAGTCTTATAACCAGCATTTGATAAATAAAATCTCATGAGCTGGTTTCTGATAACTTCCTTCTGCTATTAACCATGGTAGCATTTTTGCATGGATTATTCCTTTAAGTCATAATTGTGTCCCTTCACCAAAAACCATTTATTTTTTTATCAGTTATTTTGTTTTGTATTTTACTTTGTAAAACCTTTTACATTAAAACCCAAACTATGCTTCATTTACATTTTAGTGACCTTTTTTTTTAAATACTGGGCATCAAACAATGCCATACCATGCTTACATGATTTTTACAAAAAAAGCATTCATTTATTGAGACAGTTGGAAATAAAATAGTGGTTGTTTCCCAACAGTTTTCCATAAACATTTTTGGTTAACTTTCTTACTGAATAGGTGAACCACTGGACTATTCCTTTAAGTGGTATTTAATGAGTTAGAGTGAGGGACCGTGGCTCTGCTCGGGCTAACGAGGGTCCTGGCCTGTCACTCCTGGTGTCAGTTCAGCTCTGAGTAGAGCAGGAGGGGAGCCGCCATGACATGCCTTCTGACGGAGACCCCTTGCTGGGTAACATGCTACGACTGACCCTAGAATCAGCCATCTGCGGCCACAGCGCTCACATTTCCTCTCTCTAACATGAATCCCTTCAACCATAAGTGTGTTATTCAGATATTAATTTTAGGACTATTCAGTATCTACTATGAATTAATCAGTAATTATGTTTAGTTGTTCAATAACTATTATAAATTATTCAGTAACAATAATATGAAACTAATCTGCAAGTAAATATTTCCTATACAATAATTACATTGTTTAAGACTTGACATGCTGCTTTAATGTTCACTTATAAATGATGTAACACCTAATATCCCATATAATCCAAACAGTTTACACATAAACACACACACACAAACACATACATATATAAGTCAAACAACATGTTTTGTTGATTTTCTAAGTGAAAATGAGCTGACACGTCCTCTACAGGGAACATACTCAACAATTCTACCAGTTTTAATGCACAATGTCTATTTTTTTGCTGATATATTGGAAAAAAATAAAACATTAAATGTAAAATGTTACATACCTTTATGCCACATTTTATGCTTTATTTTTTTCCGAATATGTTAAATTCAGCAAAACAGTAATTGTGCTTTAAAATGTAAAGAAGTGTGTTCTCTGTAGAGGATGTGTTCACTTATTTTTGAATTAGAAAATCAACAAAATATGTCATTTGACAAGGAGCACCCAAACTTTTGCATATGACAGCTTATCCTTTCTGTCTGACCTATCTGTTTGGCTTCTATTTATCTATTCATCCATCCATCCATCCATCCATCCATCCGTCTGTCCATCCATCCACCCATCCATCCATCCATCCATCCCCTTTCACTTTCTTTTTTTCCATCCTATAGGAAAAGAGAGGGGACTGTGGGTGGACAGGGTACACAGCTCCTCTGCTACCCATAATATACCACATCATGAATGTACTGTAAACCGTAGGAAAAAGAAAAAAACAGAAAGATGAACGATTATTGTCACCAAAAGGGTGGATTTTGGTCTGGTAAAAAGATGTTGGCCCCGGTTCAAAATCAATAAATAAATTAATAAATTAATTAATTTGTCATTTAAACCGTCAGTTATGACAGTGTGGGCCCACATATGGACCCTTAGAGTTTAAGGGATTAAAACTCTGAAACAAATTAACGAATTAACTTTTGTAGGTCTGATTTTTCTTCCCCACAATTTCTGTGAGTAAGGCATATGGACAAACAGTTTGACAAGGGCACTGCTTGGAAATTGATTCGTTGGTAGCTATGCTACACTGAAAACAATCTGTAGGTTACGTCTACATGAGTAACATGCATATATTACAGCACTATAATTATTGCCAAAACTAAATGACAAAACAATGTTGGTGTAATATATTCAATTCACATGGAAATGATGTACACATCTGAATCAAGTACATTCATTTTCAGTGCCCTAGCTGAAAAAAGGGGTTGCCAAGCTGGCATGTATGCTACTTTAACATACAGTTGTTTCATACACAACCACTCCTACTAAGTCAACTACAGCTTGTTCATGCTTTTAGAAATAACCCCCAGCTGACATGGTAAAGAGCCCCTGTCCCTCCCCCTTTAAAAGACCACATCAAAATGATGTGTGTCCCCTCTGCCCCCAGAGACCGCAGGCCCTGCCTGCTCAGTCTTCCACCACAGACTGTAATAGTACATCAAATGTGTCCTTAAATGGAGCCTCTTTTGCGCACATTCTATCATGGTTTGATCTCTCTTTTTTCCCAATGCCCTGCTGCTTCAAAAGGAGCTGGACTACTCCTTCAAAAGCACATAGGTCTCTTCAAAGATGCCAGTAAAACTGTGGCACTTTCAGTGTCTAAACTCAACTCTCCGCATATGAGGCATACAATCTAAAAATAAAGGTTCTAAATGGTTTTCAGGTTGGATGTACAGAAAATTGTTCAGAATGATCAGAAAATCTTTCATTGGTATAGAACCCTTATATTATGTGGAGGTTCTTGAGACCAGAGTTGGATAATATGGTGATGAGTTATCGTTATCATGATAAAAGATGTTGTAATACACTTTTTGGACATACTGTGGATATTATCAGTAGGTCCAAAAGAGTGGCCAGGGCTGTCTAAGCGTTGATCCTATCGCTGTGAGGTGACAAGTTCGATACCTTAAGATGTCACAGCCATCCATGTTTGGCAGTACAAGAGATTAAAATTTGTTCTCGCTCTCTGAGTGGACAGGATGGCTCTCTCACTACCCCCAACACTCTATGAGACACTAGCCAGTGCAGGCGTCTGTTAGCTGGCATAACAGAATCGGCAATTAGTGTTCTCCTCCAAGCGTGTTGAGTTTTCCACTGAATAACGCTGCATTAGCGGCAGTTTGAAAGATGAGTGTGTCTTGGAGGAAGCTTGTGCTAGCCTTCACTATTTCAATTTAGTAGCATTGTGTGACAGTAGGTGGAACTGAATCCGACTAAATTGGGTGGAGGACCAAGTGGCATACTTGTCCAAGGTTTCGCCATACAGTTTGAATCCTGACAATGCTGGCAGGCTAAGAGATCACTATTGGTTTTGTATAATTGGCTGCTGCACTGCACAGTAGGTGAAACACTGAAGAAACCATGGAACAGTTTTGGTAGTATTTTTTAAATGTGATGCTACTGTTTTACTGGTGCATTCTGCTTGTCTGAACCTCAAAAAAATGTATTGCATATCATTAAAAAGCTCTCATATGCAAAAATGGCTCTTTAAAGAACTATCCAAAGAAGGGTTCTTTAGGGAACCAAAAGCTCTTCTATGGCATCGCTCTGAAAGAGTGTAGGCTATGTTTATTATACCCCATACCGTTGGCTGAACAGAAAAATCTATAAGTGGCGCGTGCTGGTAATAATTACAGTAATAATTACAGTATCCCAGCAAATACTAAAAATAAACATAAGGCCGGGGTGGCAGCTTCAGTTCAATGTATGCAGAGAACTGGCTTCCTAAATGAATCATCAGTGCTCTCATAACGTGCGTATAATATTTCGCATCACGAGGGGAGTGATATTCAAATCTCAAGAGGAGGCTCATACAGACTACAGTATTTCAGGAGTCAAGTCCATAAAACTATGCAATTACCCACCAAAAAGTCTGTACATTCAAAGCAATTTGTTCAGTTTGCCATTCTTAGTTAAAGGTTAGCAGTCAAGCCAGACAAGAGCTCTAGTTTACTGCTGATTTGACAAGATCAGAAATCACTTTGGCAATTACCACATGTTTAGTAATTAACCTCAACCTCAAGTCTACCACCTGCAATGGCGAGATTTGTGGTGAGACTGCAAATAGGCTCTGAATGAATCCGTGAATGTTTCCAATGGAAATTCGCTCTCAGTCGGCCAAAATGTGCAACAACGATTCTTCAGTAACAGTGCGTCCTTTGGTGAATTATTGAAAAGGGCACCAAACGCTTGATCCTCTCATGACACAGTATAGTATGAACAGTATGTCTTTAAGTCAGTGACTTTAAAATACATCCATCATGCTGATGCACACTGTAGGTCTTCAGTGTACAGTTTAATTAACAGCATAAGGAAACCAGGCATTGGAAGATGTTAGACTGACCAGATTGGAGGCTGGAGCTGTCCACCTTTTTGGTGCTGAAATCTGCACTGAGGGCCTTCATCGGCCCCCAACTACACCTGACTGTAAACAATAAACAATATGTACATTTAACCCCTAACACCTTTAGAACCCAGATCAGAGAAAGTGAAGTGAAATGAACTGATATGATTCTTCATTAGTCCTAATCTGTACATCGACCAATCTCCAAAGTATCCCTTAGGAAATATAATGCAAATCCAAAGCATTTCCACGAAAACCATAAAAGCAAGGCTGTAATTAAGAACTGTAGTGTATTTTTGTTTTGAACTGCTGAGATTTTATTCTGAATAAGTCACCCTTCCAGTACACACTTTAGAAAGGCAGTTCTTCAAGGGTTCTTTAGTAAAGGCAAGGGTTCTATTTAAAACCATGAATTCTATATGAAACCCTCTGCATGCTTAAATGGGTCTTTGCATGGTGAAGTGGTTCTTCAGATTGATGGAGAATGTGTTGTATTCCAAAAAAGACATAAAGCACCAAAAAGGGTTCTTCTATTGTTATATGCCTGACATCATAACAATAGCAGAACCCTTTTTGGTTCTATATACAACCATTTTCTAAATGATTCAATATAGCTAGAGCCATGTAACACATTCTCTATCAATCTGAAGACCCTTTTCATCATCCCAAGAACCATTTAAGCATTAGATGTTTCTATATAGAACTCATGGTTCTATATAGAACCATTCACTTTGCTAAATAACCCTTGAGGAACCATCTTTTTTACGTGTGTAGCTAACCGACACGTTCACATGTGGGAGCGTACTAGTAAAAGCAACAACAAAAAAGTACGAAGGCAAAAATTAAAAATGGAAACGAGTATAAAATTAATATAAATGTGGAGAAAGAAAAAGTGTTGACGAGGTTGAGGGTAATTTTTAAAGAAAAAAATCCACACAGAAAGGTTTAATGTTAGATATTACTCATGCTAGGTGCTAAAGGCTATTACAAAAAAACTAAATATCGTAAAACTTAAGTATCATAAAAGCATCGACAGTGCTAAAAGTGTTATAAAATAATATAAAAAAACACAACACAAATGGACATATGAGGCTGGAGTTGGGTTCGTATTCGCTAGCTTCTTTTTCGAATTTTCCGTTCCACCTTAAATGGTGCTGCATAGTAACTGCAGCACCATTTAAGGTGGAACGGAAAATTCGAATTAAAAAGCCAATTGCAGCTTCGTACGAAAAACGTAAACTAAATATCGTATAACAAAACGTAATACCACAAGATTTAAGGCTGTATATGGATTATTAAAACAAAAACAAATCGTCTACCTGTTGCTTCGTCCACTGAAACGCCTCTGAAACACTGGACAACCAGACCAGGGCATAAAATTCAGCAAGGAAATAAAGAAGTAGGAAAAAGGTGGATACAGACTGTGGAGCCCTGGCTGAGGGAGGGACAGTAGCTCGCCGTTGCCTTTCGATGATTTTCTCTGTTTTTTCCACCAACGAAGTTCACCATCCTCTCTCTCGCTGTGGGTTTGTCCACTCCAAGCTCTGCTGATAGCCTACCAGTTGCTCTGACTCTTTCAGCACCATGTGCCCTCAACAGCTCCAGCTTGCTCTCTATCGCTGCTTCTTAAAGGCGAGCTGGCCTGTCAGCTTCACCAGCATGACGTAACCAGTCTAAAAAAATAAATAAAGAAATAAATTAAAAACCACCTTCATAACAAGAGTCCCCCGGGGAAGCGTTCGATCCTCTTTTAAAAAATAAAGCTGCCCAAGGGATCAAGTAATCAAATCAATAAAAAAAACACTGTTAGGCCACAAATTCAGACTTATAGCTATAATGCTTATGTTTTATTAGAAGTAAACCTGTGATCTGTGCAAAGGCTCCTAGAAATGTGTTCTTTGGTTAACTTTGCAAACGATTTACAGAGTTGTTAAAATGTGGTTTTCCTCAATGTAAAATTTATCAATCAATGGTGAAATAAATATGCCTGTTTTTAGGATTTTTAGGGAGTACAGCAGGCACTTAGATGCATTTATAATTTGGTGTTCCCTTTTTTATCATCTTGTTGTTTGTGCACTTAAATCCTTAATAAGAGGTCTTATCAATTATTTTAACCCTACATCATTTAAATAGACATAAACTTTTCCACAAGCATGCATTAGGACTCTTTTTGATTGAGTTGTTGTTATATTTGTGAGTAATTAATGATATAAAGATATATGCAGCAGTACAGCATTCCCTAACATAAAGTCACCAAATAAAAGTCCTGCAATTATAGAAATGGTCCAAACAAAATCATTTGAAATAAAATTTTGTTACATGAACAGAAAATATTTATTTTACAGAAAATTACACAGCAACAACAAATAATTCATAATTTCAGTATTTAGTGTGCCCTCTCTTTACCTTTATTACAGCTTTCATTCTTTTCTGGAGACTTGTATTCATTGCTTATATATATATATATATATATATATATATATATATATATATATATATATATATATATATATAATTTTTTGCACACCTCCAAAGTTCAGTCTGCTTCTCACCATTAATGTAATTTCAAACACATTTAGTGATGTTGAGGTCTGAGCTTTGGAGTGGTCAGTCCATTGTTCTGAGAACAGCAGCAACAAGTCCGTAAATAATTTATTTTAAACTCTGGTTTTGGAAAGTCTTTTTTACTTAAATTCCTTTGTTACTTTCCCCTTCCTTATGCAAGCAGATTAACTTATATCTAATCTTTTCCTCTTAAAAAATAAATAACTTGTACTTAATAGCCATTTTTAAAGGAAGAAAAATAAAAGAGGGATGGTCACACTTGCACAGTAGCCTACCGTAGATCAGTGGTTCCAGTTGGAATTATGTACAGCTTCACTGTTGCAGGGAATACAACAAATTTAGAGAGTTACTGTAGTCTAAAGTTAGTTTTAGAGGCTTCACAAAATAATAAATGAGGTTATCTCATTTCATCCCTTTAATGCCCTTTTTTTCTGAAAAACAATGGTGAACTTACAGGGGTGAATTGTTGCCCTCTAGTGGACCCAAAACACATGACATTAATTTCTAATATGTAGATGCTGTTCTCACCTCATTGGCCAGCTTTTATTTCCAACGTCTCACACACACACACACACACACACACACACACACACACACACACACACACATACATACACATATAAATGGTCAGTCTCACCCCTCCCCACCAAGCCCCTCATAACCCCTCACAAGTCCTCCATTTACACTGACTCACTAACAAAATTACAAACAGCTAGCACAGTCAGTACCTGCTCGCTTTGGGCATCTCCCCCTCCCCTGCCTGTTTGCCCCCACCCCCCGCCCTTCTTCAGTGCTGGGCGGTAGCCATGGCAACCAGCTTCAGGGGGCAATAAGCACTGGGAGAAATGTTTTGTCAGGGAGTGTCAGGACATCCCATGTAAGCAAACAGAGACACTTGTTGTGACCTGAAAAAGATAAATAAATAAATAAATAAATAAATAAACATGTAATAGCAGATAATGCAGGGCAAATAATGTTTTGGGGAATGCATACAAAAGAGCACGCATACAAAATGGGGACAACAGGAGATTCGCTGCGCTAAACATTCATATTTAGAGGGGAAATTACAACTGCTGTCAATTTTGAAGCTGTTCAGAGCAGAGCAAGTGAAGCGACAATTCAGGCAGAATAGTCATGTTCCTAAGCAACAGAGGCCTGTCACATTGACGGCTAATCATCCAAGCAATCCCTCGTTGGACTTTTTAGTCAAACCAAATGCTCAGTAGAGAGGTTTGTTTGTTTCTGCCTGCGTCTTTCATAACCAGTATCTGCTGCATTTTCCTGTCTTAGGCTCAGCGCTGCCCTTGTCAAAAGCTTTTCTACTGATTTTGTCTGACATTTGATAGCTTTATGACAATGTCTTAAAACGTGTTATAAAATACCCTGAGTTGCCAATCTACACCTACCTTGGACCTATCTTCACTGGTCAGAAACACCTAGCATATTACTGCTGTTAGAACAAAACCTCGTATATCCAAAATGGTAACTTTACAGGAGAAGGAAAAAACTTGCTTTACTTTTCATGTAAGTCAATGGAACCAGACTTCTTTCCAAGTAACTTTGGCCCATTTCTTTTGGTCCATTCATCATGAAATTTACAAACAATGTAAAGGACAACATGCATTTTCACATTAAGTCAAAACTTGAAAAATGGAGATACAAGGTTTTGGTCCGACAACAGTGATATACAGTTCTGTGCAAAGTCAAAGACCACCCTTCATTTATTAAACTAGTCAAATCAAACAGCTAATTCTTTTTCAGGAGAGGTTCAAAAACTGGAATTTAAAAAATCATTAACGGATACAGACAAAATGGGATTTTGAATTACATTTGCAACATTTAGCAGACTCCTATCGAGAGCGACTTACAAAAGAGCATTGTTGTCCACTCAGAGAATGTATCCTAGCTAGTACAAACAGGTTAGTGTCCAAACTGCCCTTGAACTCAGACACTGCAAGAAACCAGAAGCTAATACCTAGAAAGAAAGATGCAGAGTTGAACATAGCATAAGCACAATACAGTGTATTACAACAAGTACTCAGTTTAGTGCTCGCTTAAGTGCTTCACAAAGGATTGGATCTTTAGCTTGTGTTTGAAGGCTGCCAGAGAATCTGCTGTTCAGACAGCCAGTGGCAGTTCGTTCCACCACGAGGCAAAAATGAAGCTGCTGGTGTTCGTAGAACAACAGACTGATCACCCCAGAGTCCTGATGCTGTAAAATGGGTAACTTGTACCTCAAGGCCATTTTGACTAGACATCAAATAAATGGAAGGTGGTCTCTGACTTTTGCACAGTACTGTTATTGGGCAATTTCTCAGCATGCCTCTACCTTGTTCATCAATGGAAAATTACCATTTAGGCCCATCACTGACCAGATATTATTAGGGTGATGATCCATTCTCAGCACAGCTGGTATGAGTCTATGAGACACAGTGGTGTTGAGAGTTGAGGTTCAGAGTGGTCCACCACCCACAAATGTCTCTGTGGTCAGAAAATGACCACTAGTCAAGAGCTAGAGGATGGCTAAGACAAACTATGCATCAACAGATGAACTAATAACTGTACACCAGCAAGGTGGAGCTACAAGGGAGGGGTTTCTGATAATGTGAGTGCCAGAAACACTTGTGCCAGTGCTGCATGAACTTTTCTACCACCGAGAAGGGCTACTACTGTGCTGAGAATGGTCCACTGCCCACATAATGTCTGGTCAGCAGAGATCTTATGGTGGTCTCCAGCTTCACCTATGTCTATAAGGTAGGTGTTTCCAATAATATGGCCAAGGAGTGTAGGTACAAGCTAACTGTGCCAACAATTCAGTGTATGTACAGTAAAATAGTGCACAGAGACAATTAAATCTACTGTTGTCTTTGTCTGCAAGGTCACAGTGTAAGATTCAAAGCAAAGCAAACTGAATTGAAATAAAGGTAATATATAATTGCTATGAATGTCTACAGACTTGTTCAACCTCTACGATGAACATACAATAAGAGAAGCAGGACTGGAATAAGATGTTCAAGGATTAAAGAATATGTGGAAGAACATCAAAGACATTCAGTCTGCAGCTGGCATGATGCTTACCATTGTATGCAAAAGTTTGGGCACCCTGGTCAAACAAAAAGTTTTTAACTATGGTAATGGGGAATTCCACTGATTTTTCAAAATTATTATTAAAATGGTACAATGTAAACAAAGTCATTCAGAGTGGTTTGATGTGAAATGGCTCACTGTAGAGAAACTTACCAAATCAGAATTGTTCACAGTGGTGGTAATAGGAACCAGACATCTGAAGAGTTTAATGCCTATAAAACCTTCCTTAGAGAAAGCTATTGAAGAAAAAGTAGTATAGCTAGCAATAGCTTGCAAGCAATGTTGCAGGGGCAGCTGCAGAGAGGAGAGGCAGCGTTAGCTAAGCTAAACACCACAGCTTACCTAAGGGGTTTAGAAAGTAACGCACATGTGAAGTAATGAGAGATTGGAATCCTGTTCCAGTTTGAGAGAAGTAGCAACTTGTAATGGTTTTAGTATACCCCACCACTGGTCAGCTTCTTATTTTAGTTTTGTGTTCTTGGAGCAGATTGTGTGTCTAGC
The DNA here is from genome assembly GCF_904425465.1 of Colossoma macropomum. Lineage (NCBI taxonomy): Eukaryota > Metazoa > Chordata > Actinopteri > Characiformes > Serrasalmidae > Colossoma > Colossoma macropomum. The sequence goes on from NW_023494799.1 coordinate 25,553,493, forward strand.
TAAAAACTTTGAAAGGCTAATTTTGGACCATATGTTTGTGAGCTGGTTAACTTCCCTCTGTGGTGTGTTTGTATATTGCTGCCTCAAGCACTCAATTGGCTTGATTGTAAAAACTCACATACTCCTACAGGCTTTATAATAGTAATACTGAATCTACAAGTGTGGGCTATGGGGTTTGAGGGGTGTCATGTACTGACACCTGTGTCCATCTCAGATTTAAAATGCCCGCTGTGCCGCAGTGTTACTTACCAAAAGTTGCTGAGGAGAGAGTGTGCAGCCTGGCGGTCCAGCAAAACTAGGCCTGCCTAGTCTTGTTCTTTCAGTTTTACCACTACTTTACTATCATCTACATTACATATAAAACTCAGTAGGTTCACTGGTGCTTTTAGATGGTAAATAAAATGGCTATATTTGTGATTTCAGCACCACTGAAATCTAAGTTGGTAAGTTTCTCCACAATTTCACATCACAATGATTTTGTTAATACCTCAACGACTGAATAAAATAGAGATTTTGAAAATAATCTGTGGAAATCCCTTGAAGACCCAAACAACAGACAGAACATTCCAGAGAAATGCTATCTATGTGGTCACCTGGAGTTAGATGGCAAATAATAATAATAGTAATAAGAATAATAGTAACACATTTGCATATGTACAAAACTGTGATTCACAAAACTGCTTTACTGATAATTTTGTAAATGTTTTAAAATCACTGCTAAAAATGTGTAACCTCTCAAACAGCATGTGATTATTTATTTAAACCAGAATTACATTTTTTCCATATCTGTCTATATAATTATAGTATATGTATTGAGGACAGATCAAAGCACAAAATGTTCTTTTGAACAGTGTGTGCTGGTGCCCGACCTGCCCAGTGACTCCAGGGCGAGGCCACCAACAATTAGCCGTCCATATTCCTGGCTTTAATATAAGCCATTGTATGTCTTCAGAAGCTGTTATACTGTATCTGAAAAGCCCCAGGCTCGCTCGCTCACGTAGACCGGAGTGCTCTCTCGACCGTCCCTTCAGTCTCTCCCTCTCTCTCCCCTTAGAACAAAGGTGCTATTCAACTCAGCAGAGCAGGTAAGAGCCCCCAAATGTAGCTCAAGTGGGTTCTGGCCTTCTTGACTGAATAGCCAATGAGCATTCAAATCTCTCCATTCATTCTGTCTGCATCTCTCTCTATCTCTCTCCCTCCCTCCCTCCATCCCATTTTCAAAATGTACCATCGTCGGCAGCTGCTAAAAGCTTGGGCGTGGAGTAGGAGGGATATTAGGCAAAATGTTGCAGAGGAAAACAAAAAAAGGGGGTAAAAAGCTGTCATCTTCAAGTCCCTCTAGGCTGAGACAGGTACTGGCCGACTAAAACCTCAGCAAAAAAAAGGAAATAAAAAAGTGCATAAAGACCAGTGGCTGGAGTCCAGAAAAAAGGAAAAACATAGAGAAAAAAAGCAAGCCACAACCAGAAATTCTCATCCAATCCACTTAGCACAACTCCAGGTCTCCTCGCACATTTTTCCTTTTTTTTTTTAAAACTCCAGCTCCCCCTCCATGTTCCAAGCCTGCTATTACAGTAAATTACAACTAAGTCTAGATTCTTCGAACAGGGATAATTGGAAGGCCATTATCCAGCACTCAAAGCCAAACATGGAGCCGTCCTTTCTGCTTTTAATGCCTTCGTTCTCCACTCTTTTACCTTTATATATATTTTTTTGGATTTAAAAGAACAACAACATGCTTTCTGTAAAGCATACAAAGTGTGGAAAAAAGGCCACAGCAGCTCCAGCAGCAGCTCTCCATCAAAGCCTGTTAGTTTCATTTAGGCTTTTCCAGAACATGCTGTAAAGTCTCATGGGAGCAACATCAATCAATTGGATTTCTCCTGCTACAACACCTCCCCCCTCAGCTAAAACAGAGGCCGAGGAAGTGCCATTAATGACAAAAATGTCACAACGGGGAGAAGCAGAATCCGTAATTGCTCAAAGAACTATTTGCAATTTTTAATTCATTTTCACAGAATATGTGCCTTCCATACGATGACCTCCTCTAAATAAGCAGAGGCAATTAAACGAGAAAAAAAAAATGTCCATAATGGTTGCAAAATCCACGTTTAACACTGCAGGGTGTACTTAGTGCTAGGAATATGTTTGATTATAATAGTGCAAATGGATTCCTGAACAGCTCTCATTATATCTCCAAGGATCGCCAGGGTCCGAGGTCAAATATGTTTCCGAAAGAGTCAGAGCATGGGCAGTATTCGCGGCATACATCTGTAACCTTGACTTTCGCAATAACTGAGAATGACAACCATGATCCAGTGAGAGAGAGGGCCGACAACCTATTGAAGGAAAATGTCACATACCATACTAACAGAACCGAAAGGCAACGAGGTATGTACTGATGACAAAACAAGCCTTCGAAAAGGGACAACAACTCAGCACATCTTGGCAGAAGAAATAACCTTGTAGAGCTCATAAAGCTGAAACTGCCTTCTTGTTCAATTTTTTCTGTTTCACCTTAAATGGTCTGTATCTGCCAGGATGTAACTGCTGCACCATTTAAGGAGGGACAGAAAATTCAAATTAGGTGGGAAATAAGAAGCCAACTGCTGCATTATTTAAGGTGGAACAGAAAATTTAAATAAGAAACCAGTTTAATGTTACAAATAAGAACATTTATATGAAATTGCCCCATGCTTTTAATATCACCATCAATAAACGCAACCTCTACACAAAGGTAAAATTGGCTTCTTAATCGCCAGCTTCTTAGGTCCAATCCCATTTCACCCTGTCCCCTACCACTTAGCCCTTAACCCTCCATTTTGTGTGTTCATGACTAGGAGTAGGGTGTCCCAGATTATGAGAAAAAAAAAGAACAGCAAGATGGCTGTGCAAGAGATCAAAAAAAAAACAAAAAAACACAAACGTATGCAAGTATTTTCTTCATTAAACAATTATGATAAGAATTTTATTATTTTAGTTTAATGTTGTTTCAATGTGTTATGGTCCTTTTCTTCATAACAACTAGAACAAATTGTTAATAGTACGCTAATGTCTTGGTAGCTAGTTAGCTATATTTCTCATTCCACTTTAAATAGTTCAGTACTGATGACTGAAGCGCCACAATGTAACTGCTGTTCCATTTAAGGTGGAACTGGAAAATTCAAACAAGAAGCCGGTGTATTGCTGACTTCAGCTTCATATCGCTGAAGAATTAGGATGCCCTTAATGTATCTAAAGCCCAGCAGTGATGTTGCTGAACTTTACCCTCCTCTGCTATCACTGCAGACTGGCAGCGTTGCCTACAGAGCACTAGTAACCTGTTAATGAAGTAATGCTCTTTTTTATTTGAGGGTCCCATTTCGTAGAGGAAGATTTCAACTACTAACCCTCATAACTCAGTTCCAAGGGGCAAGGTGACACTTGAAAACAGGGGGTAGGGGTAAAAATAAGAAATAGGATTGGGCTTTATTGAAACTTTTCACTCTACCCTAAAGCGTTTAGTTCATGATGTTCCACACAGTTTACGCAGGCTTCATATTTGCCATCGTCGTATTTTAACTTTTTGTTCCACCTTAAATGGTGCAACAACAACTAAGGATGTCCTGGCAGAATAGCTTACCTTGTAGAGATCGTAAAGCTGGAATTGGCTTCTTTTTCAAGTTTTCTGTTCCACCTTAAATGGTGCAGCACCTGGATGCACCAGAATGCAACTGCTGCACCATTTAAGAAGGGACAGAAAGTTAAGAAAATATGTCTTAATATGTGCCAGCTAATGTCCTGGTATAGGCTAAAAATATAATATAAATGAAAACACAGACCTACTTTGCTCTGCTTTAAGCTTTCGCTCAGCTATATCCACTTTTCTCACATCTCTGGCAGGAAACCTTTCCACAGTTGTAGAATAGTTTTTTGTAAAATGTCTCTCAACGTTTGATTTTTTACGAGGCTTAAGTCAGCTTCTTATTCGCCAGCTTCTTGTTTGAATTTTCCCATTCCACCTTAAATGAATGTAACTGCTGCACCATTTAAGGTGAAACAGGAAAATTTGAACAAGAAGCTGGCGAATAAGAAACTGACTTCATCTTTGTGACTTTTTAGTGTTTGAGAGTTTCTTGTTGCAGATTAAACGTATCAGGAAACCAGCTGGAGTGATTATAAATGCAAATAAGTCCATTGTCTCCAAATTATTGCTGTCCGTCTAAAATCTTTCTCTTTGCCTTTTCGTTAGCTACTAGTTAGGCGAGATTGTTATCTGCATTGCTACAGTGACCAGCAGTCTGTGCGCCAATCTTCAGGTGAATTAACAGTTATACATTCACTCCAGGGTTTAAAACTGTTTACTGTTAAAACTGTGTTAGAACGATCAGCAGAGCTTTATTTTACTGCAAAGGAGTTTTTTTGTTTTTTTTACCTAAAAATCGAATTCTGCTGCGGAGCCGCAACAGGGCAGTAACAGAGCCACATGTTGCTGACCCCTGGTATAGAAAATCTTAAACACAATATTGTAAAACCAAATAAGTACAGTATCAAACCACTTTAAGATGGAATGGAAAGTTCAAATAAGAAGGTGGTAAATAAGAAGTCAGTTCTGCTGAAAGTGTAGGTTTTAACACTATATTTGTGTTATTATGATTTTAATTTCACAGAAAGAAACATAAATAAGTTTTTAGGATTCCATTGTAATTTTGTCTAATGTAAAAAAAGTGCAGACTTGAACTCATCAATACAGAATGTAAATCATATGTTACTATGTACTAAGTACGCAATTACTCAATTATGCAATTACATTTAAATAGTATAGTGAATGACAGTAATGACTCTAGATGTCTATTAGATAATATATATTAATCTAAAGAAAGCTGGCCTCTGACTGACAACATTAGTCAAGGCTTCTACCTGAGAGCCTGGTCTTATATAAATTTTTTCCTCTCCCCATCTGCCTTAATCTACCGTGGCCAAAAATGACCGAATTAAAACAAAATACTCAAAGGCAGTTATAATTTCCATGCAATCACTTAGCCTTTTTCCACAATGCAGGAAAGCGATATTTGTGTGGTACTTCAATTATGAACTAAAGAGGGCCTCACACTGTAATTGCATAATAACCTTTCAAAAGTTTCCCTCAAGCCGTATACCAAATGCATTTCTTGAGCTGAGAATAACCTCTTTTTCTATTTTTTTTTAAACCAAATCCAAGTAATTAAATCTTTCTAATTGTATTTTTGATTTTCACCACAGTTCATTAGTGACTGGTCTTCAATGTGCACCTAGTGCACTCAGGCATGAGGCAAATGGAACACTGTTAAGAAACAAAGTTAAGAAAAGTAAAGTTTTGAGTTGAAAATGACATGAGTCATATTACATATCATCGCTGTCCTGAAAAAAACAACCCTGAATCTCTAAAACTTCACGTTTTATGATGTCATTATAATTTGTTGTAAGTAAGTTTCTTAACTTTAATGTAATTTAATGTAAGGGATTTTATTCCAGGTTATTTTGGAGCATTTCTCTTGGTCTAGTAGGACCATACGGACAGCACGGAAATCGAGAAGACAACTTTTGTTATCTTGAGATCACAAGACAAAGTCATGATCACAAGAAAACAGTCCGGAAAATTATATCTACCTCTCTGGACTTCCGCATGGCAGCTAATTAGTTCAAATGATGTAAGAAAAAGGAGATTTGTGATTGGATTTGCATGAATGAGTGGAGAAACAAAACTATTGCAGATGTTTCCCCATTGCTTAAATGTATCATGTACTGCATGATACATTTAAGCAATCCTACCATGCTTGATGGCATGCATAAAAATGATGAGCAGGCGAAGTTGACCTTGAGTTCAGATCAAGATGGCCAGAGGAAAATATCTAAGTGACTTTGATAGAGGGCTCATTAGAGGAACACAGATGGCAGGAACTTCAGTCACAAAGACTGCTCAACTGGCTAGTGTTTCAATAGGAACAGTGGCTAAAGTGACATCTGCATTTAGATCTGTGGGAAAGACTTCAGTAAACATGGCTGGAAACTGCCAAAAGCACACGTTCAGTGAGTGTGAAGCTAGTGCGAAATGTAAGGAACAACAGAAGAGCAGCTGTTTCTCAGGTGACTGTGAATGCAGGACGTGAGCAGACTGCCAGCAAGAAGAGTCAGCAACAACTACTTAGAGAGGGACATTATAATAGGGCTACAGAGTGTTAACCCCTTGTTACAAAGACAAATGATCACTTGAGAGTTCAGTACGCACTAGTCTACAGAGATGTGGAAAAAAGTGTGGTCAGTCACGCAAGGTATTGGATGACAACTGTAAATACTGGGCTTTATTAAGGAAAGGTTTGTCATTAGTGACACAAAGGTAACATGCTCACTGACATGTACATAAAAGTATTGTATCATATCAGTATCTCATCTAAGTGAAGGAACAGTGACTAAAGTGACATCTGCAAAAGCCCAGCAGGTCCATGTCTGCTTTTCCCCCGGATATAAAGCTAACTGAGGACATCTGAGATGGTTGGCCATCTGGGCGAACACCTGATGCTGGTAAAAGCTGCCTTTGCCTGCTGATCGGAGACCAGTTCAGTACTTTCTGCCTAAATGGATGAAGCTATCAACTTAGCTAGAAGAAGCCAAGCCTAGAACAGTGGCTGAGACTGTGTAGCCTCAGCTTCAAATTCATCAGCTTTTCCTCCTGGGTAATTCTCTTTAATGAATTTAATTTCTTTGTGCCAGAATGCAGGAACCAAGAGCACACTGTTAGCAATGCTTGCTCTGCTAGATTTCAAGGCTTAAAATGAAACGAGTTATAACCCCAGTCATATATATAACGTATATAGTTTCTTCAATGTTATTTTTTTCTGTTTCTCTGAGTTATTAATGAAATAAATGATTTTTTGTGACTATATATAGTCTTTGCACTAATTTTAAGGCATACGCACATGCTACTGCTAATTTGTTAATTATTTACTACACACCCTCACCCAGGGCTAATCTGACAAACTGCTAACAGTTCCACACTTTATATAGGTATGCACAGTGGTGGACGAATTACACACACCATGTACATGAGTTAAAGTAGAGATACCTAAGGTAAAATATTACTCCAGTAAAAGTAGAAGTCCTCCCTTTAGACCTCCACTTGAGTAAAAGTACAAAAGTGTTTGCCTTCAAATGTATTTAAGTACTAAAAGAATAATTATGTCCTATTATTATTTTTGTAACAAGACTCTTGCTTCATCAACTCGTTTTAGGTGAAAATATTCTAGTGTCACTCTTGGTAAACCAATCTTTTAATACAATGTCATTAATTAGTTTGATGTCACTGATGTCTATTAAAATGATCATAAGCACAAAACACTAAAGGCAAACAATTTCCATTAGGTAGAACCAAGTGGATATGAAATAACCTTTTGCGAACAAGCAAAGTTTCAGTTTAAGATGTATTTGCAACTTAGTTTAGATAAGAATTTGTGTATATTTAAACAAGTTTAAATTTAATAAAAACCTGCTTTAAACACAGGTTCACAAATGAGTTTTCCTTTACTATATTGCATCTGTAGGTCTCTGTTCATAAACATAAACTAGCCAAAACGAATTTACTATTAAATGAAAGTGTTTTTTTTTTAATAAATTCAGAAAAAAGACACATGCCAGTCGCAACTGCATGTGTACATATTTCTATATTGTGGTCTATTTACACAAAGTTTGGTTAGAGTTAGGAGTTTCTTCCATCATTTATGTAGGAATAGGCACTCCCAAAATGTTATGATGTTGCACTGATGTTGAACCGTATGCTTGCACTGTCCAACAGGTCAAAACAAGTTCAAAACAAAGTGCGCTCTGCATGATTGGTGTGCTTGTTACGTTTTTATGCACGCATAAGCCAAAAGGAACAACAGATTTCGCATAATGTAGTGGAGTAAAAAGTAAGACATCAGACCCTGAAATGTAGTGGATTAAAAGTAAAAAGTTACCAAAAATGGAAATACTTCAGTAAAGTACAGATACACAAAAAACTACTCAAGTACAGTAACGAATTACATTTACTTCGTTACTGTCCACCACTGGGTATGCAAGATCAATATTATATCAGACAAATATAAGATATATGTGATATAACATGTAGCTTGTTGTTAATGAGAGATAGTCTTAAAAATTTCAGATAAAAGATGCAGACTACTTCTCATTAGCCGCAAGCTACATGTTACAGGGTGTATTTTCAAAGGGTTTGTGACCAATATGCTCTTCAGAGAATATAGATACAAGGCACAAGAGCCTGAAACAGTTAGGTCATCTGGAAATGTACTCTGCACAGCGGAAGGTTATGAAAAGGTCATCTGGAGCTTGCTGACACCGAGACCAGCAAGGGCTGAAAGCAGTAATTATGAGGGATGAGCACACAGCAGCATGGCTGAGACGCTTCCACTTTCAGATCCTTCCATCCTCAGCCAACCACTGTTGTCTGAAGTCTTGACTGAAAACAATTTCAACGAATTACATGGAGAACACAGTTAGCATGGTAAGGAGGTGAATGCTATGTGAGTGGGCTGGAACAGGCTGGGTTATTGCAAGTAAGCTAATGCTACGTGAAAGATTTATATGGCACTTTCCATGAATAGAGTTAAATTTATGTTCCACTACTTTTTTTAAAGGCAATAAAGTGACTGTTGTTCTTTGTAAAAGGGGATCTGTACTTTGACTTAAAATAAAATTATTAAAATGAGCATTTAAATGATTACAAAAACACATAAAATGTCTGCATCTACATTTAAAATGGTGATTTTAAGGTTAAAATAATGATTTTCTCCCAATTATTTATTTAATTTAACAAAAACATTTTAACTTTTCATGCACAACCTTGTTCCCCAAACCTGTTCCCCCTGCAAAAAAATGGAACATTCCATTTAAGATGACATATACAGTAAGTTGCATTCATCTTGTTTTCAGCAGAGCATTAGATAAGCAAGTATTCTCATTTTAATTTCTCAGTTTACACACAAAAAAATGATTTGGCAGCATGGGTAAGGTTTCATCATTCAATCTTTTACCAAAATTATTGTTAAAATCAAGAATTTATATTTATTAATTTATGCAAACTATGTGGTTATTAATAATTAGCATGCAGCATGTTCACCCTGTTAAGCTAAGCGCTCCTGAATGCTGCTTATGTTAAGCTAAATGTGCAACCTTGTCAGTATTGAAAGTATTTTTGAATGGGAATGAAATGGGAATTATGATGTGTTCAACCCTGTTATTCAGTCATTTATGATGAATAATTCCTACACTGTTCAGCAAATTTGTTAAATCAAGTTAAAGCTGAAAGTCTGCACTTAATTTCATCTCCTGTATATAGTGGTAGACAGCTAAAATAATAACACTGTCAATGTCCAAATATTTATGGACCTGACTGTATAACTATCATTTTCAGCATATTTTTGAGCAATCCCCCAAAGACCACATCACTGAATGCTGTTATATAAAAAACATGCCAATTTTTTTATTCTGCTGTGTCAAAAACAATATGCATAAATGCACAATTGGAGTTTTAATGTGGTTATTTAGGTCATAGTCTGTTGTTCCTGCCTTTTATCAATTTGACAATGGCAGTCTGCTCTTAATTCCTTCCTTCAGTGAGGTTACTAGTAACACATTGTTGTTCTACATTAGCTAATCGCTTCTTAACAGTCTCGCTAACAGCCATACACTGCACTGCAACACAAGGTTTTGGAAACAGCCCCCTATATAGCCTGCTATGCTCTCTTATCCGTGCAGCCTTAGTGTACACGCTGAAAGAGGGCTAGCATGAAAGCAGATGTGCATTGCAGGCCTGACCTTGGTTGCTATGGGTACTAAGGACGGACTCGTATTCAACCGCCTGCCTGAGTTCCTGCTAATTGCCGTCGTCATGGCAACGAAGCACCTGATGTAATGCTAGGAAAGGGCAATAACCTTACAAGAGTCCATTTATTTATAGGGAGCTATTCCGTACTGTGCCTGTCACGTCGGACTTGGAAACGGACTCAGAAGGTGGAACTGACACATCTAATACCAGTGATGATAAAAAATGACACATTTTAAAGTGTACATTAGACTGACACTCTTTCATTGTTCAACCTCAACTAGCATCAAAAGCTTTCTTTAAAAAGGCCCAATTTTCTCTAACTAGCACCTTCATATGGCAGTGATTAATGTCTTTATGGTGCACAAGAACCACCCAAACTATAAGCTTTAATGCAAAAGAAAAATGGAAAAAAAGGTTCTAATTCCCAAAGTTTAATTCAAAATTAAGACCAAAAAAAAAACAAAAAAAACAACCAAAATACATTGCAGGTGAAGCATCATACAGTACAGGTGAAAATGATTAAGCCTTTTGATCCAAGCATATTAAACTGGCAGAATCCCAAAGCGATTGGATGTTTAGCTCCTCAGGCTCAGCCGATGATTTCCACACAGACAGATTGGATTATTGGGGTTTACAACCTCCGAGCTTTACGCGGACGGCAGCCATTGTGTGGAACCGGGGTGTTGTCGGTGATTGACACAATCTCCAGTCCTCCCATGCTTAACCCTTTAATGGCAGACTGAACACAGAGAAACAGGAAAACAGAAACTGAATGTTTGCCATCGTTCATAGAAAATCAACAGTTTTCATATTATGAACAATATTTTAATTAGTGGTGCTAAAGTTAATCCGCTAAATTATTAATGCCACTATTTTTTAACGCCGTTAATGCATTTTCCTAGTTTGACCCTTCAAACCATCCATAGTGGTGCAGGCGTAAGCTTAGCTGCAGCATGCTGTTTGTTACTATGATAGGACTGTCCAGTTGACCTATCATAAATCAATGAGCAGCAAACTATCAAAAGTGATAGTGAAGTGGAAAGCTCCAATAAGCCATAAGTCATTAGCTTTGCTTTACTGACACAAATATTACTAGTTAAAGAGATGGTTTAGCCAAAGATCTAATTTACACAATTTCTACCTTTCCCCATTCATTTCCCCATGTTATTGAAAAAAAAATTCTTTGGTGTCAGAAGTTTGTTTCTTCAGTTTTGAACTAGAGCCTCAAGGCTATTGTAGCTAAAAAGTAACAGAACCTTATAGCCACCAGTTTAGCATTGTGCAAAATGCATACCTACCAGGTCAAGTTATGTAACCTCAAATAGTCTTGCTTATGTGGTTTTTGACGCTGTATTACACATTGATGTCCATAACCTATGACAAAACATTATCTACCGCATCAGAAAGCACATAAAGCAAGACTTGAGATTACTTACCTAAAAGCAGTGCTGGGGTAGCACATAACAAGGAAACGTACTACAGTAATCACATTACATTTGCCTGTAACGCATTAATGTAACGCGTTACTGTTCATAAATCCAGTAATCATATGTTTACGCAAAAGGACAAGAATGTAACAGTGAAGTGCAAACTGTGCCCAGGCCAGAAGCTACTACAACACCAAATCTCCCCAAGAACCTGCAAAGACAACATGCTAACATGAATCTAGCAGCAAAAGACCCCTGTAGCCAGAGTGATGCTCATGCTGAGCGTATGCCAACCCCAACCAACCAGCCAAAGCTTGATTTTTAACAGGTAAAAAAACAATTAAATGGCTTTCATTTTTGTGCTTTAGGTTGGTTTTCACCAACTTTGGTGTTGGCTTTGTGGAACTTTATACAAAGAGCATAAAAGAAAGAACTAGTATATGTTTTGCCTATTAGAATAGGGATTTGTGCTGAGGCTGAAGACAACTTCTTGTTGGAATTTTCCAGTTCCACCTTAAATGGTGCAGCAGCTATTAATATAAAGCCTCTGGCACCAGAATGCAACTGTTGCACCATTTAAGGTGGAACTGGAAAATTCCAACAAGAAACTAGCCAATAAGAAGGCGACTTCAGCTTCTTGGCATATGTACGGTTAAATGTTATAGGCTATGGTTAACTGGCCATTACGTGATGATGCATCTCAGGCAATTTTGTGGAGAAACGCAAAAGTAACATAACAAATAGTGTAAAAAATTACTTTCCACAGACAGTAAATAAGTAAAGTAATGCACTACCTGTTATAAAAGTTATGTGTGATACATTACTTTTTTGAGTAATGACCCCAACACAGCCTAAAACTGACTTGAACTGATTTAAGCTTCCTTTACTTGTTAGCTACATTAGCCTTTTAGCCTCAGTGCACAACTAAAAAAGCAAAGTTCAGATACCAAACATGTTTTGGCTGATTACATTTGAGGTAAGGGTGAAATTGTGTTCATTTGATTTTTGGCTGAACTATCACTTTTATAATAGATTAAAAAACACCCATATAATATGATGCATTATCTCATGACAGGAGAAAAAAGTTGCAAATTCCTAGCATGTCAAGGCAACTATCTTTAAGAATAAAAGTAAAAATCCCTAAACCTGATATAAACGTACTTGACAGAATGTGTCTCTATGCATATTATACGTATATGTTCTTTCACTTTGAGTTTTTAACATGACCTCAAGCACCTTCCTTGCCACATTCTACCTAATAGCTTGCCATCGCCATTCTGTCTTAACCTCCTGCATGGTGCAGCTCCATTCTCTAAATTAGCCGGTACTGTAGTCAGAGGACTCACACTGGTTCTTGTAAGGCCACATTAGCGTGAATGCATCACGATTCTAGAAGCTTCTTGCATTCTGTGAATATGCTGGGGTGAGAAAAAGGAGTCATGTAGGTCTTAAAAGCCTCCCGTTGCCCGCGGCTCTGGAGTGGCTCATTATATTCTCACCCTGCCTTAATGTCCTCCCCCGGCTTACACTCCACTGCATAAGATCCTGCTGTGGGCCACTGGGTCAACGGTCAGCCTCATATTATTGATTGTAAAATTTGCATTCATAAGAACTGCTTTGCCTTACAGGCAAGCACACAAGGGTAAAACAGACAAGCATTGATGTCATGCCAGTGGATGGATTATGCCAAACAAAATATGATTTTGGTTGACAAAGCGCATTAGGGAGCAGCACCAGTGTCAGATGCAAAATTCATAGGAAAAACTGAATTACTGAACTCATTCAGAAGGAGATTTTGAGTCATAACACACTGCTCTAAAATGTAGGGGCGTGGCTAAAATAAGGCTCTGCCTATGGACTAAAACTGTGTTTCTGTAGTGACATGAAAATGTGGGATGGAATTTGTTACAAAACATTTTTAAAAAAGTTTAAAAGAAATCAAAAATATCATTTAAAATACATTTAAAAAATGTAAGCACTATTTTCACAAGGGTAAATTTAGGAGTTAGGGGTCGGGACACCTCCCAACACCTCTCAATAGGAGATGATGATTTTGTATATATTTAGCTTATCTAATTACTATTACTATTATATTATTATTATAATTACTTATTATTAATTACTAATTTTTTTATTAATTATTAATTAATTACCTTGGGATAGTAATTACTATGCCAACAAAGGTCTAAATTCTCCATTACTTATGACTGCAGTTTGATCTACAATTCTAAATAATAATTCTACCAATACAATACCATAGTATTATATATTATACAATAGCGTAATATTTATTTAACTCAACATTGTATTTTATTTAACTTCTCTCACGATTATTCTTTATGAAACAAGACACGATTAGAATTATGAAACAATTAAAGTATCTGCCAACAGAATAAGTTTTTCTACATTGTGGTCGGCAAGACGCGGCTCTTTTACTGCCCCGTTGTAGCTCCACAGCAGAATTAGAATTTTTAAGTAAAAATAAAAAAAAAGTAAGTTTTTTTTTTTGCAGTAAAATAAAGCGCTGCTGATCGTTATAACACAGTTTTAACAATAAGTGGTCTTAAACTCTGTAGTTAACGTAAAATGCTATTTCACCCTTTAACCCTCAAGGGTGGCGCTCAGACTGCTGGTCACAGCAACACAGACAACAGTCTTGCCTACCTAGTAGCTAACAAAACCGTAAAGAGAAAAATTTAATACAAACATTGATAATTTAGGGACAAACTCCAGCTCATTTTCTGATATGTTTAATCTGCAATGAGAAACTGTCAAACAATAAAAAGTTGTGACTCTTATTTGCCAGCTTCTCAATTGAATTCTACCGTTTTACCTTAAATGGTGCAGCAGTTACGTTCTGGCGCCTCACACACCTTTTTAGGTGGAACGAGAAAATTCAAACAAGAAGCTGGTGAATGAGAAGCCAGCCTTGTATAAAATCAAATGTTGAGAGACATTTTACAAGAAACTATTCTACTTTTGAGGAAAAGTTTCCTGCTGGAGATGTGAGAAAAGCAGCTATAGCTGAGCTAAAACTTTAAGCCGAGCAAAGTAAGTCTGTGTTTTTGTTAATATCATATTTTTCAGCCTACAGTAGCACATTAGGACATACTGAGACATATCTACAGTCAAGATGGTAAAATGGACATAATGTTGTGGTTTGATTTTTGTTGAAAGGATTAAATGGCTCATCTTAACATCTGGCCTGCCGACCCCTGTTTTACATTAAAACAAATACCATCTAGACATAACTTGAATAATCAGCTGATACATCCATCTTCTGATATACTATACACATCATCAGTGGAGTTTCTAGGTGTTTCAGGTCTTTCAACATCAGATACCTCCACCCCGGTGACCCAACTGGGGTTGAAATATCTTATAATAATTACTATGTATATCTATATAAATATATAATGACTAAATTTAAGATGTTTCACTTGCCAAGACATCATTTCTTTGCAGTGCACTCATCAGTCACGGAGTCTTCCTACATCTTAAAAAAAACTGGCCATCATGTTCTGCAAAAGCTTCATGTAATGCCAGCTAAGAAACCTAACATGCTCCAATTGCTTCATCATCTCTGCTCTGGGTATTTTCCCTACCAGCTTACAGCAGGCAGTAGTCCAGACTGGTGCTTTGCTGGCACCACCACACATGGCATAAAGCTTCAGAATTATGGACTTACATTTTGCCCATTTATTTTGATTAAGTCTAAATTAATGTAATTTTACTATCATGCTAATTTCTCATGCTGCATTCCCTCCACTTCGTTCTTTCAGCCCTAAATTTGCCAACCACTCATCGAGTTGCTGCTGGACTAAAGCTACAGCCATCAAACTTGCCTGTATCTCACTACAGTAAACTCCAGAAGTGATGCTTCTTGCAATTTTGGCTATGTTCTTCAGTGGACATGAATACAGCCCATCTGCTTCTATACACAAATGTGTTCAACCATATCAGTTAAATCAAACTAAAATCTAAAGTATCTGAATGATTTTTCAAATAAATATTTATAATATTTGTATTATTTTGCACTTAATGACATTCAGAAATTGCTGATGCACAGACATCATCTCATCCTGGCTTGTGCTGCAGCCTTCTTTAGTTCCGGCTCATTTGGATGGGTTAGGTCTGAAAGCCTCTTCGGTTGCCAGGGCAGTGTGTTTTGGATCATTGTCCTGCTGCATGAGCACACAAGCCTTTTTTTTTGTAGACTACAGAATTCACCCGGCTGTCACTGTTAGAAGCCGCTTCTAGTGGCAGCCACACAAGCCCAAGCAATGTTTCACAGATGGTGGTAGACATCGGATCAGGGGAAGTTTCCTTTTTTTCTCTGTACGCTTTCAGTTTGGTACATTGTAATACAAATTAATTTGCACACATCCATCCATCTGTAAGAATCTGTTTAATGAACAGACTCCTGGTTTGGCCCAAATCAAAAAAACTGCATGACAAACAAAAAAGATACACAGTATCACTGATGCGAATCACCACTTTTATGAAGAAACGAAAGATTTAAGAGCAAACAGCCCCTCCTTGTGGAGAATTTTCAACCTGCTAAATGTGAGTGAGTGAGTTATAAGCCAGGTTATTTGCATAAGGTGCTTTGCATCTAAAAAGAACAAAAATACAGACACAATTCCGGCTTCAAGATGGCAGTATAGGTGGGCAGAGTAGCCTAAACTGCTCCATATGGCCTAGGACACACCAAATCAGCTCGGTCACCATTGAGCACCTTCTTGCTGTTGGTGAGTCAATAGCCAACCATCACCTGTGGACAGTGCTGTGTACAGCACCATTAGCTCTAGTCTTTTTTAGCTGACTGAGAGTGTTGAATCAGCAGCGGCTGTGAGAGTGGGTCAACGAGGAGAGAAACGAAAACAAGAAAAAGTAACAGCACTCTCGAAAGGACACACAGAACAGCCTTATTTTTCAGCACCAGTGTAAATGGCAAAGCTTTAGCACTAGGAATGAGCATTTTAACTATTCTTGCAATTCAAATGTCCAAATATTTAAATCAATAGATTTAAACACAGATATTTGAAGCTTATAAAACAATATATTTTAACAATTCTTTCTTTGTGTGCTGCAGTTTACAATTTTAGGCTACCGTCAACTCCTGCTACAGAGAGTTGTTCCCTTCAGTGCAGGCACATTAAGTATGAGCATGTGGACCGTCAGCTGTAGCGTTCGAGTCCAAATTATTACAGGGCATGAGAGGTGATGGTGAGCTGACAGAAGGCGATCATCAGTCAGATACAGTTGGTGCTAGTTATAAAAGGTCAGCTTGGTGTTTTTTGGGCCTAAGAGTTCATGAACTGATATCTGGTTAAGGATTAACCACGGAGAAGGAAAAAAAAACCCAACGGCAAAAAAAGAAAACGGTGAATACATTTCAGCTGCGCTTACCTTTACAAGTGACAGCATCATGCAGAGGAACACATTAAAAAAAAAAAGTTTTATTATTCAAAAATAGCCAAGGAAAATCAGTAGGTTTTTCATGTCGGATGACTAACAGTATGTGTCCACTTGCCCTTTTTCTCACCGCCGGTCTGCTGCACCGGATCTCTCTGCTCGCCGCTGGTAGGCGTTTCTATGCCGTTACGGAAATAAAGGAGCCGTAGTGAACATATCCAGGGCAGTAAACAATCTGATACTGATCTGATACACTTTTCCACTGCATGGTACCAGCTTGACTCGAGTCATCGCTACTTTTTTTTTTGGTTTTCCATTAGGCAAACCTGGCTTACCAGCTACATTGAATGGGTACTATTTCTGCAGTGGAAAACGAAGTAGCTGGTACCAAAAGTGAGTTGAGCTGTGACATGCAGTGGAAAACCAACGAATAAGACTAAAATGCACACATATACTTTCTATGCTTTTCTAGTTTAAAGAATGCATCCGTCTTCCACACAAACTAGAGTGCTCGCTTGCTCAATCTAAAGCTCAAACTCAAGCTAGCTAACGTTAACTACCTTAGCAAGCAAGAAAGTTATGTTTGCCATTCATGACGAAGGCCAGTTTAAAGTTGCCTGATTGGCCAGACGCAGTGCAGCGGCCACATTCATCTGCATAAAGTTGAAATTTGCTGAACTTCGTGGCTGCGCAGTGAGGCAGATTTCGGCACACTGCAAACCATCATGCACCACACCTTTGAACTGAATATGAGTAGGCGAGGCAAAGTTGCAAGTAGACACGTACAGTAACATGACAGAAGCTGCCCTAGATGAACTAATGAGCTAAAACTACAGCTAACCAATAACACAGGATGCTAATGGAGGCTGCTTGTCTTTTTTTCCTCCTCAGTGAACGGCGTGCCGACTTGTTAGTTAGTCAAGGAAATGTATTTGAACTGTTTCTAGATTTAGCTAACATCAGCCTAGCCCATTTATCCATAGAAACAATGGCATCTTCGTCATGTCCTAAACAACGGTTCCTTGGCAACGAGCTCACATTTAGACACTCACGTTTCAGAGCAGCAAAGTTTAACGTATTTACGAGCAAAACTTTGTTTTACAGTTTTGTTAAAACATAAAATCAGCATTTTGCTGAACTGTTAGCCGTATATTTTCTCCGCCCTTCTGTTGCGAAATGTAACAAATGCCTGAATAGTGATTTCAGCATTCGAATATTGCCACCTTGAATGGCTAACAAATACTCGAGTACTCATGCACATCCTTAGCCTAAAGCCACATTCAGGTAAAAGTGTTACTTTGGTGAAATAATGACTTGAATAAAAGTACAAGTTTCTTTTCAAACAACAACTCGAGTGGAACAAACTTAGCTTAAAACTTAAAAATTACTTAAGTATTGAATAACTTATAAAACTGCAGTGGAACTTCACAGAACATCCAGCATCTATCAGCTCAGGAAATGAAGCTTGCAAAGTACCTCACTTTTTTTTTAATAAAGGAGTTTGAAATAGTATTGAAACGTTAAAGTTTCAAGATGTCCAAATCACTTCCCAGTCCATACAGTCCATATATAGAAACTCTGTGTTCCTGTGACATCATGAGAACCAACACATTTACACATATCCTGATATTCAGCTTACAGCAGTTTAGCTCTGCATATTCATCCTGAAGATCTAAACATGGTCTCAGCTCAGAAACAGAGCTCATTTATCTTATATAACCAGCAAAGCTTAATTCTAAGGGACAAAGAGAGGCTGGAAAATTATCATGTAAAAATGAATTATGGTACATAAAACCACACAAATGTTATATGTGAACCTCTGAGGAAAAAATAAAATACTAGAAAAATGTACCATCAAAGAAATGATCAAACAAAGTACATGAAATTAAGTACATATAAGCAGTTACTGCCTATTTCTGAAGTTACATGATGCACTTTTGTCCATTTCAGAGTCATTCTATGAGATCAATGCCAAGTGGACATGCTAAATTTGAATTTCTTTCATGTCAAGAAGTCACATTTCTGTCATAGCTTCAAGTACATATTCCACTACACTCACATTTTTCAAGGTTAGAGCTACTAAGGTAGATTTTTCAACAGTAATTAATATGACTTTACTGTGAATGTGGTTAAATATTTCATTAAACTCTTTTCTGAGTCTATTTTGTGAGACAGGGTGGATGTTTTGCTGAATTTACCCTTTTAAAACTGACAAAAATTATTAATGTTGAATAAAACAAACTGTAAACCGGTTTTTACTTCTCCTTGAGTTCTCAAGAAAAAAACCAACCTGGTGACAGAAAGATGCTACCAAGTTGTACAGTGACTAACTGAGGTCTGATTCTAAGTCAAAGTTGTGTGATAACTGTGAAACTGAGAAATTTTATTGTTTTTTGAAAAATGTATGTCCATTTTGAATTTGATGCCAAAACTCATTTCAAAAAAGTTGAGATGGGGGCATGTTTACCTCTGTGTTTCATCACCTCTTCTTTTAACAACACTCTGTAAGCGTTTGGGAACTGAAGAGAGCGACTGCTGTAGTTTTAAAAGTGAAATGTTTTCCCATTTTTGCTTAAAATAGGATTTCAGTTGCTAAACAGTTCGGAGTCTCCTTTGTCATATTTTTCATTTTATAATACTACTACTACTAATAATAATAATATTAATAATAAGTTCATCTTATATAGCGCCTTTCACAAACCCAAGGACACTATTTTTCTTTTTTTATAATGTCCCAAATGTTATCAGTGGCGACAGGTCTGGACTGGACTTTTAATACAGAGCAATGCTGTTGTAATACATGCAGAATGTAGTTTGACACTGTCTTGCTGAAATAAGCAAGGCCTTCCTGAAAAAGACGTTGTCTGAATGGCAGCATATGTTGCCAAAACATGTATATATCGTTCAGCATTATTGGTGCCTTCACAGATGTGCCAGTCACTCATGCCATGTGCACTAATGCACCCCTATACCATCATGAATACTGGCTTTTGAACTGTGCACTGATAACAAGCTGAGTGGTCTTTAGCCCGGAGGACACAGTGTCCATGATTTCCAAAAGGAATTTCAAATGTTGATTCGTCAGACCACAGGACACTTTTTCCTGGATCCTGTTTATATATGGTTTCTTCTTTGCGTTTAAGAGTTTTAGTTAGCATTTGTGGATGCAGCAACGAACTGTTTTCATAGACAGTGTTTCTGAGCCCATGATTTCCACTACAGAATCATGTCTGTTTTTAATGCAGTGCCATCTGAGGGCCCAAAGGTCATGGCCAACAAATACTGTTTTTTGCCTTGTCCCTTGCATACAGAGATTTCTCCAGATTCTCTGAATCTTTTAATGATACTATGTACTGTAGATGATGAAAAGCAAAAATTCTTTGCTAGTTTATATTGAGAAACTTTATTCTTGAATTGTTGCACTATTTGATTGTGCAGTCTTTCACAGAGTGGTGAACCCCTCTTCATCTTAACTTCTGAAAGACTCAGCCTCTCTGGGGTGCTCTTTTTATACCCAATCATGTTACTGACCTGTTGACAATCAACCACCATGTGTGTTTTCAAGCATTACACAACTTTACCAGCCTTTCGTTGCCCCATCCCCACTTTTTTGGAACGTGGTGTTGAAATACGCCCAAATTCAAAAAGGACACATATTTTTCAAAAGACAATAAAATTTCTCAGTTTCAACATTTGATATGTTGTCTTTGAAGCATTTCAATGAAATATAGGGTTTAAATGATTTGCACATCATTGCATTTTGTTTTTCCTTACATTTTGCACAGCGTCCCAACTTTTTTGGAAATGGGGTTGTAGAGTAAAACTCCATTATCCATGATAAAATCAATGTAACATGGCCTCAAGTGGCTTACTGACTTAAAAAAAAGACAGACAACATAAAATCTGCAAAAATATATAGATACACAATTATTACATCAACAAAGGCTTATTATTCAGTAACTACAGGAACTTCAATGCAAACTGGCTGAGCTATTCTTAAGTTATAGAAGTGTGTAATAAATCTTAAGGCCCGTCGTTGGGCCCTGGCCATTTAAGTGGTTAATGCAAAAACCTTCGCTTAATAAGTAGTATTTGCTCTCCAAATTACCACCACAAAGACAATGCTAATGTCTATTCGTGCCTCTTTCCGGTTTCCAGTCTTATTTAGCACCAAGCTAACAGGATTGTATGTCCCTTTTCCCATGCTGTAGCTATATCTCAAATAGATTCTTGCTCCCTTGGTAGTGCACTACATAGGAGTTAAAATACTGGCTCCTGCACCCAAACACAATTTGCC
The DNA here is from genome assembly GCF_904425465.1 of Colossoma macropomum. Classification (NCBI taxonomy): domain Eukaryota; kingdom Metazoa; phylum Chordata; class Actinopteri; order Characiformes; family Serrasalmidae; genus Colossoma; species Colossoma macropomum. The sequence goes on from NW_023494799.1 coordinate 25,574,473, forward strand.
ATGTGTACACTACTCCATACTGCACACATAGTGCACTATTTGGGTGTAGAAGCCAGAATTTCATAACTTACATAGTGCACTATAAAAGAAAGGAGAAGCCCTTGGAGATTAAGCCTGAGTCCGATGCTACTTAAGGCAGATCAGACTAAAACAGAGACTATGACCTATATATGGGGTGAAGCCTATACCAGCGATGAATGCATTCATTGCAATTGATAAAAATAATCTCACTACAACAACATGCTTACTATGGCAACAATGTTAACTGAGAATTCTGGACCTAAGTTAACAAAAATGGTGCTTTTTTCATGGGTAAATTTCACTTTCAGGGCTCCTGAGTGGTGCAAGTGTTGGTTGTCTAAGCATTGGCCCTGTCATCAGGAGACTGTGAGTTTGATCCGCAGTGATACCACAGCCATCCATGGCCGGGAGTCAAGAGAGCATAAGTGGCCTCACTCTCCCTCCATCACTAAGATGGTTCTCCCTCTTCCCGCATCACACTTAGCCCTTAGCACTCCCTTTTGTGCATTCACGTCTAGGGGTAGGGTGTCCGGATTTTTGTTGAAATGGAGGGGTAGGGCAAAGTGTTAGGGTTACATGGCCCTCCAAACAGAGCTTTCTCAGAGACACACTCCAAACGGAGTGTTATAAGAAAAAAATCAGCAAGACGGCTGCACAAGTGACCAGAGAGACCAACAAATGTAAGTATTTTCTTCGTTAAAATTTACGATAACCAAAGTATTTTCCTAGTTTAATGTCGTATCAATATATTTTGGTCCTTTTCTTTATAACAAGCACAAAACAAATCGCTAATAGTATGCTAATGTCTCGGTAGCTAGCTAGCTAAATTTTTCGTTCCACCCTAAATAGTCCAGCAGTATTGACTCTTTGAAGGACGTATAAGGCGCCAGAATGCAACTGCTGCTCCATTTAAGGTGGAACTGGAAAATTCAAACAAGAAGCTGGTGAATAACTGACTTCAGCCTCATATCACTGAAGAATTAGGGGTGGGTGATAATAAATAATTGTCTCAACACACACACACACACACACACACACACACACACACACTTTGAAAGCATGGGATGTAACTAAAGCCCAGCAGTAAGGTTGCTGAACTTTACCCTCCTCTGCTATCACTGCAGACTGGCAGGGTCACCTACAAAGCAGCACTAGTAGTCTGATAATGAAGTAATGCTCTTTTTTATTTGAGGGTCCCATTTCATAGGGGAAGATTTCAACTACTAACCTTGTAACTTAGTTCCAAGGGGCAATGGGACACTCAAAAACAATGGGAAGGGGTAAAAATAAAAACCAAGAAATACATTGTCAATATCTACAACAGGCTCATATCAGACAATTTTATCCAAAAGACATTTTGAAGTTTGAAATAGGAATGCAAAGCTGAGAGGCCATAACTCTTTCGCGGGATGCTGTTAGATTTGTCAGTTCAATCTGTTGCATGTATATAGGCTATAATTTCACCCACTCCATCAACCACTTTTTAGAATCCTTCTTAAAATGCATTCAAATGACAGCAATAACGACTTGTAATTTTTATCCATTTTATACAACACTGTTGCAAATTCCACAATGTGGTGTAAATGTGTATTAAAATTACATGGGCCAATTTCTAAATCAAAGATCCCAGAAACCAAAGCCTAAACTAAAAAAAAATCACATGGTAATTCATCACTGGCACTGCAATTTAGGCCAAGACTAGAAACATGTCCAGGAAAATGTCCCTAAATGGTTAACAAAGTCAGTTAAGCAAACTCACTGCAGAAAGGTAATTCTAAATAAATGTATCCACTGGCTACTTTGTTTATAGTTCTCTAGTGTTCAGACATCTCATGAAGAACCAGTAATTGTCTATGGACCACGTGCTGATATTACAGATATGCATGTACTACTATAATATATGTATAATATTGCAATTATGTTACCCATTATACAGGATATATCAAATTGATGTGGAGCATTAGCAATACTTACCAAGCGTCCTGGCCCCAGTCCTTTGACTTGTACTCGGACAAATGTCACCCCCTTTGCTTGTGCCTTCTGTTCAGAGGAGACAGACACAAAGTACAGCACTTGTTCTATTAAAGGCTAATAAATAACTGAAGCAAAACAAAATCGCAGGGGGTTATTTAGCGAGGACTCTGTGAAAAATACTGATTTAGTTGATACTGCTTGTGTCCGCGCAATAAATGAATGGCTATAAGAATAAAGTCATGCAGTTATTATCCACAGTGCCACTGCGCGGGGTTCTCATTAACTTCCCCACGGCAAACGCTGATGAAATTAGGAGCACAGCGCAGAGGAAACTTAGAAGGAGAAGGATAAACATGGACCTAAATATCTGAATGATAGCTCTGTCCCTCGGCATAATTGCCAGTATATGAGTGAATAAACTCAATGTACAGAAAGCTTCTCCAATTATGAAAACCAAAGGTTGCCTGATGTACTTGACTCAAGGATGATAGTTTCATTAATATGTGGAGAAGCACATCCTCGCACAAGGAGGCAGAAGGGAGGTGGACAAGCATAGCACAACAAGTCCAGTGCTGATTATGGTTTTGCAGTGCTTGGTTAATCCCTACCGCCATCAATAAGTTAGATGTTTACATAGAACCATATGTAATTTATTTCATCCAAAATTCTGAAGCTATAAGCATAACTGTAATGACACTCGGTACCACCTTAATACATTACTAAAACATTACTCAAAGGGACAGTGCTGCCATCCAGTGGACAAGAGCATGGAATAGACGCATAGGAAAGGTAAGAAAGTGATATAAGGAGCACATCAGAAAGTGTGCAAGTTAAGCAAGAAATGATTTTGCTAAAAAGATTTACAACAGAGTGTTATATTTCGCAAACCTCACTAGACCATTTCATGTACGTCTACTGTGAGGTGTCCATTATATGAGCAACGGACTCAGATTCTTTCCCTTTACTGTATTCTTTCCTTGGGTGTGGGTGGGCAGTGGGATGATATTTATCATTATAATGATAAATAACGTTACATTATGCAACAATATCTAATCGAGTCAACACATCCTCTACAGAGAACACACTTCTGCACATTTTAATGTACAATTACTGTTTGTTTGCTGAAATTAACATATTAGAAAAAAATAAAACTTAAAATGTGGGTTGTGCAAAAACTATGGCATATCTCATATTTGATGCTTTATTTTTTCCAAAAACTTTAAATAAACAAATTGTGCACTAAAATATGTAGTGCAATATATCCATATTTTCAAATATGCAGTACAATATCAATTGTTTTTTTCAAATATGCAGTGCAATATATCCATTTAAATATGCTGTGCAATATATAGGTTTGTTTTTAAATATGCAATGCAATATATCCATTTTTAGGTTTGCTCCCTGTAGAGGATGCATTAGAAAATCAACATAACGTCAAACTTTTGCATACGACTGTCTCACACTTAAAGAACACTAACCAACTCCATGTTTCATTACAAAGACCGCATAATCAGTCCTGTTTAGCTGGATTTGGTGCAGTGCAGTGCGTGAAACGTTGATTAAATATCATCATATTCATAGCCTTTCATGTTGTTTTTCAATTTGGTCTCTACCAGGCCTTTTTCTCTGTTCCAACTCATCAAACCTCTGAAAAACAAAATATTGTGATGCATAATAGGGGTGCGGGAAAAACTCGATTCTTAGATGCATCGCGATACGGACGTGAATGATTCTGAATGGATTCATTCAACGTCAAAAATCGTTTTTCTAAATATTTAATTTATATCGTAATGTTGACAGAACGCAAAAGGCTGAACTGGAAGTGCGGAAGTGCAGCGCCCGGACAGTCTGTGGCGGCACATAACAAAAACACTACTGGATGAGTGAGAAATCCGACCGGCTCCCTCTGCATTAAAGCCAGGTTAGGTCAGGAGTCACAACACAAATGTTCAGAAGAGCCATTCTGCCTTTCAAGGAAGTCAAACCACCTTAGGAGCCACAACATTTAATGCCCAGTATGTCTCAGTATGTGATAATGTCCTAGTATGGGCTAAAAATATAAACGAGAGCGCAGATATTAAATGCTGCACACTTTGGAGCCGAGATTCAGCGTCCAGTCTCGAAAATAAAGATATCACATTTTAAAAATCTACCAAAAACTATAACTACAGTGATATTTATTCAACATTTCACATACAAACGGACAATTATGCGCTGTAATAAACTATGCAGTTGGTCCGTGTTCTTTAAGTACTGAAGACATCCATGATACGCTCAGAAAAGCTTACTGTAACATAATGTGATAATTTATCACTATTGTGATATTAGATTCTTGCATTATTGTCTACCCTTACATACATAATGGTTCAACTGAATACTAATTCAGTAGTATTGTGAAAGTTGAATGTATCTTACAGCAGCGGCAGAGATTCCGGCCGTCTGGGCTGCGATGGGGGTGGATTTCTTTACATTGCGGAAGCCCTCTGTCCCACAGGAGGTTCTGGCCATGGACTGGCCCTCGCTGTTTGTTACCTGGATGTGAGTGCTGCAGAGAAAAGTGAATATCCTCTTAGAACTCCACTCCATATCTGGACTCTATGCACTTGTGTCTAAATATTGCATGAATGCTTCTATACAGAGGCCTAATTTTAAAACCTGTCTCCCACAAACAACTAGAGAGCAAAAGAACTTATGGATGTTTTAACAGCACCAAGATTAAGAAAGAAATGTCTTAAGGCAAAAAACTGAACACTTTAGTTTAGTATTCAGCAGGGTATGCAATCATGCTATCATACTCATCTGTGGCCACTGGCTTCCTTTCACTGTTAGCCACATTAGCATGTTTGGTCAAACTATTCCTTTACAATAAATCATCTTACTTGTTATATGTGGCTTTTATGTGGACTACTGGTAGTTCCTCAAACTTCTTGCCGCCCCATCTCAATGCGCTGTCTTGGCCAGGAAAGGGAGGGTAATAACTATGGAGGAGAGAAAAGAAAACAACACTGATCCAGGACTGTGAAGGGAAATAAACAGGTATAAAACCACACTTTGGAGATGACATAAAGTTAGAGCAGATCTTTTTTTTAATTATCTGCATATCATAAGACATTTCAGAGCAATTAAGGGCTGCCAAAGAACAGGCATTTCATATAGCATTTTTCTTGCACAAAGTCACTGTCAATACTATTAATTTCACTCTATACTGATAGAAAAACACAGGACTATGGAAAAATATAGCATGTGAAAAAAATGTAATGCAACTGTGTGGAAAAAACCCAAGAAAGATGAATATTTCCACTGCGCCATAACACACGACATCTCATTCTTGCATGCCTAATAATGTGAAGACAAATTTTCAGAACTGTTCGCAATATTGTTTTTCCACCATGCTGGACGTTTTCTGGTGTTTAGTGTTAATTTGCTAACAACAGAATATTGGGCGTTCCAAAAGAGGACCACAACATGACTAAAAAAACATCAGTGAATCTTGCTTCATGAAAAAAATCCAATAAATATTTTTACTTTATTTTACACAGGAAATCTGAGAGTTTCCTAATTATGTGATTCTAATTAATGAGCACGTATTATAAAGCAAAACATCATTAATAAATCCATTCATGCACACTGGTGAATACATGTATTGGGCTTATGATGTACCTGAAGTCTTCTGAGCTTTTTGCAGGGGTAGTGGATGTGGCTGCGACCTCTTGTGGTTGAGCTTCAGCCTCTTGTAAACGGGCAACGCTTGTGGACAGCAGCCGCAACACCCTCACATTTCCTCCACTGCATCAAGAACAATGGGACAAATTATGACCGTCTCAATTTATAGATCAATTTAAATCTAAAATCAAGCAATGAATGAATGTTATTATATGATTTTTTGTGAAATGTATGAACACTGATTGTCAATAAAAACACCAAAGTACTGCAGTACTCTGCAAAATTCAGAAACCAGCTTTCATTTATTTAATTATTTTAACAGACATTAAGTATATTAAGTTATTTATTCCTTGGGAGATATTTCCGAGAAGATTAGATATAAGATGGTCAACACAAAGTAAGGGAAAAATCCTCCCCACCATAAACTGACTAAAATGAATGGACTAAAATAAATTTTAAGCCAGAAAATTATCACAAAACTATCATAACACAATGTGTCAGACATTACAGCATATATCTAACCATTTTATGTAATAATTTTCTGTGAGGGAGCTTTTAGAGGTGGACGCCTGGTTCCTATCACCACCACTGTGAACAGTTCTGACTTTGGTAAGTTTATCTAGAACAGAACAGTTCACACCAAACCACTTTGGTCACTTTGTTTACATCTTAACCATTTAATTAAGTAGAATTTTGGAAAAATCGGTGGAGTTCCCCTTTAACGACCGTGTTGACTGTAATTCTAACAAATAAAAGTTGATATCTGTTTCATGCACAGTAAATTAGGTTGCCTGAAGGGACATGTTAATGAATCGATAGTGAAAACTGGAAAAAGCGTTTTAAATTTAGGGGAACTTCACCAACACACACACAGGCAATTCAGGTCGTTATCATCACTGTATCCTACGTTGCAATACACATGGAGACAGTCTGATAAAAACACTATCACATGACTTACGTCGGCCTCCCGGCTGCATTCAAAGGCTCAAACAGCTGCTGACATACGCCTCGGACGAGGCTGGACAACGCAGAATTTATTTTATACATGATTTTTACGCCATGTGTTGCCCATCGAAAAGTCACTACGACCAGCGCTGCATGACATTGGAGCTCCGTGTGTATCCCGGATGTTACATTTGCTGAAACTGGAGGGGACGTTAAGGTTAGTTTTCCTCCTGTAGTCTTTACAAACTGCACGCAGCACACAGATACAAAGTAGGGCCATATATTTAATTTACACGTACTGCATTTCAGTTTACAACCATATTCACCGCCAATTCCAGCCCTTATTTCCAAACTGGTTGATGGTACCCCCCTATTTTCCTAATGGTCCTGCCCACACGGCTGACTCGCTGCCTCCTGCCCGCTGCATTGTGGGAAACACGTGCGAAGCCAGGATGGCGGCGCCCTGTTGGAGATTCGCTGCTCGACCTCTGTGGCAGAAGATTTCAGGCTCAGTAAAGTTTTCAGCGTCAGTAAAGTCTGTTGTGCGCAGTGTCTCCTCCACTCCTCAGACACGGGGGGCACAGAAGCTGAGCCCGGTCAGTGCTGCGTCCCCCTGGGCTCTACATGGAGCTGTTTGCCTTCAGAGGCTGCCGGTCATCTCTCAGGACAGGAGCCCTATTGAGGAGCAGTTCATGGACCTGATGCAGCAGGTAATCTGCAGCAAAAAGCACTGGGGAGTTTATATAAATGCCACTACACTTTCATGTCAAGCACCCTGGCACCTCCTAATGAGGCTGAAGTAGAGTTCTTATTGGAATGTTCCGTTCCACCTTAAGTGGTGCAGCTGCTGAACCATTTAAGGTGGAACGGAACATTCCAATAAGAAGCCCACTTCAGCTATGTTTCTGGTACACTCTTAAAAAAGTGAAATAGGGAAGAAGAACCCTTTTTGGTACTATATAGAACCGTTTTCCAAAAGAAACATAAGCAACATAGGGCTGGGCAGTATGACAATATATATATATCGTAATCCTGTTAGATTTTGTCAAAGTACAGCATGTTTTTCTGAACATATTGTATATATACTGTCCGTACTTGTAAAAAAAAAACTGACCAGCTGTGTTTCATTATAAAGAGAGCAAAATTAACCCAGTTTAAATGGATTTACTGCAGCACAGGATGCCAAATATTAATTACAAATCATTGTATTCACAGTTTTTGATGGTATTCTTCAAAATGTAGGTTACTTTTTCTCCATTCCAACTGACCAGATGTCTGAAAAAATAAACATTGTGACATATTATAATTTTGATATTATATTTTTGCCGTATCGCCTCTAATGCAACGCATTTTCCATCGATCTGAAGGACCATTTCACCATGCAAGGAACAATTTAGGCATGCTTAATGGTTCTATGTAGAACTCATGGTTCTAAATAGAACCATTCCCTTTACTAAAGAAGCCTTGAAGAACCATCTCTTTTAAGAGTGTAGGAATGGCCTAAATCAGAGGTCACCAGCCCTGGTCCTGGAGATCTGTCGTCCTGCAGCGTCTAGATCCAACCACAGTCTGTAGGAAGACAGATCTTCAGGACTGGGTATGGTGACCACTGATCTAGGTTATTCCTACACTCTTAAAAGAGATGGTTCTTCAAGTGATCTTTAATAAAGGGAACTACAATCTGCCACACCTGCTCCAGCTCATTATCTTTTCCAGAGGTCCCTGATTGGCTTGATCAGATGCATTAGTGTGAGGTAAGTGGGGGCAGCCTGTTAGATGCAGGTTGGAACTAAACTCTGCAGGAAAGTAAGTCTCCACAATGAGGGTTGGAGACCACTGGCCTAGATGATAGTGTTGATGTCAAGGAGTAGGGATGGGATAAATTGATACTTATATTTTTAAGAGAACTGTTAATTTCACACATTGCATTCAGAGCATACATTTTGTCTCTATATATGATCTGTATGTCCTTGTATGTAACTTGTGTATCTGTGCACTACCTGAGGCAGCTGACTGTGTGATTTCAACTGTGAATATGAACAGCACAGTGTGAGCAAAACGAACAGTCTGTTGAAATATCCAGTCACGCTAATATGAAACTGAAAGATAACCTCATCAAACAAGCTAGACAGTTCTGCAAGCTTTACATTTTATTTGTAAAGATTTTATTACAAGTAAGCTTTTTTGAAAAGTTTCTACTGGCTTAGAATAATCAGTCTCCAATTGTGTAAAACTGGCTGTGTGAAAAGGCAGGGATTATGATATTTTAAGTTATGTCTGCTGTGTTTGACGATGTCTTTTTAAATAAATCACTGAAAAAGACTATCGGGTTTTCCCCAACTGGTACAGATTTGTATGGATTTAATTTAACGCCAGAGTAACAAGTAATGTGATTACTTTTCCCAGGTAGTAACAAGTAATCAAAGTACAGTTTGAGAGAAGTAATTAGTAAAGTGCCATGGATTGCTTTTTTTGAATAAAAACTGGGGATAACCCAAATGTGAAATCTGCACCCGAGTCTAGAACAACACACATTTGAAAAATAACAAAAATATCAAGCACTACTGGGCACATACAGACTTAGATTAAGACCCAATCCCATTTCTTATTTTTACCCCTACTCCTTGTTTTCAAGTGTCACCTTGCCCCTTGGAACTGAGTTACAATGGGTAGTGGTTGAAATCTTCCTCTATGAAATGGGACCCTCAAATAAAAAAGAGCATTACTTCATTAACAGCTACTAGCGCTGCTCTGTAGGCGACCCTGCCAGTCTGCAGTGACGGCAGAGGAGGGTAAAGTTCAGCAACCTCACTGCTGGGCATCATATGCTTTTAAAGTGGGACGACGTGACAGTTATTTATTATCGCCCACCCCTAATATTTCAGTGATATGAGGCTGAAATTTCAAATTTTCCTGTTCCACCTTAAATGGTGCGGCAGTTTTGATGCCGGAGGGGCCAGAATTTATTCTGCACCATTTAAGGTGGAACGGAATATTTAGCTAGCTCCTGAGCCATCAGCATACTACTAGCAATTTGTTATGCTTGTTATGAAGAAAAGGACCATAATGCACTGAAATGTCATTAAACTAAGATAATACAATGGTTGTCCTAATTTTTTAACTGAGAAAATACATTTGTTTGGTCGCTCACACGGTCATCTTGCCGATTCACCCTTTTTCTCATAACACTCTGTTTGGAGTCTGCCTCTGATGTAGCCCAAACACTTTGCCCTACTGTAAACAAAAATCAGGACATCCTACCCCTAGATGTGAACACACAAAACAGAGGGGTAGGGGCAAGGGGTGAAATGGTATTGGGCCTTAACCTAATGAAAGTGTGTGCAAATATATTCGCCTTTGTACTGATCGAAAAGAAAATCATTGGTATCACCCAGTTTGGAGTGCTTGATCTCGACCTGGCTCCGTTTTAAGTGATATTGCAGAGTTTTGTTTAAGCAAATTGTAGCCATCTGTTGTGGTTTTTGTTGTTGGAGATGGAGCTGGAGAAAAGCCTGCTGTCAGATCATGAGCAGAGGCTGCTGGAGGATGCTGAGCGCATGAGCCGAAAACAGGAGGCCGATTATGACTCTGATGAAGAGGAGGAGTACGGAGGCCAAGAAATTGTCATGGCACAAGATTTGGAGGATGCATGGGAGCAGAAACTGAAGCAGTTCCAGCCTGCTTCAAGGACAAAAGGTGTGTGGTTAGTAGGGATATAGCTTTACTGAGGTTTATTCTAGTAAGTACTTTAGAGTGGCAGCGTTAAGTAACAATCTGTTGTTGTTTTGTGACTAATACACTTCCTTATGTGGTTCCTGACACTGTATCATACTATTGTCTATAAAAATGGACATAATTACAGTCAGTGAAGCTTCAGATAGAAGAATCAAATGAATGAGTATGTTTTGGGTAAAAGAGTAAAGGCTAAAAAGTTTTCTTCCTGATTGTAATATTAGACCACAGCAGCGATGTCACTGAGTTCAGGCAGGTTGCTTCTTCTTCCCACACTCTAACTATATAGCTGGTAAATATTAGCATGCACAGCAACGAGCTACTCAAACATGCTAAGTGCCACATACTGAGTCAGTGATCTCCGAACATTTCGTAGCTTCTGACACCACAGATGTGAGCTCGTCAGAGCGCTGCCTGGGAGACAGCTTGGTGCTGCTGGTGAAACAGGATGTTGGCAGTCAGAGGCTCTGGCTCCTGCCTCAGCTGCCGTGGGAGGCAGGAGAGACGCTGAGACAGACAGCAGAGCGCGCCCTGGCCACCCTGCCAGGTAACTCTTCCTCTACCCTTTCCTGTATATCACTGAAATTGAAACTTCATAGGAGAAGGAAAAAAGTTCTTTAATGTGTGTTCGATAAACAAGATTAATAATAATTTTATATATATATATATATATATATATATATATATATATATATATATATATATATATATATATATATATATATATATATATAATAATAAGAATAATTTTTGGCCCACAAATGGTCATTTTGGTCCATTTCTACTGGACAGTCACTTTTTGCTTGCAGGTTGTTGGGGGGGTGGGGGAGGAAAAAATAGCTATTTGGTTTTATGACGGTGACACTGAATTGGTTTTGTGTACAAGGATTAAGCCTAGTCTTGGTCTAAACTGCAATGTTAATGAAGCAGTGATGTTTCTCAATTGAAAATCGACTCCCCTTCAGTAATAACTCTACCCCTAGTTCATTTTTAAAAAAAGAAAAATGTTTAAAATATGAGGGACACTTTGGACCAATTGTGGGGGGGAAGTGAGTGGACGCAGCAATGCAAAAACCTAAACAGAAAAATCTGTCATTTTGACCTTAACTTCACTGCAACGCAGCGTCCTAACAGCAAGCAAAACAAACTAAGCAACAATGACAAAACCAAAACGCTCCTATTATAATCAGTCAAGCTGTCTACACCAGCTTCGAGTGGCAGAGCGTGACGAGGTGTGATTGAAGCAATGTTTTTGACAGTTTTTGTTTTGACCCATTGTATCACTCTGCCATTCCACCTTAAGATGGAAGAGGTAGAGAAAAGAAGGGTCTGTGACCTGTCCAGTATAGATTATGAGGATGTTAACAGAAAGAAAAAGTATTTGGAGAGAAATTACTTGAATTGCAGGTAAATGAATACTATTTGTTTTGTCACTGATTGAGAAGAATACTAGCTACAACTGAGTTGCCAACACAAGGGCAGTATAAAGCTATTGTAAGGTTATTTAGACAACTGATGTTAAATGTAGGAATTAAACATGATCCATTATACACACCGTATACACACTGTATAATCAGCACAGCTATTTTCTGATACGCCCGTGTTTTGCTTATTTGCACACTTGACATTGCCAGTGTAGACACCTTCAAAACTTTGTGATGCAGTGAGATACTGTGAATGCTTGCTTGCTTTTGGGACACTTAGCCAAACATTGCCTGTTAACAACAACGCAGGCTGCCTTTAAAAACTGCCTTATTTTTCTTATAGGCTCAGCACACGAACACAAATTGGCTCCTTTTTTCCAGATCGTTCAAGCGATTTCCTGTGGCAGTGTCTAACCATAACTAGCATAATAAAGAAGAGTGACGGAAACTTGGTTAACTTTGAAATGCATCGTTGCAGTCTGTTACTTATATTGTAAACTCATATTTGTTGAGTGCAGTCATGGCAAGTGTTGTCATCAGGGGGCAGTAGCAATGACTGATTTGCATATTGTGACATAGATTCATACTCCAGTACTGATCTACATCATGCAGTGCTATGGAAGAGTTAAACCAGGGGAGGGAGCTGCAGAGGAACTGATAATAATCATTATTTTGACACTTTGAAAAGAAGTGTTGAAATTTGAACAACACTGATGTCGTTTATTAAAACAAAGACATATATTTCAGTTGAAATTGGACAAAAATCAGCATTAGGGTGTAATAGGTCTGGGAAACAGAACAATGAACATTTATCCTACAGTTTCTGAAATGTGATATCCAAGTAAAATAAAAAAAGGCCTTGCTTTTGCTATAATAGTAGATTTATATCCCATTCAGCATCACACAACTGTAGTATTTTTACATCCCTTTTAAAAAACTTTACATAGTCTTCAAGAGTGTTTAATTTTTGGTAGATTATTTATTAATTTATTCATTTATTTCAAATTTAAACCTTTCATTGTAATGGGGCATTGTAACACTTATTCTTCTTATCTAGGTGCTGAGTTGAAGGCAACGTTTCTGGGCAATGCCCCCTGCGGATTTTACAAATACAAATTCCCCCAAAACATTCAGACCGAGAGCAGAGTAGGAGCCAAGGTTTTTTTCTTCAAAGCCATGCTGTCTGGCGGTGGCCACTTGCCACTACAGAAGGACACTTTTGCGTGGGTGAGGACGGATGAGCTGCAGGATTATCTCAAACCGGAATACCTGAAACAGGTCAAGCGCTTCATTATGAATCTGTAATAATGGAAGCTGGCCAAGGAACTGGACTCCATGTAGAAATGTCATTCAGTCTTGGACACTCGCTCTCTCCCCATAGTGGGATGGTAAGAAATCGAATGAGTGTACCTCATCTCTCGTGATTTGGAATAGAACGTCCCAATCCATTTCTTGGGCACTCCCTTGTCTTAATCAGTTATGGCACTGTGACCAAGCGTGACATAGCTGATTAAATAAGTCCAGAGTTGATTAGTTGATTGAATGAATCAGGTGTACCGGACAGAGTGTGCCTGAGTAATAATGAAGGGGTAAATCTTGGGCTAGATTGAATTCTGTTACAGAACAATACTGTGGATTATATTAGCTTGGCCTGACTTAGCACACCATTCCACCACAGCCTGAACGGGTCTATTATACAACATTAAAGATAATAACCTGATCCTTTCTGTTCAGTCTGGAGTTTTTTTCCTGTTCTCTCACAATGAGAGTTAAATTGATTCTGATGGTGTTTCTGAAGAATTGGGTATGTTGACCCTTTAATCTCCAGTGACTAGAGTTAATATGATGAGGTAAAATACCACCGAACTTGTTCCACTTGGTTTAAAGTGATGCAATGTTGCATACATTACTGTGCAAAAGTCAGAGACCCCCCCTTCATTTATGTAATTTCTAGTAAAGCCACCATTCAGTATAAGTTTATTTATTTTTCAGCATATATTTCTGAATAGATTAGATATACAGTAATCCACTTGCATAAAGAAGGAGAAAGACAAAGGACGATAAGAGGAATCAGAAGACTTGTAAATCAAGCAAAGAAGTTGCTGGTGTTTTCAGAACAATGAACTGACCACCCCAGAGTCCAGACATCAACATCTTAGACTGAACTTTGGAGGTGTGGCTGTAGGTTTCTTTAAAAGCTGAAAGTGAGTCTCCTGAAAATAATGGAAGCTGTAATAAAATAAAGAGTACACACTTAATACTGAAAACATTGGTATTATTTTAGGTTCTTGAGGCTTTTATGTAACGTTGTTTTAAATATATTTTCTGATGCTGAAAAATTAACAACCATTTCAGTTTTGACTGGAAATTAAAAAAATGACTTTTGCATGTCAAGACCTTCTTTTAGCTTTTTTTTCTGCAGGCTGTAAAAGGAATAACTTGCACTTAATTTCTGTTTTGGATGGAAATTAACCCTTGTGTGGTGTTCATGTTTTTGGTACTCAGTGGTCTGGTGGACCCACCGCATTGTTTTTTTTTAAATCAATACAGTCATAACAATTTATGTAAAAATGCCAAATGTTTAAAATATCAAAGTGGGCAGAGTAGGGTTCTCTTTTAGCAGCTGTAGCCAGTCAGCAGCCTGTCCACCCTCACACACACGCACACATATACAAACACAGACACACGCAGACTAACAGCAGGCCATGTAGGAGGAGATCAGAGTGAAGAGACACAGCACCTCCTCACTTTTATTCTTCACGGGTTCACCCAACACCACATGTGTAATATAAATGTATAGGGGGTGAACAGTGTGAAGGCACTGAAAATGTGTTATTTTGTATGTTCTTCACAGAAAATAAGCAAAGGCCAAGAAATCTGAGGTTGAAATAATAATACATTGCATCTTGGTGAACATTGAAAATGGGTCCCACAGACTCCAACACCACACAAGGGTTAAACAAATCGAAGTTTGGTCTCTGACTTTTGAATATAACTGAAGTTATATCTCAGATGAACATCTAACCATACATATTTTTATTACATGTAATTGTTCACAATCAGATTAGGATTTGATACACATTAATAATCCCATGCGAACAAAAGACTAGATTTAATGAAAGTGATGACTCACTTTTTGTTCATGATCTCAGTTTGAAAACATTTCTTAGGATTTGTAGGCCAGGCATGCTGTGAGAACAAAGGAAATGTAACAAATCTGATGTGAGTTTAATAGACTTTAGCATTATCTCATGCTAGCATGATAACTAGCTGTCATTCGTTATTGGCGGTGTTATTTTTGGGAAGGAATTATTCTTCAAATTGGCCTTTTTATGCAATCTGCTTCTGATCTTTACAAGATTACACCTCAAAAGCGAAGTGGATGCTCTTCTTGAACATTTACACTGGTGCTTAAAAGTTTGGTGTCTTAGTAGTGAAATAAATCTTACATTTATATAAAATGCTAGTATTTGCAGCCTCCAGCTTCACAGGTAGGCCTGACTGCAATTTTTACATAATTGCCTGATCGCAGTTATTTGAGGTGATCGCAATTATTTAAGCTCGCTGCAATTAGCTTTTATAACCCTGTGTTTACTTCACAACAAACAGAATGCAAATTGGGAGCTAGCAACAGCTGGGAAGCAAGATAGCTAATCAGCCAGTTTGGCCACTTTAGGCTTGTACTTTAATACAATTTAATTGCCTTTTTAAAAAAATGATTTTATTTGTATGCCAATTAATCATCAGGTAAAATTTCATAATTGTGACAGGCATAGCCACAGGTTTCATCTATTTAGTAGGAAGATATAACAAGTGAAGAAATATTAGGTGTGTCCAGAATAATGAACAGAACTGTAGTTCTGTTTAATTTTGACACCATGATCAATGTTATAACACAGCTTTCTCCATCATTAAGCAACCTCTTAATGACTGAGAAAGCTGTTATAACACTGACCATGATGTTAAAATTAATGTTCAGAATGCCTCATATTTGCAAAGTGGTAATCAAATCTTAATGTGGAAAATTGTTATACTGAAAAAAGGGTTTGATATTTTAACTAGGCTGGTTCAAAATTGAGATTCAAATAATAAGATATTACAAAGAAAAAATTACAAACAAAAAGCAGTGATTACTATGTTCAATTTGACTCTTATTCAATTGAAAATGGTACAAAAACACTATTTTATATTTACCTTATGAATTTTGTTTTACACATTTATGCTCATTCCAAATATGATGTCTAAAATATGTTCCAAAAAAGTCCAGACAGGAGGATGTTTACCACTGTGTTGCATCACCTTTCCTTTTAACAGCACTTATTAATCTTTCGGAGACTGAAGGCACAAACTCATCCAGTTTTTTGCTGTTCTTTCATTATACAAGTCTTAAGCTGTACAACTGCAAAGGGCTTTCAGTGTCATATTTTGTGCTCCATCACACATCATACATTTTCAATAGGAGTCAAGCAGGCCAGTCTAGCACCTACTCTCTCTGATTATGCAGCCATGCAGTTATAACACATGCTGAAAGTGGCTTGACATTGTCATGTTGAAATAAATATGGACATCCCAGTAAAAGATTGTACCTAAAAGGCAGTATACGTTGCTCCAAAATGTGTATATCTGGATGGTCCTTTTCTTCTTTGGCCCAGAGAACACAACGTCCATTCTTTGCATAAACAGTCTGAAAGGTTGACTCATCAGACCACAATACATGCTTCCACTGTGCATCAGTCCATTTCATAGGAGCTTAAACCCAGAGAAGTCGGCAGTGTTTCTGAATATTTTTTTGTAAGGCTGCCGCTGTGCATAGTACAAATCATTGATAATGATTTGTTCATGTATTCCCAAGCCTATGTGGTGATATCCATCTCACAAGCATGCCGTTTTTTAATTTAAAGCTGTCCAAGGCTACCCAAGCATGATTATATTACCTGTTTTACAAGCATGATTACATTACCTGATGTTTTGTGAACTTTTCACAGCATTCAGCATTTTCACAGAGTCAGTTTATTTGCTCCTGTCCCAACTTTTTTGGAATGTGTTGCAGGCATTAGTCCCAGAATGAGCTTGTATTTAGAAAAAACTTGTAGGTAAAACAATAAATGTCTTGTCTTTCTACTATTTTTGATTAAATACAGGTCAAAGTGGATTTGCAAATTCACTGCTTTCTGTTTTTATTTGTGTTTCACATACTGTCCCAACTTTTTTGGAGTTGAGGCTTGTACACTTGTTCTGTTAAATTACTATTTGAAGCCAGAGACCTGGCTTTCTTTAAGAAAATAAATCTTATAAATTTTATTTTTCATTTAATAAGTATTAATTGAGTACAGTATTAATATGATTTAATAACTTCCCATAATACTTGACGTAATGGAAAAAAATTGCTTAAAACAACTAAAAATGCTTAACATATATAAATTAATTAAATATGCATAGTCTACAATTTAAGTTATTAGTTAATAAAATGCAAAACCTATTTTGACATCCAAAGACCTAGAAAGTACAATGAGGAAATTGTCCATAGATGTTTTTTAGTTCACAAAAACAGCTCAGATTTAGTGTCAGGGCATTTTGTGACACTGCCTTTCCAATATTTAAAAATTTTAATAACACTTATATTTATTTTTCTAATATTATTGGCAGTTAGAGTTTTGGAAAAACAAAGAATTCCAAAAATAACTTTGGACAATAATTTGTCATAAATCTCCCATATATCCACAAGTTGCCCAAATATTATTGTAATTTTAATTGTTCTGAATAAGCCACTTATTTATTACAGCTCCTTGTAGTTTTTGTGCGAGAGCCATTTACTTACTGTACTTTTTAAGTTTTTGATCTAATCGAGTTACTTTTTTGTGTTTTTATTTGCATTATTATTATTTGTGTATTATTTGGCTTGTGAATCATTCTTAGCACTGCAGTGACACTGACGTGTTGGTGGTGTGTTAGTGTGTGTTGCGCTGGTATGAGTGGATCAGACACAGCAGTGCTGCTGGAGTTTTTAAATATTGTGTCCACTGTCCACTCTATTAGACATACCTTGTCGGTCCACCTTGTAGATATAAAGTCAGAGACTGTAGGTCATCTGTCGCTGCACAGTTTATGTTGGTCATCCTCTAGTCCTTCATCAGTGGTAAAAGGACATTTCCCACAGCTGGTTATTTTTGTTTGGTAGTCAATTCTCAGTCCAGCAGTGACACTGAGGTGTTCAAAAACTCTGAGTGTCTGATCCACTCGTACCAGCACGTCGATATCACTGCAGGGCTGATCCATCACCCAAATAATACCTGCTCAGTGGTGGTTCTGTGGGGGTCCTGAGCTTTGAACAACAGGATGAAAGGGGGCTAATAAAGTATGCAGAGAAACAGATGGACTACAGTCTGTAATTGTAGAAGTTCACCTCTATGGTAAGTGAAGCTGATAAAAAGGACAATGAGTGTAGAAACAAGGCTGATCAGTGTAAACGGGTTAATGATGGCAGTGTGTGAGTGGTGCTGTACATGCTTCTCCATAAAGCTCCACTAGAGGGAAGTAGCTAGATGCAGAACTGAGAGCAGGTGAATGAAGGACAATCTGAATAAGAGTGATGTTCTATTATGCTTTAGCACCAAGACAGCAAATTCTTCTCTTGTCAAACTTAAATGCAGAGGAATACTGGCCTCTGCACTTTTTCTGTGTCTCCCTCTCGCTCAAGCGTCTAACAGTCAATGGGTTTTGTGCTGAATGTGCACAAATGGGGATTAGCCAAACTATGAATTATTTAGACAACTGGACTGAAAATTGGAAGTTGGCATAGCTGTATTTTGTGAGTGTTTTGGGACAGACCGTCCTGTTCCAGTGTCTACATCAGCTATGCGTTTTTCAAGCCTTTCACAAGCAGCAGAAAGGTATGGGTGATGACTGCGCTTGTGTGAGTATGACAGACAGGCCTGATAAAGGACCTGTGTCTCTGTGTGAACATATTAATTCAACCTCAATATCTCGCTTCTCCACAGAGGATTTTCATATTCATAAGCTACCCGAGCCACAGCAGTGTACACAGTGGAGCAGCCAGTTGACAGCAGGCAAACATGCAGTGCACTCTGGGTCCAGCTTAAACACAGCCATACTGGAGAATTAACTGGGTCAGCTCAAGTCCACGTTCAAGTCTCAGTCAATAAAGTCAGCCCTTCATTGGTTCAAAGGGGAACCCCACCAATTTTTCAAAATGTCTATTTAATTACATGGCCAAGATGTAAACAAAGTCGTTCAGAGTGGTTTGATGTGAAATGCTCTGTTTTAGAGAAACTTGCCAGTTTAGAATTGTTCACAATGGTGGTGAACGGAACCGGGGGTCTTGTTTACAAAGTATTCATGTTTAAGAAATGATTTAGAAAAAAGTGAATGTAACATGAGTGCAAAGACAAACTTGACACAGTCATATGCAAAAGTTTGGGTGCCCCTGGCTCACATGTTTTGTTGATTTTCTAAGTGAAAATAATGAACACATCCTTTATAGACAACACACTTCTACACATTTTAAAGCAAAATTACTGTTTATTTGCTGAATTTGACACATTGGGGAAAATAAAACGTGATCTGTGCAAAGGCATACTTTTTTTCAGGATGTTTAACTGAATTGTGCATTAAAATTTACATATGTAAGTTTGTTCTCAGATGAGGATAGCTCCCCGGACATAAAATTAGTCACCTTGCGTGTTTAAGGTGGTAGTAACTTTAGGCTCCTGCAGATGCCTTTGCATGAAGATGATCGCGCTATAAATACCTGCAGGGTGTTCAACAGGATTCATAGATTGAGAAGAGGTGGTACAGTGCAGTGAATGTCTCGTTCGATGTGTGGAAAATGGGTCACAAAGCAGATGTTAATGATTGGCAAACAGGAGTGATTGCATTTGGGCGGGCAAAGGCCATAATGTGAAGGAAGTAGCTGAATTTGCAGGTGTATACAAGTCTATCTCGAGACTGACAGACAGGGACTGCTGGCATGTTTTAAGGCTTCAGAATAAGAATCGCTTTCCTGAGGAGTGTTTTTTTCAGAAATTGGTTGTGAAGGACCTGCGTTGACTTCTAGAAGCAATTATTGCCTGGAATTAAAGTGATTTTTATTCACAAGCCGTGAAACATGCCAGCAGTCCCTGTCCGCCATGTCTCGTCTTTTGGCTACAATTCTGACGAGAATTTCCTGTAGATTGGGATTTTTGCCACTGCTGGTAGACCCGTATGACCTTACGCTTCAATACACCTACAAATTCAGCAAATTCAAAACACTTGCTACTGCTTAGCAGCCCCAGTGTGCTACAAGCATTAGTGTGCAATTTGTGAATGTTGCATTTTTATAAATCAGTTATACGTGAAATGGTCACGATATGTTGCCTAATGCATAAGACATCATTTTATGATGGTTTAAGATCATTCGTAACTTAGAAAAGTACAATAAAATTCATGTATGTTTTATAAATGATGCCCCAGACGTCTGAAGCATTTAATGCCTCTAAAAGCTACATCACTGACAGTTAGTACATGTAATGGTTATCAACATTTTGCCTGGTGTATTGAGACACTGTTTCACAATAGTTTTGCGAAGGTTTTAGGCTTTTAAAAGCCATCCAGAGTGCAGGGTGTACCCAAAGAATATAAAATGTTTCTGTTGATTTCAGGTAGTGTTGAATAGTCACTAATGGTATTTTGTGTTTTCCTGATGGGTTGATATCACAATGTAAAGGATTCTAATGGTTTAACAGGCGTTCTGGGACTAATTCCAAATGCATTTGATGGTCTACTAATGGGATCTGTTTTGAAAAATGGGTGGAATTGCCATTGAAGTGATCAAAGTGGATCTTTAGAAGCTAGATACGGCCCTCATTGTCCTGAATGTTGGGACTGGTATCTCTGAGATTGGAAGGTATGAGGCTTTGATGCTTTGTTTGGGTTTTCCTCTCTGGACTGGATTCCCATCCCTGGGCTGCAGTTCAGAGATGAGCTGGCTCTCCTGGGAGAGACCACGCCAGTCAAAAAAGAATAAAGAAGGTGTGCGTGTTTGGGAGTGTCAAAGGCTCTCTACAAGTTTAGCTTCCTTGTCAAAAACACTGCTAGTTAACTCCTGTATGGTTGATGATTATTCCTGATGCAGATCACACATTTTAAAGGGCCCAATTTTCCTTTGTTTTGTGTTTTGAAAAAAAAGGAGTCATATGTAAACATTGTTAAAGTTCTAAAACGTTCAATTCACTTCCCCCACAATTTACTCCATATATGGAAACTGTTACAAAACAGCATATTTTAAATTCATTGTTTTTGTGACGTCACAAGGACCAACTCATTTACAAATATCCACATATTCAGCCTACAGCGCCCATTCACACTGAAGTTCTAAGCAGTGTTTCACCTTTGAGTGCTTGAATGAGACACAGTACAGCACAGCCACTCTAAACAGAGCTCATTTACATATATCAGACTGAAGGCTGCAAAAAATAAAGACTTCACACTGTAAGAAGCATATATAGATCTATATTATGCTCAGATTGTTATATATTATTTACCATCATATGCAAAAGTTTAACAGCCCTTGACAAATAACATGTTTTGTTGATTTTCTTAGAGAAAATAAGTTTACACATTCACATACAGGGAACATACTTAAATGTGGAATTTTTTCTGCAAATTTCAGTGCATAATCTCTATGTATTTGCTGATTTTAACATATTGGGGAAAAAATTAAATATAAAATGTGTCATAACTTTCATATAAGCCCCATTTTATGTTTGTTAAATATGTTAAATTCAGCAAATAAAGATTAATTGTGCATCATAATGTGCAGAAGTGTGTTCTTTGTAAAGGATGTGTTCACTTATTTTCACTTAGAAATCAGAAATACAAAAAAAAAAATTATTTATTTCATTTTGTTTATTTATTACTATTAATGTTACTTTATTACTTTTTTCTTTTGTAGATTTTTATTTTTTTTGTCTTACGCTTTTTAGTTTTTCTCCTTGTAAAGTAAATTGAGTTGCATTTCAACTTTATCAAAGTTGCTTTATTATTATTATTAGTAGTAGTAGTAGTATTTTTTAACTTCATTTTTTATTTTAGAATTTTATTACTTTCTTATTTTTCCTTCTGTATGCTTTTATTTTCTCTTTTCTGTCTCATTATGCTGTTTTTTATTTGCTTTTTCTCCTAAAAAAAAAAAAACACCTTGAGTTGCATTTTAAATGCATGAAAAGTGCTGTATTATTATTATTATTATTATTATTATTATTATTATCAGTTACAGAACAGTTAACCCATCTTGAAGGTATGGGGTTGCTGCTGCATCTTCATCACCCTCACTTCTTGTGTTTTTGATCGAAACTGGTAAGCTTCAAAGCTTTCTGGATTTGGGTCTCTCCTGGCAGGGGTGGGGGGGGATTGATCACGCTGTAGCAGAACACAGGACAGAGTTATCAATCCAGCTCCAAGTGCTTTCTGTTTAGCCAGAGATTCGTCTCTGGATGATAAACAGCACTCACTCTGACAGACTGCGCTGTTATTTTTTGGATACTGTCCATATGATGGAAGATTTCGGGGGGCTTGGGCGACGAAGAAACACTCTGAGAAGTAGCTGAAGAGATTTGGTGAGAGAAGGCGCCTCACACTCAGCTGTGACCTCGCTTTGGAGGGGGGATCCTGTGAAGAGCAGGTGCTTTGTTTGGGTTTATCCTCCTCTGGACGGCTTCCACATCCCTGCGCTGTGGTTCAGAGATCATCTCCTCTCTCTCCTGAGTCAGATCATGCCAGTCAAACCTGCAGCAGAAGCTGTTTAGCTTCTTTGCCAAGCCAGCACAGCTGTGTGCGCGCGTGTGTTTGGGTTAGCTGGGAGGCCAGCCAGTGTCTTAACCTGCCTCTGGCTTTGTCCAGACAGCTTCTCTGTTTTATTGTTAAGAATGACCTTGACAGCCTGGCTTAGAAGTGGGAACACCAAAGTGATGTAGCTGGTCACCATATTTAGGCATTTTATAATAGCT
This sequence comes from Colossoma macropomum, assembly GCF_904425465.1. Lineage (NCBI taxonomy): Eukaryota > Metazoa > Chordata > Actinopteri > Characiformes > Serrasalmidae > Colossoma > Colossoma macropomum. The sequence goes on from NW_023494799.1 coordinate 25,597,238, forward strand.
CAGTGTAAAGTAACATTTACATAATTTTTGTGACAATGTACAAATACAGTAATTTGCCAGAGTGATGACCCAGGTCAGATGTCATGTTTTGTTGAGGTTCTAAGTGAAAATAAATGAACGAATCTGCAGATTTTAGTGCACATTTTTAAGTTTAATGCAACTTATTTTCACTTGGAAAATCTACAAAACATGTCATTTGGGGTGCTAAAACTTTTGCATGACTGTAAATACCTCATGGTTTGAAACATTGGCTAAATCTTAACATCTCTCTGGGGCTGATCATTTTTTAGGCTGATGTCGATATGATTATGATGATATTGTGCATTATTAACACAAACAGTATGTCAGTGTGAGTTCCATCAGTACTTTGATATCAACTTGACTTCTACATCACTTTCCATTAAACGAATAATAGATTTTTCATGCCCATCCCTGATTGTAAGTAATGGTGTCCACTTTACTGACCCAGCAAGTACTAAGAAGAAATGGCCAGCCTATTTAAAGACCAAGACACTTCTCAAACATGCACACCATTATCCTCTTAAGAGATCCAACTTTTCCACATTTCCACTCTGTATAGGTTATACCAGGTCTTTCAATGCCAGTTTTAATGAGGGTTAAAACATTACAAAACATGTAATTTGACCATAAGTTGAAAACGAGTTAACATTTAATATTTTGTGTGTTTTTGAAGTACATAAAACATAAAATGTGGCCTGTGCAAAGGTTTTGGCACATTTAATATTGTACATTTTATATTAAACTCTGCAATTAAATAAATAAATAAAAAGTAATCAGAAATTATGCACTAAAATCTGCAAAAAATGCCAAACTTTTGCATACAACTGTATCGATCGCCCAAAATATGTTGTTTGATGTCAAGTTTGTTTCTTTAGTCTTGCACTGGAGCTATGATGCTAATGTAGCTAACTAGTAATGGAAGCTGCATATTAGCATTGTGCTAACTGCTTGCTTTAATCATCACAGACTTGCTTTAAACCATGCTTTATTGTTAAGTAATCTTGCTGATGTGGTTTCTGACACTGTATTACGTGCAAAGTAGGCCAGACTGAGTACAGGTGGAACAGGAGGTTTGTGAGACTATATGAAAGTGAGAATGTGTATTGATAGACTTAATGTGACCTAGAGAAACTGGTGAGATTGGTGCAAAGAATTTCTACATCTGACTCGTGAACAATGAGGAAGGAGTATTTCTTTGAGACAATAAGACCATATTTAACCATTAATTCATGGACATTCAAGCCATATCAAGTGTTAAATATAAAGTTTTTTTGGAGCGATGCCAAAAAATAGCCACTTTCTCTCTTCTTCAAGTAGTCTGTGTTCTTCCATCTTAGCTGAACTATTATTAAAGGTAGTGCTGGCCAATGTATTAACTACTCCAGGGGTGTCAAATCCTAATCCTACAGTGATCTACAGTGATAGTGATGCCACAGAAGAACCATGTCTGGTTCTCTAAAAAGCTTTTTGGTGGTTGGTTCATCAAAGAACCTTTTAGTACATGAGATGTATGAGTATGAAAAACTTTAAAGAACCTCAACATTATGGACAGAACTGTGTCAAAGACAATCAAATGGCCATTAATCTCACAAAACATACATACAACAGAAATTTACACAGGGTCAACAGCTAAATTCAATAGAACTTTAATCAATATTTCTTGTGTCCACACTTTGCCTTTATTACAGGTTCCATTCTTTTCTACAGATTTATTATTCTTCCACTCCTCCAAAGTTCAGTCTTAGAAGTTGGTTGCATTTTCTGCTTCGCACAGTCCAAGTTATCCAAAATATATGCAATGATGTTTGGCCTCTGGAGTGGCCAGTCCTTTAACAGTGATTTCCACAAAAAGGGGCAACAAAAAGACCCCCAGAAAAGTCTCTTTTCAAATGTTTAGTGCTGCATTGAAATCACTAAAGTACATATCAGTTACATTCTTATTCTATGCCAATGATAAGCTCTTCTTAGAACTGTACATCCAAGCCAGGAACCATTAAGGAACCTTTATTTTTCCAACAGCATATGTGCAGCATCAGCATTAAGGGGCTTCTTAAACCCACCCTAGTCATCTTTGTCAGATGCTAATTGCTGTGAAAGAGTGAGCACTTTGTGTGTTTGCTGAACAGACACTTCAACCTGAATCCCATTTCAAATTAAATTCGATGACGGCCTCCACTCATAAACATGGTAAAGCCCGACAGCTTAATTTATAATTGAGAGTTAAACCAGGGCCTCATAGGTCTTGGGAGACGTGTAAATGGGGCCGAGAATGTAATAAATGGGTTGTGAGGATGCACCTCTCTCCCCTTTAGATACCACAAGTGCTGAAGTCAGCAGGATGAGATCAGGTGGGGCTGCTGAGAGTCTTCAGCAATTAGCTGACCAACAACCTCTGTTTTATCTACTCTCGCATCCTCGTGCTTCTCGCAGTTGTATCAGGGAACTGCACACGCTTTCACAATATTGGCGTTGATAGTTCCATAGAGCTTGTTTTTCCTAATTGAGCCTGACACAGCAGCGTTTATTCATTTAAATCTCACTTACAGACTAATACCTGATAGGTAAATATCATTAAATGTTAGTGAGGGTTTACCTTTATGTTACACCTGGGTCACTTAAAGGCATATGATGAGAAATGTTGAACATGTACATTATGCTACCAATTAATTGCTTATAATTGCAGTGGATAGAGACTTTTGAGTGTATGCATTTTTTCGTTTCATTAGGAAGGGAGAGCCGGCACAACCCAACCCATATTGTATTCTCCTTTGAATAAGATTAATCACTTTTTACAAGTGACAGACAAGCGAAAATGTACAACTGATTTTAAGCTAAACAATTCAGCCGTGAGTGCAAATGTTAACAGGCAGGATAAGGGGACTAGCTGTAATGGTAAGGCTTGATATGACATCCCTGCTAAAAAAAAGTGTTTCTGTTGGTTCCTGATTGTAATGTGTTTTGGGTTTTTAATGGGTTGATTAACACAGTGTAAAGGATCCTAATGGTTTAACAGGTAACCAATGGCTGAATCTGAATGCATTTAGTGGTTTCTTAAAGGCATCTAAATGTGTTCAGGAAACTGGTGGTCTCTCTCAGAACCATTAAGCCAATTCCCTCTAGAAAGGAAAACCATTAGGTTTTAATCCTACAGGTTTCGAATGGTTATTTTACATCAGGGATTTTTGATTAATGTGTAAACAAAACATTTGTATATGTGTGAACGTATATGGGGAGAAATGGGCTTGTGTCATTGTTTACTTTGGGCAGCTTTGTTGTAACAGTGTGTTAAACTAACCCAATCGTGTGGAGGCTGTACTATAGCCTGGCTAGCTCTCACTGTGAGTTGGATTTATTCTTCAAAATGGTGCCATATTACAGCCACCAGTGAGTGATTCAAATAAAATGTAGGAGTGAATCCCAAAACATATCTCTCGGGTTGCTATGATGATGCTATGTGAATATGAGAAGATGATCAAAAGCACATTCCCCTGGAACCTGTTTAGCTACAGAAAAATCACTGTTACTACTGTTATTAGAAATATATTTAGACTGGCTGTAACTTTGGTGGAGACGAAGCAGACAAGCAAGCAGGATGCAAGTGTGAGCTAGGAGTTTAATTGTTTTCTGTGTTGAAAGTGGAAATGAAAAAACAAACAAACAAAGGAAAAGCTAAACTAGAAAATAATGTAACAAAGAATAGGCTGTGATTAGTCCAGGTTTACTTACTCTGGCTGTGATTAATACAGGTTTTCACACTCAGAATGTGATTAATCCAGGTTTAGATTCTTAGACTGTGATTAATACAGGTTTAAACACTCAGGCTGTGATTCATACAGGTTTATATGCTTAGGCTGGAATGAATCTAGGTTTAGATGCACAGACTGTGATTAGTCCAGGTTTAGATACTCAGGCTGTGTTTAATCCAGGTTTAGATACTCAGACTGTAATTAATCCAGGTTTAGATACTCAGGCTGTGATTATTCCAGGCTTAGACACTCAGACTGTGATTAATCCAGGTTTAGAAACTCAGATTGTGATCAATCCAGCATTCGACACTCAGGCTGTGATTAATGCAGATTTATATACTCAGACTTTGACTAATCCAGGTTTCGACACTCAGGCTGTGATTAATGCAGATTTATATACTCAGACTTTGACTAATCCAGGTTTTGACACTCAGGCTGTGATTAATGCAGATTTATATACTCAGACTTTGACTAATCCAGGTTTCGACACTCAGGCTGTGATTAATGCAGATTTATATACTCAGACTGTGACTAATCCAGGTTTCGATACTCAGGCTGTAATTAATCCAGATTTAGATACTCAGGCACATGAAAGCGTAACATTTATGATGAACAGCCAATCATGTAATACAACAAGCCACCAATACAATACAATACAACAATACAATTAGCCAGTTAATATGCATAGTTTAAACAGCTTCTGATAGTCACTGTTATCAGGTAGTCTCTAATTTTACAGTACCTCAGCCAGCAAGATGGGGAGCCCAGAAAGTCCTGCAAAGAGCCAGCCCTATTCTGTGTATCTGCACAGGAATGATCATTCAGCTCGCCACCTGTGACTAGCTGTGAATGTTTCAATGATTTACATCAAATAATATCAAGACACTGGAGTCTCTCAAGATTTCTTCCTTTTTGCTTTTCCTTGCCACTGTTGCTGTTTGCTTGCTCAGTAGATGCTTGAACTTATATTATAGTACTTATATTATACACTAAGCGCTACGCAAATAAAAGTGGATTGAATTGAATTTGAATTGACCTTAAACACAGTACAGTTAGATGTTGACTAGCTCTTATTTAAACATTTTGAATCATTATTGTACCAGTCGCCCCTTGAGAGGGCAGGAGAATGACAACAGCCAAGAAAGACAGGCAGGTGGCACAGGAGTCCCAAACTCTGCCTCCTGGGCCCTGTTCTGCAGTGAGGCCTATAGATTATGCCTCACGTTCGATCCTGATGGCCAAGCTGCGTAGGGGAAGGAGTGACAGGGAGGCGAGCTCTCTTTCCCTCTTGGCTCCGGAGCTCAAAACAGCCTTTAAAGAGCAGAGAGGGAACTGAGAGAGCGGGAGAGGGACAAGCAGCAACAGATTTAAAAGCTGAAAAGCTCAAGTGAGAAAAGGACTGAAAAGTCTAGTGTAGTAACCACGGAGAGGTGGTCAGTTTCAGTTTAATTTGTTGTGTTTTGTGAGTGAAAATAAAGAATATGGCTGCTGCACACATTTCTACTGCCTCCAGCGCCCTTCCTAAACCCCAGGGTATCGCAGGCCGTGCTACAATCTGTGACAGCTTAAATAAATGTAGACAAACAAAACAAGCAGAGGCTCACTATTCATACTATTCAGGACTAAAGAAGTAAACATCACTATTAGTATGAGTTTGAGGCAGAAAACAAAGGTTAAAATTTGTCAAATGACAAATAAGCCAGTCCAGTTTCGCTGCCCTTTCAATGCAATGATGCCAAATAAGGATGCAGCTCTTGTGGTCTTCCGCTGCAGAAAGAAGCAGGGAGTTGGCACGCTCTGGCCTCTCTGGCACTCTGGCTTGGTCAGTATCTTGGACCTAAAGTTAATAAGTGCTGCAGGACTGTCTGGTCCTGCAGTGTGGCAAGTAGGAGGGGATTAAAGACAGATGACAACTTTATATACAGGCTTTTATCCAAACATTTAGCTTTTTACTGATCTAGGCCTGCTTTTCACCACTTTTCACGTCTCCACAGTCATGTAGATTTTGGCTTCCTGAATTTTGAGAAGACACGGCATAGTTTTGTATGCAGTGTCACATTTTGCATTTGTTTATGGTTTTTGTATTTTATATATATAAATATATATATATATATATATATATGAAGTAGAATATAAAGAATATAAGCATTATGGGGTGAATATCTACCTACAAAGAGAATATTATCTACATATAATATTCTATAGAAATATACACATACACATACATATCGCTGTTGTCAGAAGAAAACCTTGTATCTCATTTTTGTCATTTTTCAGCTTTTGACATAATTTGAAAACACCTGTTGCCCTTTACATTGTGTGTAAATTTCGTGATGAATGGACTAAAAGAAATGGCCCAAAATGACCTGGGGACAGTGTATGGAGGTATGACCATGTTAACGTGGTAATAGGTACATATAAATGTCATGAACGTAGGTGATCATGATGTGTGTCAGTGTTGTACAGACAGCCACAAGCCACTAAGCCCACATGTGGCAGAAATAAATAAATAAATAGACAAACAAACAGCAGGAAATGTCACAGAGTGCTATTACCGGTTATAATAGAGGCTCCACAGGTCCGTTTACAGGCGCTATAATGTTGCTGCTCTTTTGTGAGTTAAAAAAGTCCATTAAAAAGTCATTACAGCTGTGAGGAAGCAGGATGGGTATGACCCTCTTGGCAAAAAAGAGCCAGCAGAAATTGCCCCATCCATCATAATTACACCTATTGCAGGGAGCCATGAGGGTCTGGGGGGCTGAGCCTCGTGGCTGACCCGGCGCAAGTTTGGTGGTTGGGTTGGATGAAATTGAAGTGAAATCTCAGGGCAGCGTGGAGGAAAAGTGGGATTTGGTGTGTTTGAGTGAGTCCATGCTTCGTGGACAAGCAGTAAATCTGTTACAGTGGCTTTTGGCTTGTTTCCATTTATCATGTGACACATCATCCATCTCTTATGTTATCCACAGCCTTAAAGAAGAAAAGGCTGGGCTGTTCATTGTCTTAGTTTCAAAAAGAAGAATTATAAAACCCTGAATCCTCTTAAGCTTATACAGTTTCAAGTCATTTGTGGGAAGCTGTAAATAGTTAAGAATTCTTAGATGTGTCCAGAAACCGAGCTATGGATGACTCCATTAAGACTGAGTTGTATAATATGATATTGAGAATGAAGTTACAATAAATATAACATCCAGAATTCCTTGTATGAAACAAATTGAAGTTTAAAGCAGTAACAACAAATCACTATAAATAGATAATTCCAGGATTATTTATCAATAAATAACTTTCTGATCATTCCTAAAAGACCTGTGTTGCATGTTGACTGACTTGACTCGTCACTTGACTTGGATTCACCTGTAAATGACTTGCGAATCAACTGGCACTCAAAACTTACGACTTGTGAAATTTTAGCCTGAGAAAAAACATGAACAAAACTGATTCAATTAGGACCACCACCTTAATGCAGTAAAAGAATAAAACATTTTGTGTCTAACTTTACTATGCATGTGTGACTCTGCTGGTCAGTTTAGCTACAGTCCTGCACAATTGTTACAGCAGTGCAGTTCTCCTGCAGCTCGCAGCAGCATCAGGTTTGATACAGATCACATAATAAGGCCTTTGTTACAGAAGAACCTTCAGTCGGATCACAAAACTGAAGCACTATGGGTAGTAAATGCAGTGTTTAAAGGAAAGAGGCATACCAACCTAAAATGGTTGGCTATTTGAAAAGTAAATAAGCTAGCTAGCGCAAAGCTGTCAGGTAATTTTGCTGGAGTTTAATTAAATTACAGATCACATTCCATTTTATGTAATACTGATAATGGTAAAATAGTGATAAATCTGCAAAAAAAAATATTTTGTCTTACAACACCCCTCATGTAGCCTACCTCTCTGCCATGAACAGGCTAAAAAAGCACTTTACACTAAAACTGTATTCATAAAACAACATCTCTGGAATCAGGAAGTGTATTCATAACTATTTCATGTAGTAGCTTCCTGTGAGGGAGCTTTTAGAGGCTTTATTGCTTTGGACATCTGATCACCACCACTGTGAACAATTCTGATCTGGCTTCTCCAGAAAAAAAGCATTTCACCCCAAACCACTCTGAATTACTTTGTTTGCATCTTAAACATTTAATTATGCAAGGGTAAAACAATGTTAAACAAAAGTTAAAACAATAATTTCTGTTTTCAATAATGCAACAATAAACAGATGCTTGTCAATATAAACTGATGGCTAACATTAAGTTTGGTTAGCAAATGTGCTAGCTAGCACGATAGCTGTTATAGCTGAAGTTGTCAACTGATCTAGCTGACATTTTAGTCAGTTACAGATCATATTCCTTTAAAACCTACTAAAACTTCAGCTGGATTAGCTGTTATGATACCTAGCTAGCTAGCATACATGCTACATATGCTATATACCAACCAACTGGTTCAAGTTCCCTGATAGCAAGAGGATTGTGGGCCGCTGTTGGTCCACTAATGGCAAGGCTGGTGGTCCACTGGTGTTTTGCTCAGTGTTTTCTGGGAGGCCCACCGGTGGTTAAGCAGTATCAAGACAAAATTTCACTTATCATCCCTCAGTTTCCACTTACAGTACAATTTACTTTTTTCCTTCCTTCCTTTCTTTAGTTATACTTTGTAAATTAGTTTGGTAAATCATTTTAATCTAGCTCAGTGTCAGTAACAGCATTCTCCATTAAATCACTTTACATCAGGCCTAGTCTTTTTTTTTTTACTCTCAGCTGTTTGTAATATTTGTCTTCGTTTATTTTCTAAAATAAAAGACTCTCTGTCTTTGGTATCTGCTTGGGGAGATTAAAAACTAGTTAGAGCTTGTATGCAGGACAGTAATGTGGGTAGTCCGAGGGTGGACCAGCAGTGGCAAACAGTCAGTGGGGTGCCGACCTAATCAAGCTAGCGGACCGCTATGTGCTTGCTATCGGGGGTTGTTTTTTTTAATCTTTTCTTTAAACACTACATTTATTTCAGACTGAAAGATTTTTCTGTAATGAAATCTCATTATTTGAAGTCGTGTTTAATCTGACAGGATTTTAGTAGTGTTTACTTTTGTACAATGCAACGCCTGCAGCTAATAACAAAGCTAAACTAAAATTCTCTACTGAACTCGAAACTCTATCCACACTATTCACAGACTTGATTTCTGAACACCTCTGGTGTTTACTTTATAGTATTGCTATTTTCTATATGTTTCTTGAGTACAATTAGAATAATCAGTTATGACAAGTGAGTCCAAACTTACTTTAACAGTAATGTCCATCATAGAAGTATAGAATCATAGAAAGTATGATTACTATTGGCCACAGTGCACTTCCCTTTTCATTTGTCAGTGAGTAAGCGTCCTCAGTGGTCACTGGACTGATGTAGTCGTCTGCATTGCACCATGAATCCCTCATGATCCATGGCCTCTTCACCTGCTGCCATCTGTACATCCCCATCACCCACCGCTGCGCTGACCGAGGGGTGCCAGGCACCCTGGGAGACGGTTATTATTAATGATGACCAGTGGACTGCGCTAGAAAACACGGAGATGAAATAGTGTGTGAAATCCACACCTGTTTTGTGGCGGCTCCGCTGTGGCTCCAGTGTGGCTCATTCCCCAGGACAAAGCTGTGTTCGGAGGGCAGATTTTATTGGTGAACACCGGGAGATGGCAACCTAGGCATCAATCATCAGACTGACAGCTGGAGAGCACTACTGTGTGAATATGATGGATGAGAACAAAGATTTTCGCTAGGCTAGGCTAAGGGCCAGTAGCTTGAAATTGGATCACAAGACTTGATTCAAAACAGCCTACTTTCTCAAAATAGTTTATCTGCTGCTCCTGTGTTTGGGGCGCACATCAGTGTTCCATCATTTTACAGCTGTAGATGTTAGCTGGGGCATTAATGGAAGACGGAAAATGGATTATCATATCCGGTAGCATCTTTGTAAATATATCACCACAGCTGAAGTGAACTTTCAAAAATTCCAAAATCCACAAGATTTTGAGCTCTCTCTCTGGGTGGGGAGGATGGTCTTTCCCCTCCCACATCACACAGCGCAAAAGCTGGCCTAATCAGGTACCTGTTAGCAGATGTAACAGAATTGGCAGCTAGCTTTCTCCTTCAGGAGCGTTCAAAAGTCTGAAGATGCGGCGTGGCTTTACATGTCTTAGGGGAAAGCTTCGCTCTCCTAGCTTCCCAGATAGCTAAAGCATAGCCCCTTTCAAAGGCTGATGGCCCAGTGGATTTTGCTCAGAGTTTTCCTGGCGGCCCACCGGTGGTTCAGCAGAGTGTAAGACAAAATGGCACTTGTCATCACTCATTTTGCACTCATGTTCCAATTGCTTTATTTTTCCTTCATTCTTTTCTTCGTTACTATTTGCAAATTAGTATGATTAATACATTTTATTGGGAATATCTTAAATAAAGCCAGTTATACAGGCTTTATTTATGTTATAAATAAAGTTATGATTGGCATAGACCTAGGCCTGTGGGGGGGGTTGCATGTCTTCTTCAGTGTTTGTAGGGGAGATGATTTTGTCTGCTCCAGTAATTCATTCTAAGCGCATCCGGAATTTAACAGTGTGTTGTGATTGCTGCTGGTTTTTAAATTTGACCAAAATATAAATTTAAATCATATCATTTGTAAGTAACTATGGCTTAAAAAGAGAGGATCTTTGGTTTAAAAAGAAGTTTGTTTTTACATCCCTGTGTACAGAGATGTGTCATAGAGAATGCAGTCCATATACAGTCAGCATCTTTGTTACTCCTTCACTATAGCAGCATTATATGTGTAAAGGTGTACTCTTGTGTGACACCTTTTACTTGGGTAATGGTGCTTAATTGAGTCAAGTCCTATTCTAATGCAATAGCACATGTGCACATGTGATCAAACTACACTTGCACCTCTATTTCTATTTCTTCCTCTAACTCCTCAGACTTTGGTGGGCACTGGGTAACTACTACACCTGCCACCCCCATCTGTTTGTTCTTTCTTGGTACAGGCTATTTGATCATATTTGATGAAAAAAAGAGAATATAATCATCTTATGTCGTACAATAGTCTGTCACAGCTTCAAAAATGAAAGGAAATAATGCTTTAATTCTTCCTTCAAATGACTATGCCATTAACAAAGGTATCATATAATCAGCAATGTGACAGTGTGTATTAGTACAAGTAATTGGCCCTTTTTTATTTTTTATTTTTTATTTAAGCCCTCATGCGCTTTCAAATGTTAATGCATTTTACTGGGCAGGGTGATATTATGGGCACTTTATGGATCATTAGACATCAAAGCGCATAATATTTCTAACCTTAAGCTCTGCAATATTGTAATATTTCATGGGAGAGGATTCATTTTAATGATGCAAAACTGCAGGGTATGGGGGGAGATGACGAAATTGAACTCTCTGAATGTATAGTGCGCATTGTACTGCATTAGTCTACTTATCGTGACAGGGTCTAGGAAAGGTCATTTTCTAGGGTGCGTTAAGACCAACGGAAAACTCTTTTGCATTATTATTACCAATGCGCTAACAAAACCAGCGGACACCTCAGGCATCATCAAGTCCATTGACCCGCTTTGGCCTTCTCTATCTGCTCGTGCCAAGTCCTTGGGAGATCGTTTCTTGTGTGAGCTGCTCACGTAATTGGCTCCATCCCAAGTAAATTTACCACAAGGGCAATGTTGGTCTGTAAGAACCATCAGAACATAATCACTGATTTTTCCTTTCTCCTTGTTGCCTCCTGAAATTGCCCATTTTCTTTCCTAATTTTGTTTCCTCTCTTTCCCCCATTCTTGTATTGATTAGGCGGGCTTTGTGGATCGATAGATTGCTGTAGATCTGAGGGATTGTTGTGCAGCTGGGTGGTACATGAGTCCCCCACCACCACTGCTCCATCAAACCCTCACCAAATGCTACGTATTGGTTCAGCGTTATCCAGAACACTTATGAATAGCATTACTAGCCCTTAAAAACGGCCATTCTCTGGCGACTCAGTAATGCTGTTTGCATTGTATTTCATTCATGTTTACAATTTTAAACATACAGCACATCTGAATGAAAGGGTTCGTGGTGGACTTTGCGAGCTTATGCTGAAGAACAATATGTGTACAATTAACCTATTCATGCTCCACCCACATATAAGAGATTATAGCACATACAGTAGTGTGGAGGTGTGCATGTAGAGATACATTTGTGATCTTGAACTATAGAAAGGTGCTACATAAATAAAATGTATTAGTATTGTTGTTATTGTTTGCGTATGATGGGGATGCATAGGTTATTGGCCTTTCAAAAGTTGGTTGGGCAGTTTCCCTCCAATCCTAGCACTAAGCTTGAAAAAACACAAGGTAGTGAACAGTCTAAAAACAGCCATGAAAGTGAAATCACATTTAAATTTATTTGGCAAACAGACAGGGACGCTACAACAACCATAAAAACTGGCATTTTCTGAATGCAGATTAGACTCACTGATTCTTTCCCCAGCAGCCCCCGTTGGCAGCTAACTAAATTAACTAGTTAGCTAAATTAATGCCACATTCAACTTAACTCAGAATTACATCAGTTTCGACCTTTTTGATTCGAGCTACAAACTGACAAAAACACAAACGCCTCCATGGAAGCAAGTATTCTTTGCAAAGAACAACTCCTGGATTTTCTAAATATGTTTCTTTCTTTTGAAAAACTTTTGTTTCTCTGCTTACCACCACAACAACAATGCTTATTTCTGCTTGCTGTGTTTATTACCGCCAAGCTAAAGGTGGTGTACATTCACTTTTCCACACTGATTTTAACACTACTTATGGCAGTACGTCTGTCATGGTATGAGGACATAACGGTGGCTAATCTGTGAAAGCACCATTAACGGTGAAAGACAGCACATTTTGGAGCAATATGTGCTGCCTTTTAGACTCTGTCTTTTTCAGGGATGTCCATGCATTTCAACATGACAACACCAAGCCACAATCTGCATGTGTTTTAACAATAAGGCTGTGTAATCAGAGAATGTGGGCCTGCTTGACTGGCCTGCCTGTTTCCTATAGAAAGTGTGTGGTACATTACGAAGTGCAACATATGACAACTAAGGCCCCATATGGTTGTACAGCTGAAGACTCGTATAACAGAAGTAGGGCGAAAGATTTTGCTTTCAAACCTGAATCATTTTGTGTAGTCAGTCCCAAATGTTTAAGTGCTGTTAAAGGAAAGGTGATGCAACACAATAGTCAACATGTGCCTGTCCCAACATTTTGGGAACATGTTGTATGCATTATATTAGGAATGAACATATCACTGTTCTTGGAAGAAAATCTCATATCTCTAAAATAGTAACTTTACAGGAGAAGGAAAAAACCTACTTTACTTTTAATGTAAGTCAATGGAACCAGACTTTTTTCCCAAGTCATTTATGTAATTTGTTTTTGTCCATTCATCATGAAATTTACATATCATGCAAAGGGTAACAGGTATTTTTAAATTATGTCAAAAAATTAAAAAGTCAAAACTGGAGATACAAGGTTTTCTTCCGACAACAGTGATATATTTATGAAAAAAAAAAAAAAGTTCAAAAGGTAAATTTCAAAATATTGTGTTTTTGTACTGTTTTAAATTAAGTACAGGTTAACAAAGAATTTACTAATCACTGCTTTCTTATTTTAATGCCATTTACATACCTTTTTGGAATTGAGTTTGTACTTCATGTACACAATTTGTGCCTGCAAACTTTGAGCATTCTCTGCTGTACTAGGCCACACATAGCATATTACAATAGCTACATCTACCTCTTCAAAATAATGTACCAGGTAGCCTAGATTATGCTATTTTAGTTGTGAAATACGACCATGGAGAGCAATTACTCAAACCATGTGTCTTGTTAGCAATCCATTCTGAGAATTTGGCAATGACCTCTTAAACACTGACAGTCTGAGTTACAGCGTGTGCATGTTCAGCAAAACGCATCATCATGTAGAACTGGAGCTTTCCATGAGCTACCATGTTTCCTATTACTGTATAAAAGACGCACAAGGCTTATTTATAGTTGGATTGCTCATTTGGAGTAATTTGGAGTAAAGTGTTTGTTTACTTGTTCAAAAATATGATTTGTGAGAAAGACTAAAGAAAAATCCATACGTTTTCGGTGTTCAGTGATCATGTTCTTTACATATCAGATAAATAAGAGCAACAACTGCATTCTAGAATCACTTTATTAAATGAAAAGAGCAGATCAAAAAGCATGAATGGCCACATTTTGTTCGGACTTAAAGGTTTTTTTACTGAACTATTGAATTTGCTCTGATAAGTAGTTGGTACTGTGAAACCCAGGTAGCTTGTTAATCTCTCTACTTTCTTCTTAATATTTATTGCAATGTCCATGCTTTGTTTCATGTCTATTGATATTCAATTCAACATCTTCTTCTGTGAGTTTATTGGCAGGTTGCAAAGCAGAAATCTGATTACTGCCTGACTCAGAGATTCCCATTATCTGATATCTGGCAAAATCAGATTTTCTGCAGTTATCGGATTATTAAGTGTATGTAAACACACTCAATTTCAGGACTTTGTATCTCCAAAATGGTTACAAATGGTACATTTTTGACCATTTCTTTTGGTCTATTCACCATGAAATTTTGTTGTAATGTAAAAGCTTCCCAATCATGTCAACATCAAAAATGGAGATACAAGATCTTGTTCTGACAGCTACCATATCTACGATGGATGTGAATAAATGTACTTATGGGCGGAGCATTAATAGGTCAAATTGTCATATATTATTCAAGTGCTGAGGTACTTTCAGCTGGTTTGTGTAAAATTTGAGAAAGAAATTACATAATGAAATGCTGTAACTAGTATGAAGGCAGCACATGCCGTCCTGTACTGCATCCTGAGCAGTGCTAATTAATGAAGCAGTTAATGAAAGTGTCAAAGGTGCCTCCTCTTCCTCTGCTCACTGGCCTCACCCCCAACTCTGAGGCTTTGCTGTACTGAACTGACCAAATAATTATTGTCTTTTCATTCCAGCTGTACTATTTGTATCTCTTTTGCTGCAAAAAATCCTTTGTGCTTTTTCACTTGTATAAGAGCTTTCTTTAAATGTCACAGCATGTTTGACTTCATCCGGCACTCACAACAGCCTAGTCGGACGCTCTAAAACTCTTGCTGAGTGGCAGCTTAATGCCCCCCTATACCCCCCCCAGCTCTTTCTGATGACTGAACTGACACCAGCACTCCATGCTGGAGGACATTATGCAAATGCTAAACTCCCATAACTGAAGCATGTCATTGTTGAGTGTCATTGCTGGTTTGCACCCCTGCTGACGCTTTTTTTTGGACATAATCGCGTTATCGCAGGGCGAGAGAGTCAACCACGTGAATCCAAATGAGTGATCTATATTTCATAACAAGGATTGCGAAGAGACGAAGTCGCTGTAAAGGCAGGAAACACAATACTTTTTCCCTTTTGTACCTTATTTAGCATATGTTGTGTCTCAAGAGGACATTTAAAGGGCCCATATCAAGGAAAACTGAATTTCCGTCACTGTATTGAAATAAAAGAATCTGACATAGTATGTAAACATTGCGCAACTTTCTAAAACATAGCACTTACACCCCAGTCCATATCTGGCAATCGAAACCGCCTGTTTTGAATTCATTGTTTTTGTGATGTCACAAAAACCAACATACATCCTCCTATTCGGCCTACTCCAGTTTTGCCCCACCCTTTCAATGAAGTTATAAATGCTTTTTAGCTTATACTGCTTTATCAATGAGTCGCAATATGGGACAGCCAATCAGAACAAAGGTCGTTTACATATACCAGTCATAATGTAAACAGCCTAAGGAATTAAAAGAGGTTAGAAAATGGCCTTGTTAAACACTATTACGGCTGTTCCAGTAAATAAGCCCACACAAATGCCATACATAGACCTCAGTGGGGAAAAAGTAAAATACAAGAAAATAATAGTATATGGGCTCTTTAATTTACTCTCTCAAAAGCAAGAGGCATCAGAATTTCAGAGTTCTTTGGCTAGATCACAGCTCAGAAACTGATGTTTCGTTCAAGCATGCAATAGCAGGGTACAGTGGAAGGACAGGAATATTACAACCTATGGATCTCTGGCTTTTAATCTTATTTATTTGATGCACCTTGCAGGAATGGGAACCAGTGACCTTGCAGTTATGCTTGGGAGGGCAGCACAGACGTCCTTCATAATTGCTGAATATTATTGTTATCTCTGTACACTCTGCTATGCTGTTGCTTCAGATTGCAAAAACATTCTAGTTGAATCTGAGGGCGTCATTCAGAAGGCCAAAACCCAGACTCACAGTCCTGTTATTAACCTGCGCACAACAGTGCTTACAGTAAAGAGAAACCTTACAGCTACTGTTGCCTGGTCTTTCCATACAGAGATATTTGCAAAATAACTGAACAAGCATTGGGCCCCCTCTGTGCATACAGATGTTGCACCGCTAGCTTCAGATATTTAGTTATATGAAGTTCACAAAACGGGGAG
This sequence comes from Colossoma macropomum, assembly GCF_904425465.1. Taxonomy (NCBI): domain Eukaryota; kingdom Metazoa; phylum Chordata; class Actinopteri; order Characiformes; family Serrasalmidae; genus Colossoma; species Colossoma macropomum. Next base: position 25,613,522 of record NW_023494799.1, read on the forward strand.
CATTTCCAAAGCATCTACAGCATTAATGTGATGTTATTAGCATAACATTAGCTGGTCTTTACTAGATTTCTTCCATTACTAGAAATGTTAGCATTTATTTAGCAGTGTTACTGTAGGGCAGGTTTCCTTTAAATGTGCACAGCAGATTAGATAATCAGTCAGTGTCTCTGTTATTCTCTACAGAGAACTCATTAGCAGGTTCACCTTGGGTCACTGACAGAGTTTGAGTAATGTACTCTTGCACAGATGTTAGTGGACATTTGCGGCCTTTTCACACTGACTATTTTTGAATTTTCACTGCACTTTTGCTGTTAAGTGTATATTGATTAAAGGGCCCATATCGTGAAAAAATGAACTCTCTCGCTTTATTTGAAATAAACGGTTGATATAATATATAAACATTGTTTAGGTTTAAAAACATCACTTCTCAGCCCCTCAAAGCGTTCACACAACTGACTGAGGTCAGGGAAAAATTGATAGTAATTTAGCCCTCATTCAGCTGCTGTGGGCACTTAAAAAGATCCTAACAAAAGATTTTACACTTTTTACACTGAGTTAAATAGCAGTTTAATAAGTGCCTCACGTATTTTAAAAGTGAATGTAGGCTATGGCAATTCACTGTTAATATAATGTAGAAAATGTATTAATTTATTTGCAGTTAGCCAACGCTGGGATCCCCAAAAAAGGAGTATTTCACACACTGCATATTAACATATATATTCCGCTCTGGACTTCCACCCTAAGCTTGCAGTTAACAGGTATCAACCTGTGTTTAAGAATATCAGATACAAATAGCGTATCTTACACAGAAGCTCTTGAGAAACTGACTTTCCAAGTGGGAATCACAAGCTGTTCAAATGGATTTTTCCTACTTAGAAATCGGAAACGTCCCACCTCTCACTTGGTCATGAAAGCAGCATTGTAAGAAGCATTTTTGCCTAGACTGCTTTTTGAATGAAGCCCAATGAAGAGCGGTCAAAGAAAACAGAGGTCGTTTTCATGTATCAGTCTTAAAGGGGAATGTCACCATTTTTCAAAATTTCTGCATAATTCAGTGATGTAAACAGGCATTCAGAGTGGCTTGATGTAAAATGGTTCATTGTAGAGAAACTTACAAGTTTTGATTTCTTTACAGTGGTGGTGATAGGAATCAGGAGTCATGATGTCTACAACACAAATATAGCCATTTGATTTACTATCCAGAACCACCAGTGAACCTGGACATGCCTTCTGAGTTTTTATATGGAATATTAATGATAGTAAAATAGAGATCAGTCAGAGAAAGCACACTTTCTTTAAGGCAGCGCATTCATAACCATTGCATATACTTTCTATGATGTAGTTTTAGAGACACTAAATGCTCTGAACGTCTGGTTCCTATCACCATCACTGTGAACAACTTTGATTTGGTAACTTTCTTTAGAATAGAGCATTTCACATCAAACCGCTCTGAATCTTAATTATTGAGTTTTGAAATTTTGAAAGATCAGTGGAATTACCCTTTAAAGGCACAGTAACAAATGGTCTGTATAGTTCTAATAAATAAAGTTGAAAAATGGTTTTGTAGAAATGTTTTCTAGTACAAAAACTCACACAAATAAATGGACTTAAGGGGGGCTTTCTGAGGGTGAGTTTTAGGTATGGGGTGGTCCTGTTATCTAGAGGAGACGTGCACGAGAACATATTAGAGAGATATCAATCAGAGAGCAATATAGAGTGATAATCTGAGCCCCAGTTTTGTTCTTCTATGGTAGATTGAGTCGGCAGTGGCAGGAAGAAAGTGCATGATGTGAATGTGCAATTTTGAATCACTCACTCTTCTAATAACCCAAAGCCACAGAATTGGACCATTTCTCTTATTATGAGAAAATTACACTGAAGCTCTAAAATGGGGCAGTTATGGACTGACCAGAGGAGCGATATGGATTTCTTAAAGACTTCAGCACTCTATTTATTTATTTATTTATTTATTTATTTATTTATTTATTTCCACACACCACATCAGTCCTCTTTGGACACTCTGCCTTAGGTGTGTGTTGTTGTCATCGTGGAACTGATTAGATTTATGATTGCTCAGCACTTTGCTGCGTTACTGTAACGAATATGCGAGGCAGCCAAGTTATTATCAGAATCGCTTCTCATTCTAGACGAAGCGCTCTTAGTCAATTACAATAAATGTGTCCTGCATCAAATCAGAGCGTAATACAGTCGTATGCAAATGTTTGTGCACCCCTGGTCAAACTTCATGTTTCTAAGTGGGAAAAAAAGCTCACATCCGCAACACACAATTACTGAGTATCTGCTAAATTTACTATTAAAAAAAAAAAAACAGAAAATGTGGCCTGTGGAAAAGTTATGGCATATTTTATATTTTGTGCAAAACTTATCATCACTGTCAAAAAAAAAAACAAAACAAAACACAAAAACTGTCTCCAAAACAGCACATTTAGAGGAGAAAGGACAATTTTTAACCTTATGGAATTAAATCTCTTTACATTAACTTACCTTATTTTTAAGGTAAGTTAATGTAAAGAGATTTAATTCCAAGTTATTTTGGACAGCAATGACACGTATATGAATCTTTCTACCTAATTGGTTTAAAGCCAGAGCTAAAATGATGTAGAAAAATAAAAATTGAAAAAATGGGGACGTTTCTGTTTGTTTTGTTTTTTTGTTTTTGTATTTTTTAAATTTCAGACGATTTGTATATGGATAACCATTCTAGTGAAATGGTTTACAGTTAGGACTTTTGACTCACTTGGATTTTAGACTAAAACAAATGATTGAAGATTCCATTTTGTCACTACCAACACAGTCACAACACTCTTTGACAAATGTTTCAGTAGTGACTGTTTCAGTAGTGACTGTTTTTAATTTTGAGCAAAACTCAAAAATGCTAGCCAGTACATGACTACCAAACAGCTTTGAACAGCTGTAAACACATAAAATCATTTCATATTTGTCATCAAAACACAAAAAGGTTTACTTAACTGCTGAAAATATGACAATTCTTAATGTTCCACACTGAGTTTCAGCTTTTGAGACACATTTGCTTCAAAACAGGGATCTAACTGCTCACCATGTGGCCATGAGGGACAGGGATAAAGCCTCACTTCCTGCTCTAAAATGCAGGGGCATGGCTAAAATAAGGCTCCGCCTACAGACTAAAACTCTTTGTGTTTCGGTACTGACATGAAAATGTGGAACAGTGTTTTTTAATAAAATGTTTTTATTTAAAAGTTAAGCTCATGATAAACTAAATCTTTTAACTTTAACACTTTAAAAGAAATCAAAAATACCTTTAAAAATTAAAAAAATGTAATTAATATTTTCATGAGTGTACATTTACTTGCATTATCAGTTTCACAACTTGTTCAGTGCGCAATTACAAAACTCCACCAGAGAGGTCTCCAAATCCCCAAGAACTTAGATAGTGCAGCTTTGACATTAACCTAGTTAGCTAACACTAACCAGCTAATAACATGCTAGATAGGGTCTGGGACAGACACCCCCCAATAGAAAGTACCCTAAATGATGATTTTGTATATATTTAGATTATTACCATCTCAGTTAATGTCTTAGTTTTAAATAGATCATAACATAATCCTTGTAAATATTTATGGTATGAGTACATAATTGTTTTAAATATATATATATTACTGTGGGACCACAGTTTGAACTAATTTGGCCCATATAAAATGCAACTTCAAGTAATAGACATAGCACTACACAACATTTCATGACATAAACTTGTTAGAAGTGTCCTTGCCTGGACATTGCTTTAGCTCCACATTTTACATTTCACCAGAAGCTGTTGTGGCCCTCTCACCAATGACCACTAATTGGTATACGGCAAGAAAACAGAGCTGTAATCTGTTTAAGGGCTCTCTTAAAACCCGAAAACATTGACGCAGCACTTTAAAGTGCTTTAATGTGGCCGTCCTACCTTAGATAGGGGGAAGCAAATAAACTCCCAGCAAACAGATTTCACTAGATAACCTGATAAAAGTCTTGTGCTTCCTGGCACACTCGATAAATCATGCGAAATACTGCAAATAATGTATTTGATTAGGCTAAAAAAGTGCTGATGTGGCGTGTCTTGCTGGTGGAAACCCATTAGCAATTTGGTGTGACCACCACAGAGTGCTTCTTGCGAGGTAAAGAAATTAGTACCATGATTCATCTTCTAATCGAGTTTAAACACAGGCTCAGTTTTCATCCCTCGCTGACCGCTGCGCCGGTGAGCGTATGCTAACTCTCTGGATTTGTCTCCTGGCAGATTTAGTGCTCTGTCGGGTGTTTTTCAGCTTCTTCATGTGGCAGACCCCTTGGGTCACATTCTGACAAGGCAATTCAACATTAATTATGCACTGCACCACTTTGCCTTCTTTTTCACTCTTTTTCTTGAGAGATGGCCAAGGTCTGTCTTGGATATCATAGACATTCTGCCATAATTCCACCTCTTCCTGTCATTTTTCTTCCTTTTCTTAACATGTAGCTTTCCTAGGACTTGCATATTCATTGATATGGACAAATTAATGTTTTGTTGATTTTCTAAGTGGCGATAAGTGAACACATCCTCTGCACAAAACACACGTACATTTTCTCCTGCAATTTTTAGAGCACAACTTGTACTTATTTGCTAAGTTTAACATGTTGGAAAAAAACTAACTATAAAATGTGCCATAACTTTTGCACAGGCCACACAGTTAATTATTGCCAGGATATTATAATATTTAATACTACATTTTCACAGTAAAATATTGTATTCACTGTTTTTATTGTGAATTTGTTGAAAACAAATTACTCTGTAGTAAGCAAATTACTCTGAGGTTGACATTGAGCTTTACCCCATAGCATCATGGGTTATATAACATTATATAACAGAGGCATAAAATATTAAAAAAAAAAAAAAAGGTTTTTATTTTGATGCTGGAACACTGAGATGTTGACAAAAATGTTTTTTTTTTCATATTAATGTGAATGACATGAGTTTTTATCATGTTTGTGCAAATTATAAGCACGACAGTAACATGCTTGCAATTAGCAGTTTCACAACTTGTTCAGCACGCAATTACACAACTCCACCAGAGAGGTCTCCAGATTCCCAAAAACGTACATATTGCAGCTTTGACTTTAGCCTAGTTAGCTAACACTAGCCAGCTAATAACATGCTAGCTTAGCCAGCAGAGACCGTCCAACATAAAATAAACTAAGGAATATTCATATAAGTTTTAAGGATTTTTACATGTGTCATTATATAGCAGACTCTAATGGAGAAACTTTTATTTTGTATAATTTTTCTTTGTGTCTGATGCTAATTTAAGATAGCTATAGGATTCTTTAGGCTTTGCATTGTCATGTTAGCACCAAGCTAACAGGGATATACATTCATTTACCCACATTGATTTTTGTACCGTACAGCTCAAACTTAATCCCTCAAAATCCCAGGCTTATAACATACTAAGGCTTATTATTCAGTAACTACAGAGACTTCAATGCACACTGGTTGAGCTATTCTTAGGTTATGGAAGTGTGTGATAAAACCTTGGCCCTGTTGCTAGGCCACGTAACGGGTTGTTGAATTTTCAGTATTGAATTTTCTCAACATTCCATCATTCATTTCTTATGGGAAAAAATATGTTTGATCGAAATTCTACCTTGAAAACTGTGACCCCAGAAAACAGTACCACAAACAGCTCAGAGCAAAAAAATGCGGAATAACTGACTTAATAATATGTTCTAAATCCAAAAATCTAGCTATAATAACATGCCCTAAATTTAGGTGATTAGGTGAGTTGTGTGCTACAAATGTTTGAATGGGATTTTTGTCAAAAGCTTTTCCAGCCTCACAACAGTTGCTAAGAAATAAAGAAAGAGCATGGAGGGGTCACTTCTATATCGTCATTGTTATCAACAACAGTTTACATTATTTATTGAACCCTGTTGTATATTTTATTGAAGCAGTAAAGCACTCAAAGCTGTGAGTTCTAGTGATTCAGGGTGTTGTTAGGCACGACATGAAGTGGAGGCTTATAGCTTTAATACACATTATTATATTAGAATTTTTAAACGCCTGTAACAAGCTATTATTCTCCGGATCACAGCAGCATAGATGAGTCAGCCCCGGAAAAAAAAATTGTTCAGTCTCCAACATGCTTCAGGATGTGGAAGCAGGGGGCTGTATTTATAGCAGTGCCGAACACCCTTGCAGTGTAATTTCTCCCCTCAGGCGCCCACGCCATGTGATGTCTCATTAGTGTACTACTGCCCACACGTCTCGCCCTCGCTCGCTCTCTGTGTGTTTCTCTGTAGTGGTCTGCGGATGCGGCTTGTGAGAGACCGTAGGCGCTATCAGGAGCAGAGCTGGTGCTTCGCAATGCTCACAATTTTTATTCCTCTGTGATTTTACACGCATTGATGTATGTCCAGTGACCCATTTAAAATCTGGTAAACCCCTTCATACTATTCCATTCTTTCATACAGTGAAAAATGTCATGCATTCAATAAATTGTGTAGATCATTTCCATGTTACTAATCTACACTCTTAGCAAAAAGGGTTCTATGTAGTACAAACAAAATGCTCTGTGACCTGTAACGATATACACACACAGTGGAATACAAAAGTTTGGGCACCACAGTCAAAATTTTTGCTACTGTGAATGGCTAAGCGAGTAAAAAATTGCTTAATTTTAAAACAGGCATAAAATTAAAGATGACACATTTCTTTAATATTTTTAGCAAGATTTCTTTTTTGTTTTCATCTTTTACAAGTTCAAAATAACCAAAAAAGGAAAAAGCGCCTGAAGCAAAAGTTGGGGATCCTTATGGTCAGTGCTTAGCAAAACCCCCCTTTGGCAAGTATCACAGCTTGTAAACACTAGCCAGAGTCTTTCAGTTCTTGTTTGGGGGATTTTCACCCATTCTCCCTTGCAAACGCCTTCTAGTTGGGTGAGATTCCTGGGCTGTCTTGAATGCTCTGCTGTTTTGAGGTCTATCCACAGATTTTCGATGATGTTTAGGTTGGGGAACTGTGACGGCCACAACAAAACCTTCAGCTTGCCCCTCTTGAGGTAGTCCATTATGGATTTTGTGGTGTGTTTAGGATCATTATCATGTTGTAAAAACCATTCTCTTTTCATCTTCAGCTTTTTAACAGATGGCGTGATGTTTGCTTCCAGAATTTGCTGGTATTTAATTGAATTAATTCTTCCAGTGAAATGTTCTCCATGCCACTGGCTGCAACACAAGCCCAAAGCATGATCGATCCACTTCTCTGCTTAACAGTCGGTGTTCTTTTCATTACTTCAGCTTTTTTTCCCCAAACATGCTTTTGCTCATTCTGGCCAAAAGGTTTTATTTTAACTTTAGCAATCCACACAACTTGTTTCCAAAATGCATCAGGCTTGTTTTGATGTTCCTCTGCAAACTTCTGATGCTCCATCTTGTGGTGTGGATGTAGCAACGGTTTCTTCCGAAGACTCTTCCATGAAGGTCATATTAAGGTCTGAAAACTTGGTAAAAGTTATCTGAGACCTCAAATCTCTTGGGGTGCCACCTTTTGCATGGTGCTCCTTTCTTTTTTTCATGCTAAAATTGTGCAAAACAATAATCTTGCTCAAAATATTGAAAAGAATGTGTCATTAAATTTATGCCTTTTGGAGATCATTTCATCTTCTACTCACTTAACCTGTTACACACACCCACACACACATACATGCATATACGTTTTTTTTTTTAATACAAAATAAATAAATATATAATAGTATAAGGTGGATGGAAATTACATATACTAGACATTTTAAATGGTTTATTCAATATTTCAGGGATTTTGAGATTTTATATACTGTTAATTTTATGCTGTACCGTTTTATCTAGTTATGTTCACTCTGGAAGTTATTCACTCTTTTGCAATCAGTTATATTTGTCATTCTGGACATATATAACATTTTATTTGTGTTAAAAGGTTGTAACATTTAAATGACATTTCGCCTTGTATGAATCACAAGGCCAAAGGTCATTTACGCATGCCAAGTGGATCTAACATCAGGTGGGCTAAAGTATGAGACTCTGTTCCTTTTAATTCTGGAGCTCCAGACTTCCATTGAAGTCCAGGGGCCACACCTCCAGGGCTTACCCAGCCGTGTCACACCTTACCTCAGCAAAGCATCATCCCTAAAAGTTTTTCTGGTCTCCCAGTGGTTGAAGTCAAGTGGACAGCTCCAGCAGAAACCAGCGTTGAAAGGTTTTCAGCACTCCCAGTGGACAGCTCTGGCAGGACACGTAATGGTTAATGATGCCGTTTAGCTTAAGTTTTTCAAGAGACAAAAAAAGACCAAAAAGGGTATTTCAAGCTGTTTTAAAAGTTTTGAGTTTCTCACTTCTTCAGGTCTCCCAGTGGTCAGGGGATAAAAAACAGCCCAAAACTTTTCTAGGTTTGGGGTTTCAGCTTAGGCTCACCAGAGCTGGAGCTGCACATGAGTATAGAGTTCATAAGGGGTTCATGTTTGAGGAAAAACTAAAGAATAAAGTATGGTCCAATGAAACACAGAGTAAAATATTAAAAATGTTATATGTTATATTAAACAATCAGCAAAGCTTTAATGAAAAATTTGATAAAAATGTGATAAAATTTGACTAATAAGCAGCTTCTAGTCATCTCTGCCCCTCACACAGAACTAAAATCATTATCCAGCTTTTATGTGACGGTAACTGAATGAAAAAGTGACGGAGGAACAGATGTGCAGATGGACGGATGGACAAACGAGCAAACTGATGGGCGAAGCAACATGTGAATGAAGGAACAAACAAACGGACAATGTCCGTGTACGAACAGACGAATGAATGGGCGACAGGCAGCTACAGAAAGGTGGTCTAGCTTGCTAGCTTTTAGTTATGTTGGGTTAGCTTTAGCCTGCTAAGTTTCTCTGACTCTGAAACTGTTCTGTGTGGGAGGGGCAAGAGACGTCAGCCTTGCGATTGGTCGGGGGAATGCTCACGAAAACATTACCCAAGATTCAAAACACCCAGTTCACATGGAGAGGAGAGAAATATGGTGAAATATATAAGCCATTTTCTGGTCATTGGAACATTATTTAGAGCTTACTTAGCATGTTTACTGTTTTCCTGCAAGAACAAGATTAACCTAATTAGAAAGAAAACACCGATTTAGGTTCTCTGGGTCTTTGAGGTTACAGCTTTTCATGTAAACATATAGTGTTAGGAATTTAAAAGCCAATATGTATACAAAGGTAACAACTTGTTTAAACAGCCTGCTGTAAATGCTTTTTAGATGCTGACCTTACAATTAACCTCCATTTAACTAAACACCTATTAAATCGTCACTGTCAAAGAAAAACAAGTATCTCCAAAATGCTAACTTTACAGGAGAAGGCAAAAACGTTTTTATTTTTAATGCAAGGTAATGAAAGGAGATTTTATTCCAAACAATTTTGGAGCATTTCTATTGGTCCATTCATCATAAAATTTTCACATAATGTAAAGGAAAGCAACTGTGCTAAAATAATACAGAAAAATTAAAGTAGCCAAAAAAGATTAAGATACGTTTTTCTTTGGACAGCAACAAAATTCACCCTAATTTTCAGTGACTTTAACCCTGGTGTTAAGATATACAAAGCACCCTGATACAATCGCTGTCCCCTCCAGTCGCCCCCCTATATGTTACACAATATGCCTCTATCTGATAAATTACTCTAGGTGCTAGGACTGTCAATGGATATTTGAAACTTGGTAATATAATGGACTTTAAAGCAATAAGATATGAGAGGCCGTGTGTTACTCCACTTCACGTCATCTCTAAGAACACCCTTCACCGTGATAAAATTGCAGCAAGCCACAGCCTCAAGTGGCTTATTGCTTTTATAAAACAGCGGCAAACGTAAAATACGGTAAAATACACAATTTTTCAGAAAGTAATTTAATTAATAAGTTCTTATTATTAATAAGTGACATAAACAAGTATTCCGCCAAGAAATGTAGTTCCTTTAGAGTATGGTATCTTGTCAATCAACCATGGACCACTGAATGAGGAGAACGTTTGGTCATCCATTTGGCTGTAGAGGCTAGAATTTCTAAACTAGCTAGCTCACTATTTAGGGAGTAGAGAGCCATTTGGGATTGAGCCTCGGTTTGACACTACTTTTAACTGAAACACAAACATTTGAAGCATGCAAGACATTCAAATGACATTTCTTAGACTTTTACACTGCCGTTTTACAGTTAATCATACAGTAAGTACTTCAATTCAAGCCTGTGATATTAATGATGGAGTTGTTTAGGCTGTTAGCTAACTTTTAGCCTGTTAGCTAGCTGACCAGCCTAGTTCTAGTTAAGAACATACGTTTTCAGCCCCTCAGTTTAAACAAAAAACGGGTTCTTACTTCATCAGTGCACTCTGTGGTCCATGCGAGCAACATGAGAGAAAGATTATTCAAGCAATAGCACAAGGGTTTGTTTACATGTTGTGGTGCAGTAATACAAAGTTCGGTTGTTGTGAGGCGGTCATAGGTATGTGTATGTCATGGATTTCACAATGGCTTTGAACGCAGCTCAGCCAATCAGCTTTTAGGACCGGAATTATCCGTTTTATAAAGTTGATTATTCATAATACTACTACATGGACTGCAGTGCATACTGGTTATTAAGTTAATCTTAAGCTGAAGAAGGTGTCTTAAGGTGAATGGACTTTGGGACTCATTGGCTGGATTTGGCCATTTAAAGAGTTAATCACCTTTAATTTGAATAAAGAAAGTATTTAATATCTTAAAGCTCCCTCATCATTTGTACCGCGCTTTGTCATTCAGTTCACTGCACTGTAATGAAAACATGTCACATTTAGAGTGTTATGTTCTTTGACGTGTCCTAATAGGCTGCTATTAACTAATCAGCGCTGTGCCTGTATGAGCCAGAGCCTTAAAGCAGCAGTTGGGATGATGCTTTATTAATTGAACATGTGAGTGTTTGGATAAAGCCTTATTAATTGAATGTGTGCCTGTGATGCAGCAGTGGAGCTCTGAGGGCTGCTGGAGTTAACTCTCCCATCTGTAATTAATGTTCAATTAATGAGACTCTCTCTTTTACTGTTACACACTCTTCCGTCCAATAAAGAGCACAGCTGGACAGGCAGAGGGATCTGACCTGACTGGCCTGACCCACAGTGACCTGTCACCTCAGAAAGAGAGAGAGAGAGAGAATGAGGTAAAGAGAAGGATAAAGAGGGGAACAGTAAGAAAGAGAGAGGGAGACAGAGAATGGAGACTGACAGAAAGGGAGAGAATGAGGAAAAAAGAGAGAGATAAAGGGGTAAAGTGAGAAAGAGGGAGAGAATGAGGTAAAGAGAGAGACAGAGAGGGAAACAGTAAGAAAGAGAGAGGGAGAAAGAGAACAGAGAGACAGAGAGAGAACGAAGGAAAAGCTAGGGAGAAAGAGGGAGTACAGTGAGAGGGAGAGAGTGAGAGAGACAGAGAGAAAGCAAGAGAAAGATAAAGACAGAGGAAGAGAGAGACAAGGTAGAAAGAGAAAGAGAGAGAAATGAGAGAAAGAGAGAGAGTAAGTTATTGTTGTTATTATTATTATTATTATTATTATTATGATTTAAAAAGATGCATTTATACTACTACTACTACTACTACTACTAATAATAATAATAATAATAATAATAATAATAATAATAATATTGCTATCATTGATGTGGTTTTGCTTATACTAAAATCATTATTGTTGATTTTGTATTGTTAATGTTGATATTGTATTTTGGCAATATTGTACTTGATACTGTCAAACTGAAGCTAACTTAACCTGAACTGACCTGAGAGAGAGAGAGAGAGAGAGAGAGAGAGAGAGAGGGATTAAATGCTGAGCACATGGATGTCACTCCTCAGGTCAAACACAGCTGGTATGTGCAAGTTAAGCTTGGACGTGTTTAGCCCTGCTGTGGCCTCTCTGTCCACACTCTTTCTCTCTCTCACACACACACACACAGCAGGGCTTCAGGAGAGCAGACGGCTGTCATTATGCTGCACTCACACTCAGACGCTCAGACGCTGCTGTGTATTGTGTTGTCTCATAATTACTTTTGCGGGGCTTTGATCCTTTTGCGCTTCGCAATTAGTCGAAGCCACTATTGTTCTTCGCTGAGCACCAGAAGTCGTTCTGCCTGCTTTTAAAAGGCCAGGTAGTGCATTAGATAATGAACAGCTTTGAAAATTGCACAGCTTTGTTTATGGATCAAAGTTAATGAGCGTGTCAGAAAGTCTCTTATTTGTTTCTCTGCGCTCTATAGAATCCATCATTTTTATTTCTTGCTATCTATATGACATTTCTCTCAGCCATATCTAGGAAACCTACATCCAAAACAATAATGAATTCTATCTCAGTTTACATATAATTATAATAATAATTCAATTATTTGCTTCGATTTAATCTGAGAGATGAGAATTGTGTGGGATTTTTGTTTTATTTCATTTCTGCCCTCTTTTATTTTTTATATTTTATTTATTTATTGGTGTTATAGAATTTATATGCTCTAATCAAGTTACATTGTTTTTGTTCTTAATGTTAACTGAAATTTTTTTTTTACATTTTACTGTTTAATTGCATGTTATTGTACGTCTTAGAGGGCACCCATGAGATCTTAAAGAATGTAAATGAATAATAATAATAATAATAATAATAATAATAATAGTAGTAGTAATTTTTCATTCCTGTCCTCTGTCCTTTATTTGTAGACTTTTATATATATATATATATATATATATATATATACATATATATATATATATATATATATAAATATATATAGGTGATATGTGTATATACTTATATATGTCAAAAGTGTACAAATAAAGGAAAATATACAGAAAGACAAAGTAAAACAATGCAAAAAAAAAATACTGATAAATAAAAGTAAATAAAATGTAATTCCTGAGAGGCATATTCTATATTGTCCATATTAACTATACATGTACTGAAAGTTACCCATTAATTGCATATCATCACTGTTGGAACAAAGTCTTGTATTTTATTATTTGAAAATACCAGCAGCCCTTTACATTGCATTCAAATTTTAGGATAAATGAACCAACAGAAACAGTCCAAACCTGCCTGGAATAAAATCACTTTATATTTATTTACATTTAAAGTTATGAATGTTTTTCCTTCTGCTGTAAAGTTACCACTTTGGAGAAACAAGGTTTTCTGACAGTGACAATATAAATTATTATGTGTGCAATAACTATTTCAGTAAGTAAACAGTACTTTCACTGTAAGCAGAAACAGACAATAGAGAGAACAAGCTGTTAGAACAGATGAAAGCTTTGCGTATGTATGCTTTAGCTGTGGTCTACTGCAGCTGGATAATAAAGCACCCTGACTTGTGTGAAATCTGTGTCACCTTGAACAGCGGAAGATGCTACAATGCATTAAAGAGCTGGAGTCCCCATGGAGCAGTTTCGGTTGAAATAGGATGCAGTGTAGGACACAGCGACATTAGTGACCGTCATAACCTAATGAATCATAATCCTTTCATCACTGACTGTGTAGAGAATCAGTAGCATAATTGGTTTTGGTCAGCTGTTAGAAATGGGAGGAGCAGCAGGGCTTTCTACTGAAACTGCCAGTCCTTGCACGCTGCACAATGCACTATATCATCAACGTGCCCACTGTAGCCCCTAGACCACATCTGACTTGTGTTTGGCCTAGTAGATCACATAGATCTGTATACAAAATGGGGAATTCTTCACTATTTTTTCTAAATTTCTGCATAATTAAACCCTTAAGAGCCGTTCAGAGTGGTTCACTAGGGTGGCGATAGGAACCAGACGTCTGAAGTGTTTGTTGCTGCATGAGAGGCAGGAGCTTTGACAGCATCATGGACACTTTGCTCATGAATTTCTTGATGTTTTGGGGCTTTTTGTCACACTGTTGTGAAGAAACATTGGTCCTTTATCCAAATACACAAGCTTTCTGTAGCTAGCTCTTCTCCTCATACAGAGGCGGCGCTCAAAATAAATCACACAGATGGTAAAGTAGACCTGTTTGTGTGTGTTTATCTTTGACCCATGCCTGCAGCGCAGCGCAGTGTCAGCAGCCCTCAGCAGTGTTGCAGCACTGCACCTGTGCACCTTAGCTCCCCTCAGAGCAATGACTGACCCCTCATCTAACATATTAAAATCAGCCACACCACCTCTATACTGAAAACAGCACTTTATTTAGCCACAGCAGAGTTTCACCACACAGAATTACTGCTCTGATACTGTCAAACATCATAAAACATGATAGAAAATACTGCAATGGCTGTTCAGTAGATAGATAGATAGATAGATAGATAGATAGATAGATAGATAGATAGATAGATAGATAGATAGATAGATAGATGAATAGATGAATAGATGGAAATAGAAACAAATATTTCCATTCAGCCTATAACAATATAGCCCCGCCTATTCATAGGGATTACTGGTTATAAACCTGGTTATAAGGATTATTCCAACTTCAGCCTGGACTGCTTTTTGAATGAGGCAGAATACAAGACAGCCAATTAGAACTGAACTCATTTACATATATCAGTCTTAAAAGCACAGTAACATAAACAGCCTGTTGAATACTGACCTTGTCACGTACAAATAAATTATGGCTTTTTTTGGTAAATAAAACCTCATAAACAAAAACTAAATGAAATGTGTGATGCATGATTCGGCCCATTTAAGTGCATTCTTCAGAGAACCTAGGTGTGAGAGAGAAAGAAACACTGAAGAGAGTCTAGATATTCATTAAAGGTTAGGTGCGGCTTTATTTGGGCGTGGCTCTTAATGCAGGAATATGATAATCATCTCCAGGCCAGCTCAGCACCTGGGCTTCCTAATATCTCCCTAAGTTCATGATGTATCTGAAATGTGCTGCTCTCTGACATCCAAGTGACAGAGGTTTATTTCTGTCAAATCAGCACTTCCCCATCATAATCTCATTCACTTCTCGACACTGATGAACTGCGGTTTGGCGTGCATGCACTAATCTGTGCCAAGGCTCTGACCTGCCTTGCAGATGGTGTAGTGCTCCTCCTTGCAGGTTCTAATTGAAGTGTGCAGTAGGTGCTGTGAAGGAGATCTTCTCCTCGATACCCTCTGGAGGCGCATCTTACACGTTTTGATGGAAGAGAGCGGAGGGTGAGAACTTGCTGTGAGCCAGGAGATAATTTAGACAGTTACACCGTAAAAATGAAAAACTACGAAGGCAGTCCTACTGGCCGTGGCGCCGGTGGCAAATGACGGCCATCATTTCATTCCCCATAGCCTCCATCACTGCCCTCCAGCTTTATGGCTCCATTTCCCTTCCTCTTCTTCCTTTATGTTTCTGTGGGTTATACTGACATTTTAACAGCTTTGTGAAATACTTGCTCTCCAACTAACTGCTATAAACTATGTGATAAACAAAGTATAGACAAACGTCTGAGAGATACAACAGCAGTTTGCTTTTGAGGAAGTTTTCAAGGTACTGAATAGAATTCACTTTTGCTTCACACTGTATCTCACTTCTCTGCTTTAAAGGGCCCAGAACATTTTTTGTTTGTCTCTAAACTTCTCTTATGAAGTTTTGTGTACCAAAAATGGTCAAAGGTTATTTTTACATGACCATTTTCCAACCTATCTTTATCCCTGATATTTGGACATACAGATATGTGTTCTTTAAACAACACTGATAGATAAAGGTATTATAAAGGTAATCACAATTCACAAATGAATGTAATGTGGTGCAGAAGTTGGTGGAAGTGGAGACAGGAATATAAGTGATATGATAAAGACATTAGATTTTACAAAACTTTGTTATACAGCATCAGATTACAAATCCAAAATTATCTAGCAGTGTACGATCATTGTGGTTTGCAACAACATATCCAAAGCAGAATATCAGAGCAGGGAAACACACTGCTTTCTGGGCATTAGAAATAACACGCCTTGTAATAATGCAGAAAGACTCACCTCTGACGTCACAGTTACTGCTCGAAAAGAAAAGATGCACAAAGATCTTTCACCTTGACAAACTTGTCAAAAAATTTTCTCTCAAAGTCAATCAATCCATGAATGAATTCAAGTGATAGCATAGCAAGGGCAGACAAGGAAAGCAGAAGAGTGTTTTTAGCTATACTTGCAGTTAGCCATGGTAAAATCTTCTGGCTGGTGTTGTCAATCTCGTTTAATCTCTAATTTCCGCTGTAATAGCAGGGCACACATTTTAACTTTTATTACGTTTTCGACTTGACTCATTATATTGTCTTGCTATTATGAGTGGCTAACACAACTGATGGGCTAGCTGTGTAGCGATGCCCACACCCTAAACGACGTTTACTAAAGGTCTGGGCATAGGTAAGTTTATTATTTTTTATTGGCTTCTCTCAGCATGGGGCCAACGTGATCGCACCCCAAAGCTGGTTGTTGAAAGCATGTTGAACATGCGTTTTTAACTGCTAACTTTGTTCGGCGAACGCTGACGGGCGGTCCCACGCTGACCAAACCAAGACTGCTAAGAGAAATAGGTCATCTACTGGCATTTACACAACAGGTACAGGAAGATATTCGGAATGTATTTGAAAGTGCTACCATTGTCATATATAACAAACACATAACAGTTACGAAGACGACCCAAAATTACTCCGAAAAAAGTCTGGTTCCATTGACTTACATTAAATGTAAAGTAGGTTTTTTCCTTCTCCTGTGAAGTTACCATTTTGGAGATATATTTGTTCTGACAACATGTATATTATTGATCATGTTGTGCACTGCTCTATAGCGCCATTCGGTGGGACCAGGCCCCACCGAACCCTGATGTAGAGACGCCACTGTAGCTGATACAATTTAAGGTATTACCATCAATCTAAGTCTCAGTTATTTAAATTTTATCCAAATGTTGTCAACGATCAGTATGAGAGATGTTAAAGTCCCTCTCTACGTAAATTTTGGTCTGACTATTCTCAGATAATGACAAAGGTTTTGGGTTTCAATGTTAGTATGAATTCACTTCTTTATTGGCGAGATGCCGTATTCTATTATTTTGGAAGTCTTCAAAACCCCCTTCTATCTAATTATGGCTCCATGATGTTATGCATTTTCCCAAACTGGAGAAGATCAGATTTTTTTTTACTTAGACAATTTATTGATGGAATGTATGGAAAGTCTTTGAGTGTGAATGTGTATGTGGGTGTTGTATTGTAGGGTGACTGTAAACATAAACCTTAAGGTTGCTAGTGGATAGAGTTATTGGATGCTGTTCATTGTTTTGTTTATTATTTATTGTCCTGCTTTTCTCTGCTTGTTTTGATGTGTTTGTCCGAATTCTCAAAAAAAATAAAGGTGGTATGATTTAACAAGAGACACTTAGAATTGACATCTTTGCCATCTTTTATTTGAGTGAAATAAACAGAAATACATTTTTCTCATACACCCATACATACATCACTACTTTAAACATATCAGATAGAAATCAGGTGCACCCGATCAGGCGCTAATGATTAGAACACTGTTAGAGACTATCTTGGAGGAACCTATCTGATTTAAACCTCATATCTGCTCTGGTTTGCTCTTTGTTATTGCAGTGTGTGGTATCATCATGCCCAGATCAAAAGAGCTCTCTGAAGCCTGCAGAAAGAAGGTTGTAGATGCCTTTGAGTCTGGGAGGGGGTTTAAGAAGATCTCCAAAATATTGGAAATCAATCATTCCACTGTCTGGAAGATCATCTAAAAGTGGAGAAGATTTAAAACCACTGCCAACTTGTCCAGGCCAGGCCGCCCCAGCAAATGTAAAGGTTCAGTAAGCAATGTTAATACAATACAATTTTTTTGTCAAATTTAGCAAATCTCCATTCTGTGTGAGTGCCAGAAAAAATCTGGAGTTTGTACACAGCCCTAGCTCTGCAAATGGAAAATAACGTGGTTCAGAACAAACGGCACAACACTGTTCCAGCCAATCAGTGACAGGAGGCATTCGTGCTGTTGCACAGAACAGAGGGGAGGGGAGGGACTACGTGCTGAACTCCATGCTTTGTCAAGAAGGAGAGATGGCTGAGTAACAGTCAAAGAGAAGATCTGAAGAACAAAGATTGAGAAAAAGTTCTTAGATCAGGCAAGGGCAAAGAGCCATGTCAACATCAGGGAGGCATTTCAACTGTGGAAAGACATTTGAGAGTTGACGAGGCTGTAATTGACATCCTATTTGCCAGCTTCATGTTCGAATTTTCCCGTTCCACCTTAAATAGTGCAGCAGTTATTAATGTAACGGCTGAGGTGCTAAAATGTAACTGTCGACATCAAAGGCACAAAAGGAAAGTTCAAACAAGAAGTTGGTGAAAAAGAAGCCTCATCAAGAATTATAAGGCATGAAAAGGGATGAGGAGGTTGCTCTGTTTCTGCTTGACAGGTGGGTTATATTAACTTATTTTCTCTATTTCACAGAACCACTACTTAGTGGTTCTGTGAAATAGAGAAAATAAGTTAATATAAGTATTGCTATGTCTCATTTGCTAATGTTTGTGATAGATACTCCCAACTGTTTAGCTTGGCAGTAGCAATTGTAGCAACAGTTTGCTAACGCACAACTTAGCTAATGTTAGCTACATTTCTCACTATGTCATTGTTCGCTCTAATGTTATATCATGATATTTGTCCATACAACATTTGTGAAGGGTTTCATGGCCACAAAGATATAAAAACAAGTTTGTTAGTGCATTGTCACTTGCCTTGGCTTCTGAAGGACCACTGAAGGGAAAGGTGTATTTGTTTTGCTGTTGACTTCAAATATCAACATGATAATCGCTGACTCCACCTTTAACTTGAGAATAGATAGTAAGAAGCTTAAAGAAGTCTAGGAACCCCAAACTGTCATCACAGGCTCTGCAGGTAGCTCTTGCTGTTGTTGAATGTGCATGCATCTACCATTAGAACAAGACTGTACAAATTTGACCTACATAGGAAGTGTGCCAGAAGAAAGCCTTTGCTGTCTAAAAGAACATCAAAGTAAAGCTAAAATTTGCCAATAAATATATAGGCAAGGACAAGGACTTTTAGAGCAACGTGCTATGGACAAACATGTTAAAGAGGAAATTGTTTGGCCACAGTACCAGAAGCCGTATTTGGGGAAAACCACAGCCGACATTTATTTAGAGGAACCTCATATCAACTGTAAAGTGTAGTGGTGGAATTGGTTTTGGGACTCTTTTTGCAGCCTCAGGGTCTGGCCAACTTGCAGTCATAGAATAAGCTACGAATTTTGTTCCATACCAAAGAGTGCCTGTTGAAGCTGAAGCAGAAGACCTTCCAACAGGATAATGATCCCAAACATACAAGTAAATCCAGCAAGGAATGGCCCAAAAGGAAGAAATGGAGGATTGTGGAATGGTCTAGTCATAGACCATTGCAGGAATCCCCTCAAACATTGCACAGATGAAGGAATTCTGCATGAAGTAGTTTTCAAAAATTTCTCACAGTAGATGTCAGAAACTAGCAGACAGTTATAGGAAATGGCTACTTAAAGTTGTTCCTGTAAAGGCGTTTCAGAGGGTGGCCTTCTTCATATGATTGTAAATGACTGCCCTAAATTGAGCATCTTTCAAAAAACAGTCTTACCGTGATATTCTTTTTAAACAGCAAAGACCTCATGACCTAAGTGTTAATGGACGGAGCTAAACTGCTATAGGCTGAATAGGTGGATATATGTAAATTCATTAGTTTTTATGACATCGCAAAAACAACTTGGACTATTTTTACAGCTTAGTTTCCATTTATGGAAAAACCCCAGCAACACTGCTGTGTCTGATCCACTCGTACTGCCACAACATACACTAACACACCACCACCATGTCGGTGTCACTGCAGTGCTGAGAATGAGCCACCACCCAAATAATACCTGCTCTGTGGGGGTCCATGGGGGTCCATGGGGGTCCATGGGGGTCCTGACCACTGAAGAACAGGGTGAAAGGGGCCTAACAAAGTATGCAGAGAACAGTTGGACTAGAGTTGACAGTGGTCTTATATGGTAAGTGGAGCTGATAAATGGACAATGAGTGTAGATACAAGGACGTATAAGTTCAGCAGCATGCCTTTCACAGGAAAAGCCTTCAGTCTACATTTCAGCACCATGGACAGTGCACCAGTGAAACTTCAACTTAATGTACCCTTTCATTTTTTTTCCTCACAGCTTTATTTACGTAATAAATGAATATTCAAGGATAAAGTATACTTTAAAAATTCAAAAAGGGCCAGTTTCATCATGCAGAAGTTAGTCATCCAGTCGTGAAGTCAACATAATCTATTTTACACTCAGGATATGAATCAAAAATGAAAAGTTCTCTCCATCTCATCTGAAATATATTTTGCTGCCAAATCCAAAAGCGCTGGAATGGTTACTTCCTCCTTTTTTTTTTTTTTTTCAATTTTATCCATTTACTTACTATCTCACAATCTCTTGGCGAATCAAAGGACGGAACATTCTGCCTTCACAAGTCGTGACCTGCCCCAGCAGAAATGCTACAATGTCTGATTTCTCTCATTTGTCGCAGTTAACGTGGTGGAGTTGGCTGCTGTCCTTGGAGCGGTCTTTGCTGAAAGACTGCGGGTGAATGCGAGAGGGAAATTCAGCCTTGGACAGCTTTACCTGCCACCTGTGTGGAGAAAAAGCTTCAGCTGCAACCTAACTCGGAGATCCAGAGAGAGATCAGCCTGAAAGGGGGGAATCAAACACCATCCTTGGGCCTCTGACTCATCTGGAGTTACGTAACACATTGACGATGCTGAAGATAGATGGTTGTCCTTGCAGGAGGATACAAACTTGGTCTGACTTGGATTTTACTTTAAAAAACCTTTTGTTAAAGAAAGCGATGACTTTGAAGAATCACTATTAGCTACCTAAAGAACTTTTCAATGAATGGTTCCTGAGATGAGTGAGCTTGAAGAACTTTTTCAAAGTCTCAAGAACATCTGTGCAATGTAAAGCTCTATTCCATCAGCCTTGCAGCAAAATTCAAACATTGAGATGGAAACTAAGTCATTCAGAGTGGTTTGGTGTGAAATGCTCCGTTCTAGAGAAACTTACTGAGTCAGAATTGTTTACAGCGGTGGTGATAGGAACCTCAAGAGGTTAATGCCTCTAAAATCTTTGTCACAAAATGTTACTACACAGAATGGTATGAATCTGCTGAACTGTAAAAAAAAAAAGTGTTTCACTGTGAAAGTACTGTAAAATTTAATGGTCAATACCCGGTTTTTTATTTACAAAAAAAATGCATGTGAATAAACCATACATTTACCATATTTTAAGACTGCTGTTGTCAACAAGAATGTAAATTTACAAAAAAATTTTCACCTTTATTTCACAGAAAATTGCATTTATTTTAACAGTTGTTACCATTGTTATCATGGTAAAATACTGTAAGTCAGAATAACTAGTTAAACTAGTGAAACTATTGAATTATTGTAAAAGACAGTTTTACTAATAAATTAAATGACTGTAATTTTACAGATTTTTACTATTCAGAAAACACTTACTTTTAATTAACAAGTTTTGTCTGGCACCTTGCTGACGGACTTTTTTCTGTTTTTATTTTATTTTTTTACAATAGTTTTAAGATAAGGTTTTGTCCCAAATCGTATTGTTTTAAAATCCATTCATGCAGAGTCATATAAGGCAAAATAGTAGCTAAAGATAACTTCAAACTTTTTTCAGATTTTACACTATTTTATCATTATAAACATTTAATATAAAAACTCAGAAGACTTGTGTAGGTTCACTCTTAGTTTTGGATAGCAAATAAAATGGCTACATTTGTGTCATCATTGTGACTCCTGGTTCCTTTCACCACCACTGTAAAGAAATCTGAGTTGTTAAGTTTCTCTACAATGAACCATTTCACATCAAACCACTCTGAATGACTTTGTTTACATCTCTACGGTTTTAATTATGTAGAAGGTTTGAGAAATTGATGGACCGCCTTAAACTCTCCAGACATCTGGTTCCTATCACCACCACTGTGAACAATTCTAGCTTACGTTTTTCTAGAATGGAGCATTTCACAGCAAACCATCTTTAAAACATATATAAGCTAAGAACCATTTATGAATCTGTAAGAGTGCAGATGGGAGCACATTCATGTTGTATTATGATGATGATTGGTTTCCAATAGATTACACCTCTGTTATTTATTAAAGACTTCATGTTTATGAATACATTATTGTATTTTGATAACATCAGTTGATCAATAAATATTCTCATTCACAAAAGCTCCCTCATACAGTCAGGCAGATTGAAATTTCAAACCTGAATTTCTAAAACTCTCTTCACCAGCGCTTGCTGAAGGAAAATGACTTTGAGGAACGTGGTATTTCACAGCTGTGCATTGTTTTCATACATCAATACTCCAATAAGTTTAACCTTTCCCATAATGCCGCACAAATGACTGGATCAATAGCCCCACATGGATGTGTTTCTGAATGTGCTGCTAATGAAGTGTCAGCAGCGTGCTTCACACCTAAACTGTCTGACATTAGAAACAATTTTCACCCTATTCTTGCTGCGCACAGGCTCCTGTAATTTCCACCGAGCTGGAAAGTGAAAACTTTATTGAAGAGCAGGGAAAACAATTAACTGAAAGCTCAGATTCCTCGTAATCTTGTTTTGATATCGCGTTTGATTAAAAAGAGCCCCGCGGTGCCAGCAGAAAGGCCGCCAACAAGAACTGATTTAAATACCTCAAATATCTCTGATACAAGGGAAGAACTAACTTAGGACCTTAATCTGAAGCTGCACTCAATTTGGTTGGACACAGTTTGTGGAAAGGTCCAGATTTCTCCCATTTAGTGCTGAGCTAGGATCTGTTTATGCATTTTACATCCAAATAAACCCAATTATAAGAACAGGAATCTGCCACAGATTAACCCCTCAAGCAATCTGTCAAGAAATGCTTGTTAAAGTTACAGTTGTATGAAAAAGTTTGGGCGCCCCTGGTCAAAAAAGTTTTGTTGATTTCCTAAGTGAAAGTAAGTCAACACATTTTTCTGCAAATGTTTGTGTCTATTTATTCGCTGAGTTTAACATATTGGAAAAAATAAAATATAAAGTATAAAATGTGCCATAATTTTTGCATGGCCCTTTTTTGTCAATATGTTAAATTCAGCAAATAAACAGTAACTGTGCATTAAAATGTGCAGAAGTGTGTTCTGTGTAGATGATATGTTAACTTATTTTCACTTAGAAAATCAATGAAGCCTGTAATTTGACTGGGGTACCCGAACTATAGATGCACACTCTTGAAGGGGAACTCCACCAAATTTTTGTCTAATAATGAAGATATAAACAAGCTAATTAGAAAGGTTTGCTGTGAAATGCTCCATTTTAGAGAAACTTGCCAAGTCTGAATTATTCATAGTGGTGGTGATAGGAACCAGACATCTGAAAAGTTTGATGCCTCTACAAGCTCCCTCATAGAAAGATGTTACACTAAATGGTCACAAATATGTGGACAAAGTTTTGGCCTAAAATGTATTCTGATCCATTTTTTCATTTAATGCATGGCGGAGGGGTACATAAAGGGCATTGTGAGCATGGCCATTACTAGCTATAAGGACGCCGAGGTCAGAAGGGTTTTAAGAGATTTAGTGTGGAAAAAAAATGACATAAATATCCAATGAGCAGTGACTGGTTCTCAGCTGACCTCAGAACAGCTGTGGCTCAGCCATAAACATGACTGCTTGCTCTGTTTATCTATGTTTGAGCCGCTACACTGCCCTGAGTACCAGAGTAACTTCGACTGCTTGAAATGTTCAGGTATGCAGCACATATGCCATAGGCTAACATATAACATCGCTATGGTAAAAGAATACCTAGCTTATAGTTTATGAGCGCAGTTAACACATTAAGATTTTAAAATGCAAACCCTGTGTTTCATTTTTGTTTGGACTGCTCGTAATGTTGCTGGCTAAATCAGCGTGCTCTCTTATCTCCAGTAACTGCTCAGTTTAGGCTACAGACTCCGTTGTTGGCTATATTGGTGATTAGATGAGAAATTAAAGTTGCATTGTGTTACCTACACATAACATACTACAACCAACATGAGAAAGTTCACTGTTAACTAGTATAGTGATGGTATAGAATGATAGCTAACATTTTTAAATCATTATCAAATTATCATTATCCGTTTCAAATCAGTTTATGGAACAGTAATAACAGTTTATGGAAGAATGAGGGGATGGGGGAAGGAACTAATGAAAGGAAAAGATGCATAACAGTTATGGATGGGTAAAAAAAGGAGCAATGATTTGGGAAAAAAACCTAAAGGAGAAACCTATGTTTGGTGTAATACTCATATTCGGCAGTTGATTTTCCGTGAGACGTAGGTCACATTTATGCAAAATGGACCTCACTAAAATTTTCATCCTAGTTATGACCCTGGTTGTGAGGCAAAAGAGTCCCCAAAGAATAGTCAGATATGTTGCCTGATGCCTGAGACATTATTTTATGATACTTTTGAGAAGGTTTTGACCTAAAATGTACTGTATTTTTAAAAATCTATTCAGGGCAGTGAGATACATGCAAGGCAAAATAGTCCCCAAAGAAAAGGTATTTTTTCACATTTACCACTTCCTATCACCACCACTGTGAACAGATCTGACTTAAGCTTCTCTACGATGAACCACTTCAAATCAAACCACTTTGAATGAATCTGTTCACATCTCAAAGACTGAATCATGCAGAAATTTGAAAAATAGGTTGAATTCCCCTTTAAAAACAAAGATGCTTATAAGGATTCTTTGGAGCGATATGACAGAAGAAGCACCTTTAGTTCTAGAAAGAGCATTTCAATGAACAGCTTTAAAAAGTGATGGTTCTTCAGGGAACTAGTAGAGGTTCTTCTATGGCAGAGAAGCCCCTTTTAGCACCCTCATTTTAAGAGATTTAGAGCGAAATTGCTAAATAAATTACTAAAATGCTGCACAAACTGCTTCGTCAAAATGAGTGAGTGATCAATAAATGCTTTAGACAGTCATACAGGCTGAACAGTGTTCCTGATTTGACTACATAGCAATATAAAAAATAATGCTGTAAACTGGCAGTATTAGGCTACCTCACATGACTCTGGTTGTCTTCATCACATAATCTGCTAAAGGCAATGTCTCCTCTGTCATGAATAAATAATGGCAAACATCCAATCATGACGCAGCACTATAAAAACATTTAGTCTCAAACGTTCCCTAATGTTATTTTAATGAGAAATGCACCTGAAGGTAGAAAAGGAACATGACTAACCATCCAAAATCCCTGACTACAGCACAGGCCATTTATTCCTGCCCGTTGAGTGTGTATTAGCAATAAACTGTAGCTGTTTGTTGTTTGTTTTGTATTTCCCAGGTATACAGCAAGCAACACATTAACCCTTATACTGTAACAAATATCAACTTGTTGGTTTATGTAACTTTTTGTTGGTAATCAAACAAAGAACTTGAAAAATGTTGGGTTTCAATGCTCATTTTAGTCCTACACAGTCTGCCTCAGTATTAGAAACACATAAAATACTTCTATATAATCTATATTTTGCCGTTTAATTTCAACATGAAATGCTTCAATTAATTTTTTGTTGATTAAACATCAAATAGTAGCTTAACAGAACAGCAATCTGTGTCTTACATTCTATCATGTAAACTTCTACTAACATCCCACTTTTGACTCATCACTCTGTAGAACATTTTTCCAAACTGCTTGGGGGTCATCAAGGTGTTTTTTGCCAAATGTGAGACAAGCCTTCATCTTCCTTTTTATTTCCAGTGTTTTTTGTCTTGCAGTTCTGCCATGGAATCATGACCACTGACCTTATCTGAGGCGATCGCAGCCTGCAGTTTCTTAGATGTTTCAGATGTTTGCCTGGGTTCTTCCTAGATTAGTCATTACTGTGCTCTTGGAGGAATTTTAGCAGGCTGGAAAGAACATTTAAGAAGATTCATCAGTGTCCCAATTTTTCTCCAGTGGGAGGTAATGGCTCACACAGTGGTCCATAGAATGGCCTTAGAAATGGCTTTGTAACTTCCCAGATGAATATATTTCAAAAATGTTCTTTTCTGGAATTGTTGAGACCTTTTAACCACTTAAAAGGCCAGGGCCCACCAGCAGGCCCATAGTTGTACTACACATTTCTATGATGTAAGAACAGCTCAGCTAGTTCGTAGTCTGTGTAGTTACTGAATAACAAGTTTCAGTATGTCATAAGCCTGGGATTTTAAGAGGTTAACCTACTTCACATTGCTGAAAATATTCTGTTTAAGTGATATTTAGACTAAACAGGGCTCGAAGTAATCAAACCGAGTGTATCTAGTTTAACTGATCCCAATTATCAACTAAATGCAGTTAACTGAGGAACTAAGGGGGCAATTACTTTTTCACACAGGGTCAGTTGGTGTTGGAGATTATTTTTCTTTTAATAAATGAAATGATCATTTAAAAACTGTATTTTGTGTTTACTCAAGTTGTGTCTGTCTTATATTAAATTTGTTGAAAATCTTCAATGACATGACAAATGTGCTAAACAAAATAGAAGAAATCGAGACAGGGCATATATTTTTCATGGCACTGTAGCTCTGGAATAAATGATGACTGTTCCTTGTACGTTCATTTAAAAATAGAAACTTTGAAGTGAAGTTTTAAAGGCTTCTTTAATTTCTTGACCAAAGCGTCTCGGGTTTGGCACCGTGTTCTCTGACTCATCTATAACAGTGGGAGTATAAGGGTCTGTAAAGCTTCCAGATTGAGTTCAGGCTTTCATCTCTCCTACCTGCCCCCCTGGATACCACACTGAAAGTGCATGTGATGAAAAAAAGGGATGGAAAATAACATTCACACATGGCCTCCCTCCTAAAATAGATGCACCTGATGATCCGCACTGAACCTCTTTGAAAGAATTTTTTCTGCCTAAAAAAGAACCCACAGTAAAAGGTTCATTCTTCTATGGCAATGGTCGCCAACCCTGATCCTGCAGAGCTACTTTCCTTCAACCTGCATTTAACCTGGTGCCCCTACCTCACCAAACACTAATGCATCTGACCCAGCCAATCGGGAACCTCTGAAGAAGATAATTAGCTGGAGCTGGTGTGGCAGGTTGTGGTTGGAACTACACCCTGCAGGAAGGTAGATCTCCAGGGCCAGGGTTGGAGACCAATGTGCTACAGTGACGAGCAGAAGAACATTAAAAGAGTGAAAAGGTCTTTAATCGAGGAGACTGTGAATGTTCTGAACTCTACAGCAGTTTCTACAGAAAAAGGAAAATGACTACATGCAGCGGCCCCAAAAAGTGTTTGGAAACTTCATTCAATCATGGGTAAACTTTAATGAAGTTCTGAAGGTTACTTCATAAAAGGTTTAACGAAGTAATATTTGCTTCAAGTCTGGGGCTGTTTTTCCTATAGTGTTGGTAAACTTGTTTTCACTGATGGGGTCATGAACTCAGAAGTATACAAAGGTTTTTTGGTTGTAAACCTGCAGAAGTCTGCAAAGAAACCGCTACAATAATGATCTGAAACTCACCAGCTGCATTTTGAAAGAACACTTTACCAAAAAAGAAAATGACAGTCATGGAACGGTCTGTTTAACCCCTTAATTCTCTTGCTTGTTACATACTAAGGCTTATTATTCAGTAACTACAGTGACTTCAATGCAAACTGGTTGAGCTATTCTTAGGTTATAGAAGTATGTAATTAAACTTGGGGACTGTCGGTGGGCCCTGTCCATTTAAGGGATTAAAATAAATGCACTTGGTTTAACATTTTGGTTCTTAACACAATGAGCATAAATGTCCAAATACTTTCTGGGGGCCACTGTAGATGTTAGAGACCAAGATAGCTGACATACACAGGAAATAAAAGCCATTTGGCCACCATATTGACGTATCTGTCCTGCATTGTCTATGAAAATTGTCACTACTAAAACACATATTTTCTGCAATTAAGTAAACTTTTTTTATGTTTTAATTAAAAAAATATGATTTTATGTGTGTATTAAGCTGTGTTAATAATCATGTACTTGCTAGCATTTACAAGTTCTGCTCAAAACTAAATAAAAAGTTTGGGAAGTGTTGTTGTTGCATTGGTAGTGACGAAATGGAATCACGGAGTCATTTTAACAAAAATTAGTAAAGTAATTTTAATGAATAAGTATGAAATTGTAATAAAATAAACATAATTCAGGTAAAGTGTCACTCAAACCAAAAGGATTTTAATGTGCAAATGAGTTAAAGGTCTGAAATGTGTTTTCAATTCTGAAACCAATTTATGTAGAATGAGCCATATATTTATAAGCACAAATATTTTTCAAAAACAAAATTGATTGAGAAAAAAGTATTCAGACACTACAAATGAATAACGCTGCAAAGCCGTTGTTGACAATTACAGCTTTGAGTCGACTATGGTAAGAAGTAAATTGCTTTTTTTTGCAGTTGTGGTTCAGTTTTGATCCATTTCTCTTAGCAAACCACTGCTAATTCCCAATAAATCTTCAATGAGATTCAAATAAAAAGAAGTACCTTCACTGTCTTTTTTTCTAATCAGTTATTTGTATTGTATGTTTGGGGTTTATTGTCTTGTTGAAAAAACCTTCTTGTCTCTACATTGAGTTGGCTGATAAAATCACCTGCTCCTCTAATATGTCCTAGTACATCACCCCATTCATAGTTCCTTCTGTGACATGTAATGCCCCCCATTCACAGAGAAGCATCCCCATATCATGATGCTCCCACCTCCATGCTTCACTGTGGTGTTCTTGGGATCGGGATGAATTCGGATATATACTAGAATTATACTGAATAACAAAAACAATATATTTTTTTATATTGTGATAAGAACTGAATATTTGTTTTTGAATTGTTCTTTTAAAACAATCCAAAGCACACAGCAAATGATGAACAAAGCATTTATCTAATTTTTTGTCTGTTAACACCACTAAAACTAAAAATTGATATTGTGTAACACAAATGCCAGGATATCAGAACAGACAATATAATGCCCAGTAGTACTCTGAGGCATAGTTGGGCTCTTCCTTGTTTTTATGTTGTTTTCCCCTTTGGTTTTCCACAGTGCACAGTATGATAGAGATGTAACAAGTGCAGTCTGGCTTTCTCTATCGTGATGAGCACTGTTGGTGACCTTTAGTTGTTGTGGATGGTTTCAGGTGCTGATGTGCAGCAGTGTCACTGTCCAACGTCCTCACAAGCGTACACAGCCCTTCACTGCTCTGACAATTGTCTGCCCTTGACTCCTTCCACGTTTTAATTAAAAAAGCTGATGACTGCAGGACTGCAATTACTGGGACAACTGACCTGTCCATGCTCCGCCCACAAATGTGTTCTTTCCTAACTACTACAAGAATGGACAAGCTTTACAGAACGCTGTCAGAACATCTGTTAATAAAAACTGCAGGGCACATGTCAAAATATCCTGATTTTGCAATTAATTTTAAATGGGACCTATTAAGAATGCATATAAAAGGCCATGCTATTAGATTTAATAGTTTCTTTTGTCTCAAAATCAAGCTAATGTTAGCATGGTGACAAATGCATTGTTGTCATTTCCAACTGGTAGATTCAATTAACTGCAACATACTTCAGCTCCGTGGCATAGGTCAACTGAATCGTTGGTATGCTTAGTGAAAAAGATGGAGAAAGTGCTTTTGCTAGTCAGCAGTACAGGCCCTAGGCCTTTGGTAAGTTAGTCTCTATGATGGTAGCAAGCAGCTTGTCCTTGAGGTTAAGGGTTGAGGGTCAAGTATCTTGTGTATATGCACCACCAGCCAGCAACAAGCAGTTGGTGTTCTCAGGGACATATTCTATTCGTCACCATGACTGCACTCATGAGGCTCTGTTAGTTTCGGTCAAGAAATTGATATGCATTGGTGGTTTGTTGTAGGTGTGATTGTGGGTGGACGTTTTTCACTACATATAACATATAACTGAAAGATGAATGCTCATGAGTGAAAAGTGATAGAGGTGACAGTTCTTCCACACACAAGGAACTGAAAAGGCCAAGACTTGCTTAGAGATAGATATTTCGAGTTGGATTGTACAGCTTTGGATGTTAGCTGTTCTAGTAGATCTTTAGAACTGGATAGTTCAACTCTGGGTGACAGCAGTTATAGATTTTTAGAATAGGATTGTTCAGTTCTGGATGACAGCTGTTATAAATCTTTAGAGCTGGGTTATTCAGTTCTGGGTAGGAGCCGTTATATATCTTTAGTGTTGGATTGTTCAGTTCTGGATGACAGTTGATGTAAATCTTTAGAGTTGGATTGTTCAGTTCTGGGTAGGAGCCGTTATTTATCTTTAGTGTTGGATTGTTCAGTTCTGGATGACAGTTGATGTAAATCTTCAGAGTTGGATTGTTCAGTTCTGGGTAGGAGCCGTTATATATCTTTAGTGTTGGATTGTTCAGTTCTGGATGACAGCTGATGTAAATCTTTAGAGTTGGATCATACAAATTGCCACATACTGATTGTGCGATGCTCTTAATCATTATGTTGGTCTTATAGATCTTCAGAGTTTAACTGAACAGCTTTGGATGTGAGCTGTTCTTATAAATTTTCACATTTAGATTGCACAGCTCTGGATATGAGCTGGTTTTATAGATCTTCAGAGTTAAATTGAACAGCCCTGGATATGAACTAGTCTTGATTGTAAAGCTCTGGATGTGAGCTGCTCTTAAAGATCTTAAGAGTTGGACTGTGCAGCTCTGGAAGTAAGCTGTTCTTAAAGATCTTCAGAGTTGGGACTGTGCAGCTCTGGATGTGAGCTGTTCTTATAGTTCTTCAGAGTTGGATTGTACAGCTCTGGCTGTGAGCTGTTCTTATAGATCTTCAGAGTTGGACTGTGCAGCTCTGGATGTGAGCTGTTCTTATAGATCCTCAGAGTTGAACTGAACAGCTCTGGATGTGAATCATTCTTATAGATCTTCAGAGTTGGATTGTACAGCTCTGGGTGTGTGCAGTTCTTATAGATCTTCACAGTGAGATTACACAGCTCTAGATATGAGGTGTTCTTATAGATCTTCAGGGTTAGATTGTACAGCTCTGGATGTGAGCTGTTCTTATAGATCTTTAGGGTTGGATTGTACAGCTTTGGATGTGAGCTGTTCTTATAGATCTTCAGGCTTAGACTGTACAGCTCTGGATGTGAGCTGTTATGGTTCTTCAGAGTTAGACTGTACAGCTCTGGAAATGAGCTGTTCTTGTAGATCTTCAGAGTTGGACTGTACAGATGTGAGGTGGGTTGACAGCAGTGATTAGTTTCTTATCCATCTTTTAGCAAAATGTTACATCAGAGTATGTTCAATCAAAAGTGAACTTTCCCAAATAGTTGGATCGTAGTGTTTGCACACTGCCATGCGTTGGTGTCTGCTATCCATCAGTGCATTGTTCTCACTGAAATCAAGGGAAGAGGTGCGTTTTTGGCGGTTACCAAAATGCCATTGTGAACACGACCTAAACCTGAGCGCTTCCACAATCGGAGCATTGAGCTCATCCCGAGCACTCTGGCACCGAATTTGGCAGCCTCCGGCAGTGAGCCTTTCGCCCACTCCCAGAATGCACTGCTTTCTAAACCACTGTGTGTGGGAGCTGATATGTGGTGGTGAGCTGCTCAGGATTTGCTGCCAGGCCACCCCGCAGCGCTTTTATTAAAATAATGGATATCCAAAAAAAAGAAAAGAAAAAACATTTGCTGAGTTTAGTAAAAAGCCCATATTTCTAAATCAGAGCGTTCTGGGGAAATGAAACCCCTGAATGACAGAAACCCATAGATTGTGTGAAAATGCATCATTCCTACACTCTCTCTCTGAAGAAGTGCTGCATTGAATTTGCTTAAACTACATGGACACACTTTTATCATTCAGTTTACTTATGCATTGTGTCTAGAAGTACCCTCTAATCAGTGAACCCAGCTACCTTGAGGTGAACTCATTGGTAACACAGGCTTTCAACTGTGCAAACAGTTTGTATAATCTCCATAACAAAACACTGACACTCTGGAGCAGCTGTACATGAACCTTAGGTCACCAGCTCAATGCCAAACGTGGGCTAGAGGGGTATAAGGCCCCCCAGCACTGGGCTGTGGAGCAGGTGAACTACATTCTCTGGAGTGATCAAACTCCATATAGGGTGAATTGCAGTGATCCAGAACTGATCATCCAACATCAGTACCTGACCTCACTAATGCTCTTGCAGCTGAATGCAATCAAATCCTCACAGCAATATTTCAACATCTAGTGTAAAGCCACAGAAGAGTGGAGGCTGTTACAGCAGCAAAGGGGGACAAACTTTCTATCAATACCCTTCATTTCAGAAGAAACAATGGATGAGCAGTTATCTGCAAACTTTTAGACATGCAGTTTTTGCTAAAGCCTGAGCAGACTGATAAATCACTGTACTTAGCCAGCTATTTATCTCAAGATACTGATTTGAGGGAAGATCAAACTCAGCAGTGGACATGTTCACAAGTGATAAGCTTAACATCAGTGTGGTACTGGACTAGACTACAAGAAGTGATGAGAGAGAAAAAATGCTGAGAAGTTCCATATTTCTTTTAAATGATTAGCAATTTTTTTGAATTACTTAAAGAAAACTGCCAACCAGTAACACAGAGGAATTAGGTAAAAAATGACAACAGCAGAGTTTTAAACATATGCCTTATCAAGATGTATTCTAAATGTATTCTGAATATGTTACTTCTCACTGCTGTCAGAACAAAACCTTGTTTCTCAAAAATTACAACTCTTACAGGAGAAGGAAAAAACATACTTTACTTTTAATGTAAATCAGTGGAACCAGAGTTTCCTCCAAGTCATTTTGGTCCATTCATCATGAAATTAACACTCAATGTAAAGGGCAACAGGCATTTTCAAATTATGTCATTAACTGAGAAACAAAAAAATGCATATTTTTTTTCGTTTTGTTCCAACAACAGCATTGTGTTACTATGTATTGTGATGGAAGACATTACCGATTACCTTTAGAACAGTGTAATCAGTGGATTGAGGCAATAATCGATGTGGTCTATTCTATCAATAAATCTAAACAAGTCTAAATTTTAAAGTAATCAGATTAACTAACTATTTTACCCTAACGCATCTTTTTTTTACATGCATTTTACATCAAGTAAATTCAAAGCATCACATTTTTCGGTGTAAATTTGGTGAAAATGCATCATGGCTGCCCTCTTTTATTTGAATGATATGAACTGGGAGTTGTGCTTCACTCTGGAGCTCATTCCAATTCTATGAAGTCCCGGACCTCTGGGTGAACGAGAGAGCTGTTACATAATTACTTATCAGACAGACTGATGTGATGAATTGAAAATCCCCCCCCTACTGCTGATTAATCCATTTTTAATTAAGGGCGACACACTGAAGGTCTTGATGTTTCATACAATGCTCCTCCTTCCCTCTTCTCTCTCTCTCTCTCTCTCTCTCTCTCTCTCGCTCTCTCTTTCACACACACAATAATAATGCTCTCTCATTATTTTACTATCACTCTCTCTTTCACTTCTCTATGTCTCATTCGCTTTCTCTTTTTCCTTCTCTGTTTCTCTTCTCTCTCTCTCTCTCTCTCTCTCTCTCTCTCTCCGCACATATTTATTTATACCCCTCTTTGTTTCTATATCTCTTTATATCTTTTTGTCTCACTCTCTCTCTCATTCTTTCTACAACCCTTTCTTTCATTTGATACCACTACAGAGCAGGTGTTATTTGGGTGGTTGATCATTCTCAGCACTGCAGTGACACTGACATGGTGGTGGTGTGTTAGTGTGTGTTGCGCTGGTGCAAGTAGATCAGACACAGCAATGCTGCTGGAGTTTTTATACACCTCAGTGTCACTGCTGGACTGAAGGACTAGAGCGAACTATGCAGGAGCAGATGAGCTACCGTCTCTGACTTTACATCTACAAGGTGGACCAACGAGGTAGGAGTGTCTAATAGAGTGGACAATGAGTGGATACATAGTGCAGTGTGCAGTGTACAAACTCCAGCAGCACTGCTGTGTCTGATCCACTTATTCCAGCGCAACACACACTAACACACCACCACCATGTCAGTGTCACTGCAGTGCTGAGAATGATCCACCACTGAAATAATACATCCTGACCACTGAAGAACAGGGTGAAAGGGGGCTAACAAAGTATGCAGAAAAACAGATGGACTACAGTCTGTAATTGTAGAACTACAAAGTGCATCTATACGGTAGGTGGAGCTGATAAAATGGACAAAACTGGACACACGCACATACAAAACCCCCCAAAACCCACAGATGCAGAGAGTAGCCTGTAAAGAGGTGATGGTAATTTTTGGAGTAATGCATTTTAAAAGAGCTTTATAACAGCCTTCTTTTCAATTTGGTGTCTTTGGAGCTGTTGCTTGTGTATTGTGCTCAGATCATCAGGTGTCTAGCAGCATGACTCAGGCACGGCTCCCTGGGGAACACTGCTGGGAGAAAATGTTTGATGAGCTGCTGGGTTGCGGAGCTCCGTCAATACTGAGCCAGCTGCCTCCTAAAAGCCAGAAACTCCCACCAAAAAAACTGCTCACAGATTTTAGATACTGAGCACCACCTGTCTCCATAAACGCCTGATGCAACATCAGACACAGTTCGAGGACTTTTTGTCAAACCACTGCTCCCTTATTGGTGCTAATAACGATCGTGACTGTTATTGAATTATGAACAATATGGTTCAGACAGCGAGTGTCAAAATGATCAGACGAGCTGAACACACAGCCACCGAACTGCCTCTCCCTTTTCTCCTTTCTTCCTCAATACGGCACGAGGTGATAAACGTTCACATAAGAGCTCCTCTGCCAAATGGGATTTCTCTTCCCAACATCTTAGGAAGACAATAAATTTTGCGCATGTTGATATCTGTTCAAATAACGACTCAGCCTCAAAAGCCGCTGTTGGAGAACCAAAGATAATAGAACAACTAACAATCTGCAAAACCTTTTTGTCTGGATGGCAATTAAGCTTATTTTTTCCTGCCGTTTCTGTGTTATATCACCGTCAATACAATTTGAAGGATCTGCAGTTCTGTTTATTGTAGTTTGTGAAAAGGTCTTCTTCTGAAAAAAAATAGTGCACTGAATTGACTTGATTCAAATGCGCACATTGTTTCCACATGAATTAAACATATCACATCAACACAGTATTGTCACAATAAGTACATTCATTTTTGTCTGTTTCAGCTTAACAAACCTCAGAAAAACTAAATATTGTGTGTATTGTTCATCATGAAAATGTCTTTAAGGACTATGATGTCATATTTTTGCCACATCGGCCATCTGTATTTTTTAAGGAGAAAAGAAAACTAAGTTGGCTTGACAAAGCCAGCTAATATTGCTTAATTAAAACTAGAAAAGTGCATTAAAGTGGTTGCACAGCTTAAGTAATTGCCCTGTATTGCTGAAGTGCTGCGTATTGTGTTCCAGGTGGTTGCCAGGTGATTCCTAGGTGGTCACTATAGTATTCCAGGTGGTTGTAAAGGTGTTGCTAGTTGGGTTCTTTGGTGTTCTGGATGTTGCTAAGGCAGTTGCTAGGGTATTTTAAGCGGTTGCTAAGGTGTTGCTAAGTGGTCGATATAAGCTGCATTCCAAAACCTAGGCTGCTGCCGAGGTAGGGCGGGTCCTCAGCAGGACTGTCCTATGAAGACTCCTCCTTATTAGCCTATTGGTCACATGAATGGAACAGTCCCAACAAGGCTGCGCGGTGACGTCACCAGAAAGGTCCCGCCTCTTGCAATTGCGGCGTGAAACTTGTGAGGGAACTGGTGAGAGAAAATTTTACCCGTTGTGTTTGTTGCTATGGTAGCTAATACACAAACAAGCTTATGTAGTACAATAAACTACATATATACACAAATATGTCTGATTAAAATAGGAAATATGGATGAATGCTTTAATTATTCAAGCATTTTATGCTTTATAAGGTCATGAAGACGAATTCAAGGACATGAACAACTTACATTTTTTTTCCTTCACTCGTTTGTGTGCACAGAACTGTGGATAACCAAAGGCCTGGAAGGATACACTTAGGCTGCATTTCTAGGCTGTATATGAAGGGCGCTTTACTTTGGAACAGCCTTCTATTGCATAGTGGCCAAGAAATGCAGCCTAGGCTTTGGAATGCAGCTGTAGTTTTCCAAATTCATCTATTACTATGGAACCAATACACATGTTGCATAGTTATGAGAGTGAGGAATTGACCTATCCATGCTGTGCATCCATCTGCTGTGAAGTTGGACTAGCTTTACAGGCTTTTGGCACAAAAATCCCATTCAAAAGCTCAGTTTACGTCAAAAATATTTAATTCAATATAATCAATACTAATTTCAAATCATATTATTTTGTAAGTATGTAAAAAGTCACACTTTTAAGACAGATCATGTGTAGCTTTTTTGTCATGTAACTGTGCTAACATTAGCATAGTGGCAAATTTATTGCCATTTTCAAACTAGTTCTAATTAGCTATAACACTAGCTCACCATCTAGCTCACCAGTGACACATTCCCAAAATTTGTCTGGCCCACTTTCACATCTTTGGCCACATCTTTGGGTTTGTTCTGGCTCAGTGTACAGCTGGGTCCTTGGCCTAGATCTGGCCTAAACACTGTAAAGCAAGTAGAACTAATGGATGTGGCCCATATCTGGCCCAACTACTTTGTTGGTCCACAACATTCACACCAGAATTGGCCCACAAATATAAACACAAGGCAAAAATGAATGAAGCCATCCAATATCTGGCCTTATTCTGGCCCCCATGCTGAACATCTGCCCAATAGTCAACCAACAATCACACCGGAAAGCCAGGGCCCAATAGGCCCAAAACTGTCTGCTATCTGGGTTTTCGACTGAAATACACAATATTGTGTAGTGAATATGCCCACACATACATTCTTTCATAGCTACCGATGTTAGGTTGGACAAACTATAAATAAAATAAAGCAGTATAGCAATAAAACCCATTCAATCTAATGGAAAACTGTAGCACACATCAAAATGCATGTATATAGCGTGTTATTATATGGTAGCTGAGCATTTTAAATTGGATCCATGAAGTTATTTATTGACTCTGAACTTCAGCCTAAATTCTGTGGGTTGAATGGGATTTTTCTAATGTTCTGTAAAGCTCGTCCGGTCTCGCGACAGTTTCTATAATCGGTTCATTTGTGGGTGGAGCTTGGATTGGTTAATCAAAATGTGGGCCCACATATAGACCTTTACAGTTAAACTGGTTAAGTGGGAAATGCATAGTTTTGCTATTTCAAAAATGTTGGTCATTTTTGGACACTGTAGACCTTCTGCAGAAGCAGTAAATCATTCAGATGATGACTGAAGCTTGCATGATGATCCAAGAGAACAATAGTATGAAGTGACAGAGAGATGGACAGATCTCAAACAAGTGATTATGAAAAAGATGAGAACACTATCATTTCAAACACTTGATAGGGAAACCCATATTGCAATGCATTGCCACATGCTGCACAGTCAGAATTTATATGTGGGATTGACAGGTAGCTGGAGACTGTGTGAAAAGCTCATTTAAGCACATTCTGAAAAGCCAAAGCGATGCCTGTGTGAAAAAGAATAAGATATTCGGAGCACTCTTTTCTTCATCCAAATTCCCTTTTAAGATAGCAGCTAGTGATTTGGTAGATAACATCATTTTTCAGACTTTATAAATGAAAGATTTGTGCATGTATCATAACTTCAAATGCGATCAAAAGAGAACAAGCATCCGAGGAACTCGTCACATGTTCTTTGGCTCATTTTCAAAGGCGGGATCCTGTGTAAAGGAGCTGTTTTTCTTTTCCAAATATTTTTGATCAGATTAGTTCCATTAAATCTTGATTCACATGTTCACATGCTCAACATGCACCAAGTGTAGCTGCAGTAATTGTACCTTTTTTGTGGTTTAAAGGCATAAACATAGGAAAGGTGTGCTTTTTGGAATTTCACAGATCCTCATTTGTAATTACTTAATGTGTTTTTCTGCTTTGCTCTGTAAACAAACTTGATCTATAAATGCAGACACCAGATGACCATGAGAGAGGATACAGCAAGGTATAAGGACAGAATAGACTTCAGCATGCATGATGCACAGGGCTGCACAATAATAGTTAAAAATGATAATCACGATTATTTTGCTCAATATAGAATTCACAATTATTGTACATTATAAGACTACATTCCTTCAAATGTATAAATCTTTGAATAAAAAAAA
Source organism: Colossoma macropomum (assembly GCF_904425465.1). Taxonomy (NCBI): domain Eukaryota; kingdom Metazoa; phylum Chordata; class Actinopteri; order Characiformes; family Serrasalmidae; genus Colossoma; species Colossoma macropomum. The sequence continues at coordinate 25,651,808 of NW_023494799.1, forward strand.
AAAATTGTCTTTAGTCAATTTAACCAAACTCGGTCTTATCTTGCCAACATGCATGGGCAGTTATTTCCACTCATACAGGACCAGGCTTCCATCTGTTTGAATGGGGAATGCCACATGAACTGATATCACTGATAATTAACAAAAACAGCATAAATGGTTTGTAGCATTTGGCTCAAAAAATGCTCAAAATGTTTTTTTTTTTTTCAGTTTGTTCTGGCAACTTCGTATGCAAATATTTTCCCACTTGTGGCTTAACCAGCAAGCCGACTTTCCCTGTAAACAGGCGCCATGTTGAGTGTGATGAGCTTTCCTATTCATATTTCAACCAGAGACCAGTTTCCTCCTTTATAATGTCTCTGCTTTAACTGAGTAAATGTAATGTTGTTATGTTAAAGTACGTTAAAGCATGTTAATGGGCCAATTTCAAGGAAAATTCCCTGTCTTCATGTATCCGATATTTTTGAAGGCATCATTTTTCCCCGCATTTTGGCCTCCCACCTGCAGCTGAGGTTTTTGAAAACACTCTCCATGGAGATTTTTCAAAACTCAGTGTTTTTATGTGGACGTTATGAGAGTGAAGGATTGATTTATCCATGCACCATCTGTTACGAGGTAGGACAAGCTTTACAGAACGTTGGCAAAAATCCCAAACAAAAACTTTGTCAAAAAGTGGAAATTCAGAGCATTAGGCTGCTTTTACATTACCAGGCAGAAGTGGCACAAATATAACACAGATCTGATGTTTTACATTCATGGCATTCGGCAGAAGCTCTTAACAAGAGTGATTTACAATTTGATCATTTTACACAGGTAGGTGAAGGTAGTGTTAGGAGTCTTGCCCAAGGAATCTTATTGGTATAGTGTAGGGTGCTTGCCCAGGCAGGAGATTTAACCCCAGCCTGCTGTGTAAAAGGCAGAGGCGTTACCCACTACACTATACCAACCTAACTAGGCAATCATATGCAGCTAAGCGCTCTTATGTGGTCTTAGATCAGATATGTTTCCAATTTGTGCCCATGTAACCATAATGTGAATGCTCAGATAGGAATCCAAGTGTTTTTTTTCACCGTGCATGCACCATCTTTCAGCATTAGTGAGGCAGCATGGCCGACCCCGCAGTTAGTCCCATCTGAGCCTTTTTTTTACCGTTCATTCACGTGACTTTATTGATCAGAATGTAGTTATGCAGGTTGCTCATGGTGCAGATTCATTCAGAGTAATGATATATTTGAGTCACTCACCTGCACTAATGTGAACCATCAAATTAGAAAGATCGGACCTGATTGAAAAATCAGAATTGAACAATGAGGCTTGTGATGTGAATGTAGCCTTATAAATTTTAAATCATTTATTTTTATTTCTTTCACTGAAAACAGGTTTTTGAAAACGGCCTTCAGATTGGAGATTTTTTTTGGAGAAAACATTTTTCCATGTTTTCGTGTGGCGGTCAAAACGCAAAAATGCTGACACCACACCACTAACCTGCTCAATATAACTGAAAGCTGCATTGTTTCTGTGTGCTCAGCGATTTGAGGGTGTTCCAGGAGTTATAATCATGTTGATAACTAAATCTGGATTTACCTTTTCAATAAAAACTAGTACGGAGGTGTTATGTAGGCCTACTGCACTCAGTTCTGCATCAACTCGACTGCAAATATTCAAAAATAGCCTACCTCAGTGCCTCTAAAGATATACGACTTAAAGATCATCAACCAAAATCAGATTTGAAATAATTGCTAACTCTCTTGTTCAAATGGGGTAAAAAAAATCAAAGGAAAAATGGGCATGCTCACCATGGATATACATACCTAGATGCCACGTTGTCTGTTGTTCTCTATCTGAGGAAACACGTCTGTGCATCCGCCATGTTGGAGCGGTCAAGATCCACTTGTGAACAAATTTGCTTGTATTGAGAGATGAGGAGTCTCAGGATTAAATCGGCCACAACTTCCTTATTACTCAACTGATTTTCACCAAATTTGTTTTGTTACAACCCTCAGACAGAGATTAATGTAGGCTGCACGGACTGCTCTCGGTAGCTTTTATTTCTTTAATAACTGATCGTACTAATTAGCCATCCGGACCAGCGGAAAAGTATTCAGCCTGCACCTGATGTTAAAAACCAAGTTTAGAGCTCCGGTAGAAACATTATGTTACACACATTAGCAAATCCATCAATGTGTGAATCACTTCTAATCATAATACACATAAAAATAAAACAAACCCCCCAAAACACAGTAAGAAGAATGAAGCTAAAGCTGGCTCCCTATTTGCCAGCTTCTTGTTCGAATTTTTTCGTTCCACCTTAAATGGTGCAGCAGTCACTTTCTGGTGCCTGAAGCTGCACCATTTAAGGTGGAACAGGAAAAATCGAACAAGAAGCTAACTTCAGGTTTGTTAAGGAATGCTATAACCTACCTAGCTACAAAGCAATAACCATCATTGTAAATAAATAACTACTACAAAAAGATCCCCTGAATAGTTAAGATCCCCTGATCACCAACCACACGGCCATATCTGTGCATAAACATCACACAAACACACAAACATGAACGCTGCGTTCCCTCCGTTATATAATCCTATCCCACTTTCTGAGTGCAGTATTCTTGAAATAGTATAATTTTGGACAGTATCTTTCTTAAACTGCTGCTCTGTAATTGTACTGAATGCAGTCCAGCAGTGACGGTGACGGCCCCAAAATGGCGGCGCCGTTGACGAGCCTGGCTGGACCCAACGCGGCATCTATGTATATATACCTATGATGCTCATAGTGTTCTGGTGTGGATGAAGATTTTTTAAAAACATAGGGAAACTTACATTTATAAAAACATCTGGATACATGTAGATGAGGCCTACAGGACTTCCATTTGCACATTCAACCCCATTCGCGTTAAGGTTATAAGGAGTGTTTCAGCCACAATAAAGAGCCAATCAGGACATATCTCATTTTCATATATCGGTTTTAAAGGTACTAGCAATAAATGTGTAGTTTAATTTAAATTAATTAAGAGAAGTTGGAAAATGGTCGTGAAAGAAACAAATTATGATAAACATCAGAGGTAGATCTTGGGAAAAAAATTAAATACAAGAGAACGCAGAATATCATCCCTTTAGGTGCTAAATCGAAACAAAATTAGCCTAATAGAATATTTACATAAATATGCCATCACAATATGCAACCAAATAGAAAACATTTATGCTTACACAGAAAATGCTATTACATTATGCTTGTAGGTTTCCTACCAATAAAACAAGCCTGTCATCACATGGTTTAATGCACCATATTGAACATTAGCCAATTAGCTTACTTTAGCATAAGTTTACTAATATCATAGCCAATGTTATTTGATTAAGTCAGGAAGCCAAAAATCATGATCATGATTAAAATATGGTTAATGATTATAGCCCTAATAAAACATGAACTTTCAGTAAAAAGTTCAGATTAATGAAATGTGGTGGCCTTTGTGTACTGCTATAAGTACTGTTTTTAACCCCTTCAGCCTCCAGCCTTATTACGTCACAAGGCTTATTATTCAGTAACTACATGGAAGACACTGCAAACTGACTGAGGTATTCTTAGCTTATAGAAATGTATAAAAAACATTCGGCCATTTAAGGGGTTCATTTTAAGACCTATAATGTAAAATTTATTACATCAACTCAACTACTGAGCAGATTTACTTGACTTGGCTCCTAAAGAAGCAGCTATAAGCTTCACTTAGACTGTATATTTTTCTATACCCAGAAAAAGAGAAGTTCACAGTTACAGAAGGTGTAGTTTTCATCTCTTAACCTTGTATCTGCGCTGAATATTTGACCCTGTTGTCTTGTGCCGGCTGGGCCTATTCCTGGTAAGTGAGTGTAGCTCTGTGCTGACAGGACTCAAGCCTGAGCTATAAGTTTTGCGCGGATGTTTTGACAGTTTTCCATAATTACCCTGAGGCATGCTGTCGCCTCAGGTATGGAGAAAAAAAATAACCTAATACGTCCTAATACCATCCTCTGCTTATCGTACAAGCGACACCCAAATCCCAGCGGATCAAACGGAACATGAGTTTGACGCTAAAACATCTGCGGTTTGTTTTCTGGCCTTGTTCACAGTGGCGGCAGGAGTTAATAAGTGGGCGGACCCTGTGCAATTTAGCAGCGGGGAAAACTATGTGTATTTTAATATAATGCCAAGAATCACGCAACCTACACAGAATGCTTTCTAATGAAGCACAGATGTAACTGATATGATGCCAGAAGAAAAAAAGCTGCTTGCCAAAGAACTGACACTTTTTCAGGGTAACCTTGTTATACATGCAGATCTACTAATGTGATTATAATAGTAACACTAATCATTAAATACTGCGTTATGTCTTTTCTGTCAGTTTAGCATAAAACTTCTTACTCTAAGACTTTAGTTTTCTCCTTAGAAATGTGGGAAGGGGCAACAGGTTGTTTAGTCTATTGGAACAATGAGCTGCTTGTCCATAAATGTCCATGCATGTATGAGTACAAATCTGAAGAAATTTTTTCAAATCAATCACACTATATGGCTACAACAGAGATTTTATTATTTTATTTATTGTATTAAATTCACTCTTTTGCTCACATTGGACTGTTGTTAACAAAGCTATTGATAATACAAATTTGACTGAATAAAAGTATGAAAATAAAATTAAAAGTTTTCAAAATCCAAGATATACAAAATATCTAAGGTATACAAAATTTCACCTCTTTAGACCAGGTATGCATAAACTTTCTGTTTGGGGGCAAAGCGTAACATTTGTGGTAGACCAAGGGCCAAAAAGACAGCTAGTTAGCTAGTTAGCCTACTGTTTTATTTCATTATCAGTATATTTGGGAAAAAACGGAGCATGTGCACTTTCATAGAAATAATTAGAAATAATTAAATTAAATTCTGAAATAATTAAATTAAATTCTGTGCAGGTATATTTTGCATTCATCAAGGTACAAACAATGTAAATGTTCCCTCAAAGGTACAACAGTGGTTTTAATGTACCCTTAAGGGTATCACCCCAGTGACAAGAGGGGTACTGCCCCTGTGACAGTTTCGTACCTTTACTTCTGAGAATGTAGTGACAAATTGTTGTCTTCTTTAAAAGCTGTGATAGTTTCCTTATTCATGTCTTAAATTCCCTGAAAAGAAATTCTTTACTCAAGTGAAGGTCCTAAATCTCTTATCTTGTCTGTGTGCCTCTTGCAGAGGAGTATAGCACCAAATTTTGGGCCCTGGGCCCAGTAGTGAGCCCATGCACCCCTCCTTCTTTTCAACAAAAAAAAGAAAGGAAAAAAAATATAATTTATCTATTATGCTGTATTTCTTCATGTGGTTGGTTGGATGGTGTATTTTTAAGGGTAAAACTGACAATATGATGAGAGTGCTTCGATGAGATCATCAGTCTTGCTGTAGTACTGTGCAAAAGTCAGAAATTTCAATATTTAGCTTCTTCACTCTGCTTTCATTTGTTTTGGCAGATTTGCTTTCAGTTTTTTAAAGTAATCTGCAGGGATATTTTTCCACACTTCCAAAGTTCAGTCTTCGAAGTTGGTTGCACATTCTGCTTCTCACCATCCAAGTAATCCTAAACACATTCAATAATGAGGCCTGGAGTGTGGGGTGGTCAGTGCTTTTTGTTTTATTTGCAAATTTTTTGCTCTTTTTTTTCCTTTAATCAGTGAGGCTTCTTGACAGCTACACACCCTTTCAGGCCCATAATGCTGAGTTTTGGAGGTCTACCTGGTCTTGCAGGTGGTTGTTAAGAGTCCCATTTTCTCTCTAGCTTTTAATAACTCCAGATTTGAGAAATCAAACTCACTTATTTTTCTTTAATGTTCGTCTTCCTTATGCAAGTGGATTATCTTATACCTAATCTCAGAAATATCTCCATTAGTCATTTTATATGCTCATCAAAAAGACATGTTAAATGCAGCTGAGGTGAGTTTGAGAGCATGCTTTAAATCATTAATCTTGCTGTAGTTCAGTAAAGATTAGACTTTAGACTTGGGCCCAATCCCATTTCACCCCTCGCCCCTACCATTTAGCCCTTACCACTCCGTTTTGTGTGTTTAGCCTAGGGGTAGGGTGTCCAGATTTTTGTTGACATAGAGGGGTAGGGTGAAGTGTTAGGGCTACATGGTCCTCCAAACAGAGATTTTTCAGAGACACACTCCAAACAGAGTGTTATAAGAAAAGAAGAAAAACAGCAAGATGGCTGCACGAGAGACCAAAGAAACCCACAAATGTGAATATTTTCTCCATTAAAAATTACGATAACCAGTGTACTATCTTAGTTCAATGATGTTTCAATGTATTATGATCCTTTTCTTCATAACAAGCATAAAATAGCTGGCGAATAGCTGAATTCAGCTTCATATCACTGAAGAATTAGGGGTGGTTAACAATAAATAATTGTTGCTCCCCCCTTCGTCAAAGGCATATGATGCCCTAAATGTAACTAAAGCCCAGCAGTGAGGTTGCTGATCTTTACCCTCCTCTGCTATCACTGAAGATTGGCAGGGTCGCCTACAGAGCAGCGCTAGTAGCCTGTAAATGAAATAATGTTCCTTGTATTTGAGGGACCCATTTCGTAGGGGAACATTTCAGCCACTACCCATTGTAACTCAGTTCCAAGGGGCAAGGTGACACTCGAAAATCTGTGGTAGGGGTATAAACAAGAATTGAGCCTTAGTCTCTGTTTAAAACAATCAAGTTCACTGAATCTGCTAAACAAATGTTTTTTTGGAAGTTAACTATCAGCTACCTGCTTTGGTGAGCTCACTTTGTCTCATGTCTTCAGTTGCATCAGTAAAGGAAGAGGTGCATCTCTCTCTCCCTCAGTGACTGTGGCTGCTTCTGGAACCAAAAGTGTGCGTTGTGTAGGTTAGCTGCCAGGCTAATGCTAACTTCATTGGGTTGTGATTTAGAAACACCATCTGTTACATTAGCTATTTAAAATGCTTACTTGCTGCTCTGAATCAAATATTTGAATACAAATCATTGATTAAAATGCCTCTTTATCAGTTTGTGCTTGTTACTAATAACTACAAATTAAGCTAATCGCTAGTTAGCTGTCCTAGCTAGCTCATGTTACTACAACATATTTCAGTTTGGCACTTATCAATGGATAACAGAAACAACAGGTTGATAAGCAGAACCTGAAAGATGATTGTGGAAAATGCAATCTCGAATTAGTTATTTTTATGACTCAGAGTAAATCTGCGATGCTGTAAAGTGTCAAAGTTATTTAATTGTTTGCTGTGTAACATTACACTAGACTTGTCATTAGACTTTTATTAAAAACTATAACCTTAAAAGAAAAACAAAAAGTAATATAAAGATGTTTGTTCTGTCACTGTCATTTAGAGGAGTGGGGGAAATAGGGCAACCTTCTGGTGGTCAAATCAAATGGCGTTGTGGGCCTCATTTCAGGCAGCACTTCAGGCAGCCCTGCTTTAGACCACCCGCAAGTTCTGTGGCATTTTTCCCGATCATACTAAATTTACAGTCATGAAATGTTAATTAACCCAACTGTTTCTCATAACATCACTGACTGCTCAGGCTTTCACACGCTTGGCCAGGTATCTCTGTCAGTGAATAATGCACATCGGTTTGTTTGTATTTTTTAAAGTTTCATTTGTGCCTTCCAGCTTTGCTATGAGCAATGATGCTGCAGTAATCTCGAGAGCTTTGGCTGGTCCTACTTTATTCTTTGATTACTTTATTGTGTTTGTGCATTTAGTTGCGGAGCACATACAGATGATCAGAAAAAGGCTTCTTCTGACTAAAATACATAGAAAAACAGGTCAGTGTTGGTTTAAAGTGATTCAGTTTGCTGCTCTGATCTTTTAAGCACTGACACAAGTTTTGGATCTCACTCTGTTGAAATGTTATTTGAATGGGAATTCCACCAATTTTTAAAATTTCTGAATAATTCAGTCCTTGAGATGTAAACAAAGTCATTCAGAGTGGTTTGATGTGAAGTGGCTCATTGTAGAAAATCTTACAGACTCAGCAGGGGTGTCACTAGAGGTTCATGGATTAAGGGGCTAAGCCTGTACTGGGGGGCTCTGGGGGCATGGTCCCCAAAGAGAATTTTTTAATGGCCCCAAAATGTTTATAATGCACTTTTAAAGTAGCAACAGCCAGAAAATGTCATAATAATACATAATAATATAATACACACCATATCCATCCACCTACCACCTTTCTCTTAGACAAGATGTAAGGTCTTAAATATATAATTCAAACACAGATTATAGATCAGTTCAGTCTCAGTTGCAATCAGGTGCAATCAGCTCTCCCTCACTTTCTTCTTCATCACTAACCTCCGTCAGATCTGCTTCTTCAGTCCTGTCAGTGTCCTTCATCTTCTTTCTCCCCCTCTCTACCTGTGTTTAGTAATACATTCATTTTATTACACTCAGATTTACAAGAACTCAAAGAAATAACGATCAATCATTTAAAAAAAAATTTAATGGTAAAAATCTCTCATCTCACTGGCCTTTGGCAGAGCCTCTTAATTTCCATCGACAGGTTGAGGAATTGAGGGGTATAAAACTATGTTATGATGAACTTTTCACACAACATTGCATCTCAAACATTGCCCTTTAGCCCCCCAAGACAAAATGTTTGGGCACATTTGATCAAGACCCTCTCAACAATCAAACAGGTAGCGCACACCAACCAGACGTTTGTGTGTGGTAATGTTTTTCCTTGTTTGTCTGGTCAGTGTGCTCCAGCCTCAAGGCAAATACCAGTGGTTCTTGTGAAGTGTTGCTATAAAGACCCCTTTTGGACACCCTTATTTTTAAAGGCCAGAGTACACTAACTATTCTGCACACTGTGCTGCACAAAACACAAGCAAACACAAACGTCCAGTTGGTGCACCATACCTGTTTAACTCCACAGTGATCTGTTCTCATTCATTCTGATTTTCTGGACAACTTCTGGACAAGTTCACATTTGTTCATGTTTGCCCAGTCAGTGTATTCTGCTTTAATTTAGCAAAATTTCTGTTTAAGATGTAAACAATGTTATTCAGAGTGGTTTGGTGTGAAATGCTCTGTTCCAGAGAAACCTATCGAGTCAGAATTGTTCACAATGGTGGTGATGAAACCAGATGTCTGAAGAGTTTAATGCCTCTAAAAGCTCCCTCACAGAAAGTTATTAGGGGTGCACAGGGAACAACCTATTGCAGGGCACAATTTAACACAGACTTTTTACGTTGTTAAAGAACGTCAAGCAGTGTGTAGTCACATCACCACATTTCCTAGCCACAGTCTCCCACCATAATTCAGAGCAATTTGTCAGTGTTTTAAAGACATTTTTTCAGTTACTGAGCTGTGTGTAAATCACAATATCCAACTTCATATAACTTTACTTACCATCTTGTTGCTGACAATGTAGTGCCGCTTTAAAGCATGTGACAAGCTTACAGCAAATGCTAGCTGGGCTTAAGTACAGCCTGTGAACTGCCGGGTCAGTCGTCACACGACATTACAACTATGACACCTTTATTAAACAAAAACAAATAAAGTAAATTATGTCTTTTTGTTCCATATGTTTACACAGATTTTAAGATTATAGAAAAAAAGAAAACATCTAAAAACAGTGATTTTCTTCTACTTTATTAGTATCTTTCAGATAACAGTATTTTAGTTTCAAGTAAATATATTAATGAAATTGACATTAACAGTTGATAAAGATGTTCCATATTTTACTAATGTGTGACTTTTTTATTGCTGTTCTTCACTGGACAAAAATAAATCTCATTGTTTGACATACAGTCTCGTGTCAGGTTTCATATATAATTTGAAATGTGTGTATCTATCAACTGAGCTGTCTGTCTGTGTTATAGATAACATATAATATAAATAATATATTTGGTTCTTACAACATAGAATTGTATTGAATTAACCCACTCATGGCGTAAATTGTAACATTGCGCTTCCCATCATTTTTAATTTCCCATCATTTGTAATTGTACATGAACGGTAGGTGCTAAAAACAAAGTTCGAGTGTTCATTAGTAGCAGAGATGTATATGTTGCTTGTATAAAAATATGATTTTGCCAACTTAAATATTTTAAAATCATTTAACAAAAAACAATATGCTATATGATGCCTGAGACATTGCTTTCTGATAGTCTTGAGCATATTTTGGTCTAAAACATAGAACATATTTTAAAAAGCTATTCATGGTGGAGAGATACATGCAGGGTGCTGTCAGGCAAAATAGTCCCTAAAGAAAACATATTTCCACATTTTACTATAATCAACGTTACATATAAAAACTCAGAAGACACGTGTAGGTGGTTTTGGATAGTAAAAATACTATCTGTATATTTTTGCGCTGTAGTCACTGCAACCCCTGGTATCTGTCACCACCACTGTAAAGAAACCGAGTCAATACGTTTCTCTACAACATAACATTTCAAATCAAACCACTCTGAATGACGCTGTTCACAATTCAACCATTTAATTATACAGGATTTTTTGAAAAATCAGTGGAATTCACCTTTAAGAGCACAGAACAGGACTGGAAACTCAGAATAGTAATAGTACTCTAATTTTTGCCTAGCACTTGCTTTCAACCTACAAACAGTTCTTTAATAGAGAATTTTTAGCTCACTGAACAGAGATAGTGTGAAGTGTAGAGTCTCTGCTGTGAATGCAATAGAGAACCTTTTGTTCACATTCCTGTTAAATGAAATTATGCTCATTCAAACGTCACTGTGCAGTGACTTTTCACATTGGATTCAAGAGAGCTCAAAATATTTTTCATTATTACTTGATTTAGTGCATTGCACATTCATTTGGAGGTGCATCCTTCAAAAAAAAAACTCTTTGCGCTCATAAATATATTTACAAAAATAGTTCTCTGAAGAAAGATTCTTTCAGGAACCAAAAAGTGGTTATTCTGTGGCACTGAGGGACCCTTTTATTTTTAAGAGTGCAGCACAGTACATCTCTTTACTGTGCCTTCATTTTTAAGAGTGCAGAGCTGCAGTTTCCGGTGTGATTTTTTTGCACGATGGCCTGATGCAGGCTCGTCTGGCGTTCACCTGGAATTCAGAATGCCGATCACAATCCACCAGCAGTTGGTCTGTTGAAATGTGGAGATAAGAATGTGGAAACGGTGTGGAGCGTATCAGTCAGCAGGGCCGGCCTCCTGAGGGTGAGATTGCACTACTAGAGACTGAGGTAAGAGCGCTATAATGGGGGGATGCTCCTGTAAGGTCACTTCCTACAAAAATACAGTGCTTTTATCACTGCTTCAGTCTCTTTCACGCTGCTATTGAAAAAGGAGGATCATGATCAACAGAATCAATATTGTTTTGTCATCAACACACTCACATCTTCTTTGTTGTTCAGAGTGCAGTTCTTCCATTGGTCATGACTGGTGAGAAATATTCAGAGTAGTCACTATTGATTCTACTGTGTAATCTAATCAAATCTACTCCTGCAATCAATTACTTTGATGATTGATGAAGTAGCGTGTGTTTTTATGAAAAAGCCCAAACAATAAGAGTAGACTTCAGTGAACAATAGCAAAACATACAGAGCCTTTCAAAGACTGCAGAATGAAAGTGAAAAATATTCGAAGTGAAAAATATATAGATTGTGGTGTTTATATTTGGACATGGTTTTGGTGACCATTTACTCTCAGTGTTTGTTAGCAATGTTAGCCTGGCAAGAGCCTTTCAAAAATTGCAGAATGATTTATTACGAAAAGATAAGATTATTGACATAATGTGAAGCAAATATATGAAGATTGTGGCATTTATTTTTGGAGATGGTTTTGGTGACTATTTACTTTCAGTGTTTGTTAGCACTGTTAGCCTGGCAGCTCCACCTCTAAGCTAAATAAGCAAAACTTGGACACCAAACTTGTCTTCATTGATTGACTGCATTTAAGGTAAGTAGTAAACCATATTTTTCTCCAAACTATTCCTTTAAGTCCAGTATTGATCGAGTAATTATGACAGCTCTAGAAATATTCTGAATTTCTACTTGAGTCATGCCTTCAGGCCCTCTGTGATAGTGTGCATGCTGACTGCCCCTCTTTCTGCAGTATGTCACACCTGCCAAGCACAGGCAGTACACTGCATACATATGACATAGCAGTTGCTAACACCATGGCCTGCAGCTAAAGTTCACCCATCCAAGAATTCCTCGCTGCCTATTTGGCACCCTCTGTTAACTTGACAGACTTTTTTCTGACACTGACAAATTGTTAACCCCTTAAACTTCAAGGAACTGTGGGCAAATTCAGACGTCTGTACGCTGCGTTCCAAAAGCTGGGCTGCAGCAGAGCAAGACGGCTCCTATAGAGTCTTATGGGGGCCACTTGAGTGTATTACATAATACAAAATGGAACAGTCTAACGAAGCTGCTTCTTCACGTCACTAGAAAAACAGTTGGTGAGAAATTTAACAGAAGAAATGCTGTTAAAATGAATAACAGGAAGCTGGCAAGCAAAACAATAAAGACTGTTTATCTCACATGCATTCATTTGACACTATGCATTCAGTTTACACCCTTTCTTGCAGACACAGCTAAAGAAATGGCGTACTGTATATTTTACTGCACATTTACATTACTGGTCTTAACATTTAATGCAACTTGTGTAGCACTTCTACTGTTACTATTGGCTATAAAGTGGGCAAAGTATAGTTTGCTCTTCTTTCTCTTAAACAATCTTCAGTTCAGGCATGTTTGCAAAGGATTATGGACGATGTAGGATACTCAGGTAGCGTCCTCGAAAGTCATCAGAATGTACACGCTCAAAAAAGATGGTTCAGACGTGTTTGCAAAGGATTATGGACGATGTAGGATGTAGGACGATGTAGGATACTCAGGTAGCGTCCTCGAAAGTCATCAGAATGTACACGCTCAAAAAAGATGGTTCTTCAAGGGTTCTTTAGTAAAGAAAATGGTTCTATATAGAACCATGAACATTCAAAGAACCATGATTAAAGAGTTCTTTCCATCTTGAAAGGGTTCTTCAGACTGATGGAGAATGTGCTGTAGATGGATCTATGTAGAACCTTTTTGAAAAGGTACACACTTAAAAATGATGGTTCTTCAAGGTTTCTTTGGTAAAAAAAATAGTTTTATATAGAACCATGAACACTTAAAGAACCTTTTGCATGATTAAAAGGTTCTTTGCATCGTGGAATGGTTTTTCAGACTGATGGAGAATGTGCTATAGATGGTTTTATGTAGAACCTTTTCAAAAAGGTACACATGTACAAATGATGGTTCTTCAAGGGTTCTTTAGTAAAGAAAATAGTTCTGTATAGAACCATGAACACTCAAAGAACCCTTTGCATGATTAAACAGTTCTTTCCATCTTGAAAGGGTTCTTCAGACTGTTGGAGAATGTGCTGTGCATGTAAACATTCTTACATAAATGTGACAAGATTTTATTCCAAATCATTCATCGTGAAAAGTTCATTCAGTGCAAAGTACCTTCAATTTTTTTCCAAATGGTTAAAAAGTAAGAACTGAAACTAAGGTTCTGACATGATAGCAGCACTGCGTTACTGTGTGAGCTCTTTCCCCGCAGCAGTTCTACCCTGGCATTGACAGGCAGCAGGAGATACCTGCATATCCAGGTCAGTTCAGCAATGCAACCAGAAACTCTCCCCGAGTGTGAAACCACAACATGCAGCACTGTAGCAGACCTGTCAGTGCTAAGTGAGCCAAAAGCAAAGGTGTAGTAGCTAGAACTAGGCTCTAAGAATGAGTCTTCTATTGGAACAACTGGCATTGCTTATTACGTTAGGCTAACTGTAGAACAATATATTGTCTGGTCGATAATTTTTAATCTTGTTGCAATATTGATTAACAGACCTTTGCATGCTGATTCAAGTAATGTGGTATTTAAATGTCTGGAACAGAGACATGTGGGGTGCAGACTTCCCAAGGACTGTTTGACATTTACAATTATTCAACGTTGTGAAATAGTCATTCATAGACACTCATTCAATATAGGCTTCATGTATTAATCATCATTTTTGTACATTTGTTGTACATTGTACAGTTCTAAGGACCAGTCGAAGAAAAAAAAAACACTTAAGCTGACTAGATCACAATGGATCTGACTAGATCAGACTGCCAGGCATTATAAAATGGATAGTTGTGGTCCTAAAATCTGATTGGCTGAGCCGCGTTCGAAGCCGTTGTAAAATCCACTGTATAGGCACACCTATGACCGCCTCACAGCAACTGAATTGTGTATTACTGCACTACGGCACGGAAAAAAACGGAAAAAACCCTTGTGCTGTCATTGGAATCATCTTTGACTCCCACGCTGCTCGCATGGACCACAGAGTGTATTGATGAAGTAAGAACACGTTTTGTTTAAACTGAGACACCGGAGACTTATGTTCTTAACTAGAACTAGGCTGGTCAGCTAGGTTAGCTAACAGGCTAAAAGATAGCCAGCGGCCGAAACAACTCCATCATTAATATCAAAGGCTTGAATTAAAGCACTTGCGATATGATTCACTGTAAAACGGCTGTATAAAAACCTAAAAAAATGTCACTTGAATAGATTACACGCTTCAAATGTTTGTGTTTCAGTCAGAAGTAGCGTCAAACTCAGGCTGAATCCCAAACGGCTCTGTACTCTCTAAATAGTGTGCTAGCTATGAATGTTTACACATTCTACCTTCTACCAGGTAGAGCATCGTTTATGAAGTATGGATCTGTCTGAGTTCCAAATGACTATTTTTTAGCTATATTTTGCACATTTGAGATGCAGCCCCAGTGTGAGAAGAGGGGCGCCGCCGTTTTGGTGCTAAATAGGACTCGCGTTGGTAATTTGGTGACCAAAAAGTACTTACAAAGTGATGGTTTTTGCATTAAACAGTGCTGTGTTATCACATGTTCATTGTTATACAACAGAAAGTTTAAATATTCATGAAATCACTGCAACATACAGCGAGGGCGACTGAACGTTCTCCACATTCAGAGGTCCATGGTTGCCTGGCAACGATACCATATTCTAAAGGAACTACATATCTTGGCGGAATAGTTTTTATTATGTTAATTATTATTAATATGAACTTGATTTTTTTTTTTTTGAAAAATTGTATTTTATTATATTTTATGTTGGCTGCCATTTTAAAAAGCAACAAGCCACTTGATGCTGTGCCTCACTGCAATTTTATCACAGGAAGGGAACACCTTTCCCGTGATAAAATTGCAGTAACGCACGGATATCAAGTTGCTTGACACCAAACAATACTACAAGAAAAGAAATGAAATCGCTCATCAGTGTCTGAACAGCCAGTGTTTATTGGATTGAACACAGAAAACTATGCACAGCTTATTTAAAGTTAAAATTATGCATTGTAAAAAAGTTCTCCAGACTGATGGAAAATGTGTTGTATGTGGTTCTACATAGAACCTTTTTGAAAATGGTTCTATGTAGCACCACAAAGTGTTCTGCTACTGTTATGATGACAAGCTTGTAACAACATAAAAACCCTTTTTTGGTTCTATATAGAACCATTTCAAAAAATCTGAAGTACCATTTTAACATGCAAATAACCTTTTAGGCATGAAATGCTTCTATACAGAACTAATGGTTCTATGTATAACCATTGTCTTTACTACAGAACCCCTGAAGAACCATCTTTTTAAAGTGTGTACAGTAACAAATTAACATTTAGAGAGTTTATGAAGGCCTAGCTGGACACTGTCAGAGTGAGTTAAACATGAGGGGTTGGTCCATATGTGTTCACACTATGATTTCTCGAAAGCCTCATTGTCATCCAACAGGCCTAACTTGTGCATTTAAAGGGGAACTCCAATTTTTCTGCATAATTAAATGGTCATTCAGAGTGGTTTGGCATAAAATGCTTTGTTGTAGAATTGTTCACAGTGGTGGTGATAGGAACCAGGGACATTACAGAAACGTCTTAAGTCTGAAATCATATCAGTTTAGTCACTGTGACAGCTTCAGTTAGGACTGAATTTAGGAAAAAAGCTATGATAGAACAACAATTCTTAAGTTTATAATCTTATAATAACTCCAGATAAGAGAACAGAAACTATCCTATCTTTTTGCCTTAACTTAAGATCTGACAGGTAAAGATAAGATTTTTCACAAATTAGTATTATAGAAGCAAATCTTATCTTAATTTAGGAATCTCATCTCCAGTTTGCAAATATTAACCTACTCAATCAAAGTTGACGATCAGCTGTCATGTCTGTTACCTAGCAACCAACCACATGCGCACATCTGAAGCGTAAACACGTAATCAGAATAATCCAGTTAGTTAGCCAGACAACTAGGTACTGTTACTGATGCTGATAGCTTAAAAAACAAACTAAAGCGCGATAAACTGAGAGTGAAGAATATCATGTCAGCGCTTCGTGCTGTTTATCAGAGCGTCGCTGCTCCCCAGTTTCAGTTTCATTTCCCAAACGCTTTAGCCGAGCGCGCTAACGTTATTCCTCCTAATAAACACACGCACGTTCAGCTCTGTCTCCTCATTATTCACCACCATCACTGGAATATTGTATCATCAACATTAACACCCGAAGGTAAGAAGAGGGGACGGTGGAGATCGTGTGCGCAGCGTCTGGGGTTTAAAACGCTGTTAGAAAAAAAAACACACAAGTCAAAGCTCAGTTTTCAGTGTAGATAAATGTAGTTAGTGTCATTATGCTGGTTATAGTGATCTATGCTGCCTGACACAGCACAAAACAATAGAAACAGACGGTTAAACAGAACGTAAGACAGCTCTGGGGTTTATCCTAAAGTTAGGACAGAATTTAGGAGATTTAGTCTAGTTAAGGTGTTTGTGTAATACTGTTTTCTTATGTGGGGTTAGGATAAGATTATGAACTTAAGAGCTGTTGGTCTGTAATAGCTTCTGTTCTAAATTCAGTCCCAACTAAAGTTGTCATCATGACTAAGCAGATAAGATTTCAGACTTTAGAAGAAATCTTAACTAACTCAATCAAAGCTGACAATCAACTGTTATGTCTGTTACCTAGCAAACGACCATACACGCACAGTTGAAATGAAAACAAGTAATCAAAATATTTAAGTTTGTTAGTCTGGCAGCTAGCTACTGTTACTGATGTAGCTACCTGAAAAAGCCAAACATAACTAATGTGTGATGAACTCGAAGTTATGAACATCGTGTCAGCACTTCGTGCTGTTTATCAGAGCGGCACCACTCTCCAGTTTCAGTTTCTATTTCCCAAACACTTTAGCTGAGCGCGCTAACGTTATTCCTCCTAATAAACAGACACACGTTCAGCTCTGTCTCCTCATTATTCACCACTATCACTGTAATGTTTTATCTCATCAACATTAAAACATAAAGGTAATAGGAGGGGATGGTGGAGATCGTGTCTGCAGTGTCTGTGGCTTTTAAAATGCTTTACTTTTGTTTGGCTTTTTTACATCAGTAATGGTAGTGGTCAGTTGCTATGTAACATACATGACAGTTGATTGTGGACTTCGATTGAGTAAGTTAAGATTTCTTAACTTGAGATAAGATGCTGTAAGATAAGATGAGATTCCTATTTCAGGAAAAGATTTGCTTCTGTAATATGAATTTGTGAAAAATCATACCTGTCAGATCTGAAGACTAAATAAGAGGAAGTTTCTGTAATATGGCCCCAGACGTCCATCTCTAAAAGCTCCCTCACAGAAAGTTATTACAAATGGTTGTGAATACGCTGCCTGCTGTCTGAGAGAATGTTCCATGGTAGTTTTGTGATAAAGTTTTTGGTCTATTTATTTTAATCAGTTCAAGGTGGAAGAATACAAGAAGGGTGTTGTAAGGCAAAGTAGTCCCCAAAGAAAACTTACTATTTTCAGGTCGACCACTATCACCAGCATTACTAATAAAAACTAATAAGACACATGTAGGTTAAATGGTGGTTTTGGATATAAAATAAACTGGCCATGTTTGCATTGTACACATTGGGGTTCTTTTCACCACCACTGTAAAGAAGGCTTCTCTACCAATCATCACATCAAACCACTCCGAATGACTTCAACCACTGAATTATGCGGGAATTTTGGAAAATCGGTGGAATTCCCCTTCAACAAAACAGATCCCCAGTGCATGTAGTAGGAGTAAGTACTGTCAAAGTCCAGTGGACTGGTTTGGCCCGTCTCCGCTCCGATCCAGAAGCTCCAGCGGAAAACATTTCATTTCAATATCACGCTTAGATAATCTCGCTCTTCTTCTCCTCTCCATCCTCCATCCTCCTCCTCCTCCTTCCTGTGCTGTCTGCGTGGTGACTTTAGATCCTCACGACGTCAGTTCCCAACCATGATACCCCCCAACCCACCCCACCCCCTCCGCTTCAAAACCACCCCCACTCTTGTCTTGCAGGTGTCACTCTTCATTCTGCCCGGTAGGTGGGTCTTAACGGCTTCGCCCGTCCTCCTCCTCCAAGTAAACCTCCGGCGTTTTTTTTTTTTTCTCGTTTTATTTTTCCCGCAGCTCGTCCGGTCATGGACTGTGGAACTGAAGCGGCGAGAGGAACGGTGCTGCTGGAAGGACTCGCTCTTATAAAGGAATACTTTTAAAATAACGACAAAATAGAGGATTTTTGGCTTTTTTGGAAAGCTTTCCCATCGCCTCCCTCTTCCATATACCCACACGCGCGCGCACGCACGCACGCGCGCACACACCACACAGGCGCGCGCGCACAATGTCCACAGTGTCTACGCGTTCCTACGCAGCCCGGGCGCTTTTCAGTCTTTGATTTTTTTTATTTTATTAAAACGTATTGTTATTATTCGTATCATTATTATTATCATTGTTACGTTTCTTTCAGTCGGAGGAGAGCATCCAGCCAACTTTCCCTTTCGCCTGCTCCCCCTTCAGAAGTCATGGATGTATCATGGCTCGGCTCGGCTCTGAGGATTTTCAGGCTTTTGTGGCTCCTCTCCTCCGCCGCGTCTCCGGCCGCCTCTCTAGGCTCCATGCTGGACTGCCCACCGACCTGCAGCTGCTCGCCCACCGAGATCCACTGCAATAAGTCGGACAGCGGTAGCTTCTTCCCGCTGCTCGCCCTGCACGACACCGGTGGCACCAACGGCAGCAGCGGCGGCGACATCGAGGACCTGTTCAAGAACATCACGTCCATGTGAGTCTCTTTGCCTCCCGTTTTCGTCCTTTTTTCCTGAGGCAAATTTGTGTTTTATCTTGTTTTATTCAGGCTAGTTCTCCCCTTTTACACTCACTTGAGCGGATAAGCTGAAGTTGGCTTGCTATTCTTCAGCTCCTCGTTAGAATTTTCCCGTTCCACCTTAAATGGTGCAGCAGTTACATTCAGGCGCCCGAGGCAGAGAATGTAACTGCTGCACCATTTAAGGTGGAACTGGGAAATTCGAACAAGCAGCTGGCGAATAAGAAGCCGACTTCAGCTTCGTCTTGAGCGGTGAAAAATTCTCTCAGTAAACGCTAGTGAGGCGAACTCACGACGTAAAATAAGGGTAAAATTAGGGAGAAAACACTTTAAAAACGCTCAGTTTCTGTCAGAAAACCTCCAAAATGATTGATCGACGAGAGCAATCCTGTGAGACTCTGGTTTCAACCGTTTCCGTCCTTTCAAACAAGTGCACAAAAAAAACATAGTAGCTGAAAATTCAGATGCGTTTCTTACAATTTGAGTGCAATTGTTGCTCAAACGTTCAAATATATGCCGTTTTTCTAACATTTAAGAAGCCCAGGCTGTGCGTTTGGTGCCTTAAAGGCAGTATAATATTCCCAAAAGAAGCTCTCATCCCCTCTCTCTCTCTCTCTCTCTCTCTCTCTCTCTCTCTCTCTCTCTCTCTCTCTCTCTTTCCTTTTTTTGCTTTAGCTGAAGTTTCAATGCGACAAAGCCCAACGCATGCTGACGCCACATGCCTTATTTCCATTTTTAGATCATTTTTTTATTTGATGTCCCTTAATATGGTAGGCAGTGAATCAGATGGTGCTCAGAAGAAGTGGTACTGTCCACTCTGGTCTCTAGCTCGGCAGAAGGATGGTGGTCTCTGCACTACAGTAACTAAAGGATTTGATTATAAAAGCCCTTCAAACAGCCAAACAGCAGGATTGTTATTATTAATTTAAATACGCTAACATGATGCAGTTGCTTCTATCACTTATTGAACGTTTCAGTGGTGAAACAGAATGAATAGATGCTTTTTTCTATCAAAACGGCTAAGATACGTTGTAGTCTTAGCTGAAGATGTGATCATCCATTAGCAGAAATGACTTTTTTCCAGTCAGCAACAAGTCTCCATCGTAGGCGGGGGCAGTAGCAGAAAGTAGCAGTGTAGGTTGTCTGCCGTGTCTTCAGGCGGCTGTCATCTTTTTTTTTCCGAGCTCTTGGCAGAACCAGAAATGATAAAATGCTCTCCTAATTTGGTACCTGGCTGATCAGAGTGGTGTTCTCAGCAAACCTGCGTGCTAAGTTGTCACTAAGGAGTCACTCACATCGTTGGTGGAGCTGGAAGAGAGTACAAAAGCAATTACTGTACCGAGGGTGGATGTGCAGTTGCCTTGAACTGCTGCCTGCTGAGCCTTAGCAGTGTAACAGGGGTCCACCTGTCGCTCCTGCAGTTTGGTGCAGCGGATGTGTTCAAAGCTAAAGAGGACTGTCCCAGTCGTGAATGGAAGGAGATTAGAGAGAGTGTGTGCCAGTAGGGTTGGGTCATACAATGATATGTTATCATTCTCAAGATTAATTGCATCATGGTACGCCTTTCGGAACACATCATGGGTATCGTCAGTGCTTCTGCAGCTGACGAATTGCAGGTTTTATATAAAAAAAAGGTTCAGAAGGGTCTTCTAAGTGTAGCTGTCCATTGTCGGGAGGTCTTGAGTTTGAAGCCTGACGATGCCAGGTCCATAACTGGTCCTGCTATAAGTGTCCTTTCTGTAAATGTGTTTTTTGTCTGGTTTATACAGCACAGTGTGTTTCAAGGGAAACATAACCAAACAGTTAATTCTAAGAATCAGGTTTTTAGACATGTTTATAGCATAGAGTGCTAGTTCTCATGGTATTGCATCTGATGCTGTGATACCATTATATATGTACAAAATAAGGATGTGCTGAGTTTTACTGTATTGTTATAAATACCTCATTTCGCCACACTATGCTTTTCTGAGTATATCCTGGATATCGTCAGTACTTCCACAACACTGACCAACTGCTTGTTGCATAAAAAAGGTTCCAGAGAGTCTCCTAAGTGCAACTGTCTATTGTTTGGAGGTTGTAAGTTCATATCCTGACAATGTTGGGGTCCATAATTGGTTCTGTTTACTTGGGTGTTAGTGCTGTACATTAAGACTATGTTCAGACTGCAGACAAAATCGGATTTCTTTTGAGACGACTGTCCGCACTGTTATTTATGAGTGATGGGATCAGATTTGTGTGTCCAGACATCACCAACTCATCCAGATGGGTTGCTGTGGTAACTTTGTAGGCATTAGTAACTATGTCGCCACGCTGGTGACGCAGCTTTCACACGTGAATGCAGGAGAGATGGAGGTCTCTTGAGAACTCTCTGGCATAAGCATGAATCTTTGGTGCTCTTCTTGAATCCCAGCACTTCCGTCACTCTGGAGTTGACATCATTGTGTATGTTACAAGTGACACAAAAGACACTTTGAAATCCGATTTGTAAAAATCGGATTGGAATCGCATTTCAAACCACCACCAACGTGGTTTGAATCAGATTTCGTGTGTTTTTTTTTTTTGCTGTCAAGACCAACAGAAATCAACCTGAATACAATCTGGATATGCCAAAAGTCAGATTTGGGCTGGCAGTCTGAACATAGCCTAAGTGAAATGTTTAATACTTAGTGCTGGATTATTTGTTGTCTATACTGATATTGGTGTCACACAACAATGTCCATTTTTAGCTGTAGCAGTATTGATATAACAAAAACTTAACCGCAGTCTGTATAATTTGCTGGGTGACTGTTTTGAAAGAACAGTCCAAATATATAAAAGCTTGCTGTAAGTGTGGTTTCTGTCTGGTTAACATTTGCAGTACTGTGTAAGGTCCCCTTGAGTGTCATTTTGAGAGAAACAGAATCAAACAATTCAATCAAAACAAGCTGTATCAGGTTTTTAAGACATTTTGTAGCATAGAGAGCTAGTACTCATGTGAAACTGCGATACTGTGATATGGTTGGAAAGTAAAAGTGGTAAATATGGTGATAATTTATCGTTTTGTGATTAATTTATGCCACATTTTACTACAAGATGCTTTTCTGAGCAACAAAGAGAGAACAGTTAGGCCTGCTCAGTTTTATTTAGTGCAGAATGTAAAACACATAAAAGTCATTATCATATTCTGTTCTTCTCAACCTAAATGTTGTGATATATATAGTGTATTGTAAAAATGTCTTCAATTATTGTGGTGTTGTTTTTGCCAAATTGACTATCCCATTAAGATCTTATTATTATGCTTTATCATTACTGCCCAGCACTACTTGTACTGGTGCATTGTGCCTGTTCCAACTTTTCATACCTCATAAAAATGAGTTTTGAATGTACTGTTATAAAAAAAGGATATTTTTTTTCCATATTGCTCCCTCCTACATGCCAGGACAGCTTTGACAGTAGCAGGTCAAGTGACCTTGTGTTGTAAAGTAAGCTACACCCAAACTCTCCAGGCATTGAATCCTGACTGATGTTCGAGCTGCTGCTTGGTAGCCATTTAATTAATCTGGGTGCCCCCCTGTGATCTGCTAATGTGCTTGATTCATCAGGGTAAATTATTATCAAAGCAACAGTTATGTATTTATCATCAAAGCCACTGCAATGTGTTTAGATCGCTGACAAACCGCTCTTGGAGTTTGTCTGCCGTTTGAGGACCAAGAGTGCCCAATCTAAAACTAATTCACTTTTCAACACACAGATGAAAACAAAAACAGCATGGCAGTATTCAAACGAACGCTGCACAGCATTCTGGTGTTGCCGCTTGAAAGATTTAGGAGAAATCATCACATGGTTCTAGTAGCCTATTCAAGTCTGTGAATATAAACATGTCAAATGAACATTGGATGTTTGTAGGTCACCTCTGGAAAAACTGAAAAGAGTGCTCACAGTCTCCTCTGTCGGAAAAAGCTACTGACAGGTCAGAGAGGGAACAGGGCTTGTTTGACTTTTCTTTCAGCACTTTGGACAGCTCCTAGAACCACATAGTGGAGAACCCCATAGGTAGACTGTGTGCTATGTCAACCTATGTGTTTATCTGTTTATTTATCCATATCTGTCTGTTTTTCTGTATTGTGGGTTGCTGTATCTAAAAGGCGAGCATAATATATTTGGGCTGTTGTCCTGGATTTGAGAAGAGAGGGGTCTGTTTGAATTGTAGAGGCTGTCATTTTGGCACGTCTGCATGAAATTGTACACAACAGCAGGTGGGTTATGAAACAACCCATAAAATCGGAAATATCTGATATGCTGACATCCTCAGATGTCTACGGGCTTGCTAATTTATGTGTTAATTACTTTTTGGTTCTCTTCAGACAGTGAAAAGTGTAAAGAAATTAATGTTTGAATATTTTAGTAGTGAGTTCATTTCTACTATTTCTTCAGTTGCGAAAGATATGCTGTTGCCTGTCCTGTCGCAGTGTCCTCCAACTGTGGTCTGTGGTTAACAGTTTATGACCATAGACCTCACTGTTTCATTGCTCACCAACTAGACTATGCGTGTTATAATGGACCAGTAAAGATTCACACCCAAGTATGGAATGAAAATCCATTTCTAATTTAACCCTTTACATGGCCAAGGCCCACTGATGGGCCCAAAGTTTTTATTACACACTTCTGTAACTTAAGTATAGGTCAACCAGTTTGCATTAAAGTACCTGTAGTTACTGAATAATAAGCCTTAGTATGTAATAAGACTGGCTAAAAATGAAATTTGGCCATTTTTCCATTTCTACTCGATCAGTCAATACATGTTTGGAGTCCACATTTTGCTTCTTTAGCTTAGAACTGGAGCTGCTAGCAAACACTAGAAATCAGTAGTCACCCAAATTGTTTCCTTAAAAAGTACACCACCAAAGCTTTTCTCAACCTCCCCAACCTGACGTTTTGTGAGCTATAAAACAAAAACATCACTGTGTAGCTGAATGTTGTAGGTAGCCTTTTTAGACAACAACAGTGTCTGTATTCTCAGACCACTACTCAGGAGTTGGAGTGCTGATCTAGAATCAGTGTTTGTGACAAAGACTGTCGACAAAATACAAAAGAAGACCAGTCCTCTAATATATGACTGCTTTGAGACGTTTTGTTAAGTTTTATAGTGAAGAGTATGGCTGCTCGATCAGAAACTGCCTATTGCTGTTTTTGTCTTGCCCGATCTGTGTTGTAATTTTATGATGTTAATAATGTGAGGCAGGTAAGAGCACTCGCACTGTAATTGAATGCTGCCAGCACATCTGTAGAAAAATGTTGTAGCATAATTATACATGAGTTATTGTGATGAATGGACAGTTGCCTTTTACTTCATGTTTAGCACTTTATTTGATTCATGTCTGTTAAATAGGCAACTGGTTTTGGAGTTTAAAATGCAAGTTTGGCCAGAATTTTTCAATCTGATTTCTTTCAGCCACACCTATAGCATGTGGTTAATTACCGTGGACAATCATTTTGAAGTATTTAACATTTTTATAAAAGACCCATGAACTCTAAACTCACTTACAGTAGAGGCAAATGGGTAGTTGCTGAATTCCGTCTCTAAATGTTAGAAATACATGACTATACAAAAACAGGTTTAGGACCTCTCATTGTCTTTCTGCTGTAAGTCAGTGTTTTTTTATGGCCAATTCTGATTCCAGTTTCTTCGGGACCAGATTGACCAATGAGATTTTTTTGGGCCAATTTGTATTAGCCATTTCATAATCTGAAGCTGAATCTGGTCTAAATGAATACACTAGGACTTTTCCAGTACTTTCTACTAGCCAAAGATACAATAAAGATAACATTATTTGTACAGTTAAATATATGTGCTGATGTGTTTCACGTGTGCATTTAGCCCGAAGAGTGTGAACTTCGGGTTGTAAAAAAAAAGGCTAATAAAGATCCTTCGAAAAATTGGCCATCATGGGACATGCAGTGTCTTAGAACACATCGACTTGTCTGTATGACCTTATTTAAGACCAGGATACAATTTGAGCTGGTTGAGAGAAGTTTTGGTGAGAAATGATGGGGGCTGTTTCAGTGATTATTCAGTTTTAGCATTTGTTGTGTGTAAAATTGTATACATTTGACTTAAACTTAAAATGAGTATCCTTCCTATTGTAATCCAGACAAGCGTTTAAAAAAATCCTCTGTTTATTTCACAATCAAGCTCAGAAAGAAAGCCCCAGACATCTATAGTTGTTGGTGATTTTGCATGTAAAAGTACATTTTGTGTGTTTTATAAGTACATCATCAAGTTTGTATGAGGCTGTCTTTGTGTTAACTAGGTCAGGGCCGCCATCTGAGCATTAGGAGGAGCATCGGGGCTCGACTCCGGCGAGCAGAGCTGCAGTGAAAAGGGGAACTGCCCATGTGACTGACCCTGCTTCTCCCACGCATCGCCACACACACACTCACACACGCGCACGCGTACGCAGAGTGCTGGTAGAAGTTGCCTTTTTCCCGTAGACGTGAGATCAGCCTTGCACCAGTTCTTTTATCATGGTAGAGATGACGCTCGTCCTAGGTCAGTATGAAAGACCTTCTATGAGCCATCTGCAGAGGCTCCACTGTTACTCAGGAATATAAATGAAGCACCTTCTTAGCCAACAATCAAAAGACACATTGATAACCTGTGTGGATGGGAGAAAATACACGATTTGAAGAGGGATGATCAGAGAATGAGGCTCAGGATGCACTGCTGGTACTTTTGAAGTTAGGTGATTGTGTTTCGTGCAGCTAATAATGAATCTTCTGGAATGATAAATACTAGAGGAGGGGAGAAGGCTGGAGAATTATAATGGCAAAGGCTGATAATTTGGAAAATAAATGTATTCTTAATACTCTTTGACATTGTATTTGGGTTTATAGAGTATATTAATATAATTGATTAAGTTGTGCATAGGTGGAGTGTATCATAGGCAATAACAACAAACTCAAAAAATACACTGAAAAATCTCACCTTTTTCCTATTTAGGAAAACCCCAGAATTTTTCAATCTAATTTCTTTCAGCCACACTTATAGCATGTGGTTAATTACGATGGACAATCATTTTGAAGCTTTTTCTTTAACTTTTTTATAGAACACCCATGAACTCTAAACTCACTTCAGTAGAGGCAATTGAGTTGCTGAATTCTGTCTCTAAATGTTAAAGATACATGACTATACAAAAATAGGTTTAGGACCTCTCATTGTCTTCCTGCTGTAAGTCAGTGGTTTTTTAATGTCCAATTCTGATTCCAGTTTCTTCGGGACCAGATTGACCAATGAGATTTTTTTGGGCCAATTTGTATTAGCCATTTCATAATCTGAAGCTAAATCTGGTCTAAATGAATACACTAGGACTTTTCCAGTACTTTCTACTAGCCAAAGATACAATAAAGATAACATTATTTGTGCTTTAATAGGCCAAACTGGCATTTTAAATCCCTGAAAAAAATCAGTTGCCTATTTAAATAACATGAATCAAATAAAGTACTACATTTAAAGTAAGAGGCAACTGGCTACCAGCAAAATGAGTCATGCATAATTACGCTACAACATTTTGGTGTAGGTGTAGCAGCAGCATTCAGATAGAGCTTGAATGTGCTTACCTGACTAACGTTATTTACAGCACTGTGCAAAATTCGGAGGCTGTCCTTTATTTATTCACTGTCCAGTAAAAACAGCTGTTTACTATGGGTCATGATATTTTGGAAGATTTTTCTGAGGAGATAAGATGTAAGATAAGCAGCTTGCATGAAGAAGGGGACGGTCAGAGAAAAATAAGGAAAACAGGAGTTTCCAAAACTGGAGTTCAGAAAATGATTAAAAGCTACAGAGAAAATGTGACTCCTAACAACCACCTGCAAGACCTGGTTGACACCAAAACTGCCCCATCAGATAAACAGCCCTTACAGCTTTCATCTTTGAGAGAAAGGAGAAAATCAAGCTGCTTCAGATCTGAAAACATCCACAGGTGTTTCTGTCTGTCCTACTGTGAGAAGACAGCTCAGCACTACGGTTCTAAAAGGATGTGTAGCTGTCGAGAAGACCTTACTGAGAAATGGAAATAGACAAAAAAGAAGGATTTTTGCAAATCAAACAGAAGACCTCATGGATCATGAGAAGCAGAAAAACAACTACTTAGACTGAACCTTGGAGGTGTGGAAAATATCCCTGCAGATTTCTTTGAAAAATTGAGAGCAAGGATGAAAGCTCTAATATAGGTAAAAGGTGGATGCACTAAATACTGATAAATACTGATATTATATTTAGCTATAATTCTGTGTTATATGTATTTTTTACATTTTTTCTCATGCTGAAAAAGTGGCTGTTTTTACTGTACATTAAATAAATGACAGATGGTCTCTGCACAGTGCTATACTTCTCCAAATAATAAATTGCTGAGCGTTTGGTGCAAGTTTGTTCTGATAATGACCTGGGCTCGTTCCAATTATGCACCCCTAATAATGCTACAGATGCAGCAGATAGAGAATGAATTGAAATAACGGTAGAGTATTTCTGTAGCACAGTGATATCTAGTCCGATATCTAGGTAAAGTAGAGAGCAGTATACTTTTGACAAACATAAGTCTCTTCCCAGTAGAGATGTTGAGATGTAGTACATTGTTGACCACACCAGTGTGGTGAGGCTGATTTACAAGAATCCCTTTTTAATTAGAGATTCATGTTAAGGTAGTCTTGATGCTTCTGAACCACCTCGAGGTGATATCCAGCTGAGGAGTAGGAGTTAAAGTGTTATTGTGAGACACAGGGGCAGGTATAGGTTGACAAGTGTGTACATACAACCATAAAGCTGTCGGTCCACCAGGCAGAAAAGAGTTGTTGTTCTGTTTTTAATTTTTTTAAATAAACTCATTACATTTATGCTTTAAACTATTTATATTAATAGCACTGCCTTCTGCATTAACTAAAAATTCAGTATTAACTGTTTCATTTGCTGTTACTATGCAACATGGTTAGTACACAGCACACTATGCAATTCTTGTTTAGTACACAGCAAAATCCACAGTGTTGAATTTATTTCTATAGTGTTAATTTGAGTCCGGAGCTGTTAATTCAACTCTGGGGATTTGGCTGTGTGCAGCAGACACTTTTAATATTGTCCATTTACATTCAAATGGCTGCATAAATCCTAATCAGGACGTACTGAGGGATGTAATGATGTGAGAATTGTGGGCTGATGCTGATATTCAATGTTTGTCATGCATAAACATTTATAAAATATTGGAATTAGATCCATATCTACCTGTATTAGTGTTACAGAGAATTGTCATATTTATTTATTATAGGTGTACTGATGCGCAAATTTCATGATACAATACATACTATGGTTTTGGCATCCGATACGATACATTTTTGATACAGAATTATAAAAGAAATGGTAACTTAACTTCAGCATTATTTTTGCATTAAATAATAAATTAGTTTATTTGTTTTTAATGATTTGTTATTTAAAGAATAACTGGCACAAGTCATTTACTAGGTTAAATGAAAAATTGAATTAGAAACTGGCTAACTTTGGCTTCACGTTTACCCCTCGCTCTGGTAACTGACATATTTGGATAATGTCTTCACAAATGATTTAGCATATTTGAGGTAGAGCTGGGTGATATGGCCAAAAAATGTTATCACGATAAACAAAATTCATATCGTTCGATATCGATACATACCGCGATAAATGTCAAATCATTATTTTTTTCAAGTTTGAAGGCTCATTTTTTTTTGCTCCTGGGTGGTTAATTGCTGTTTTAAACTATCCTTTATGGTCGGAACACGACAAACACTCACCAAACAGTGGAACATTTCACAAATCTGTCATGGGAGAGTGGGAGAAAGTTTCTGGTGAGCTGTTTTTACCAGCTGGAAAAGCATGGCTATTTTGTAATAGTCATAATTTAAGAAAGAAAGATTATTTTTAGCTGGTGACGAGTGCTTGGCTACCCCGCTACAAATGACATCACAGTATTCAGACACCAGCTAGCAACGACTGGATTTCTCTATACTATCGTAGTAGTTTAAGCGGTGAACCGCAAAATATCAACACCAGACAAACAGAGTCCTCCTTTTAGGTATGTTTAAACTGAAAACGGTGCTTTTGTGTCATGTTTGATCTACAGTGTCATCAGTTCTCCGTGTTGTGCGACTGACAGAGCGCAGCTTCAAGTTAGCCAACGGCTAAAAACAGCTAGCCTGCAAAGATAGCGCTCTCCCGCTCTCCAATGCCTCTCAGCTTCTTCAGTTTACTTTTGTTTAAATCAGGGCTGTAACTCACATGAACTCACTTCTTTCTTTCACTTTCGTTGCTTGGGAATGCACTAATACTAAAATATGACTGTCTGAGCGCTGTAACAGCAATGTGGTTGTGAGGATTGTGATTGTGATTGTGATTTAACGCTGCTAAAGCTGGTTAGGATGTTAGGAAAGAGGTGAGTTCGCTGTAGGACAGTATAGTTACACCACTGACCCCGTCACTCACACTCGGTCAAAGGAGAGCAGATCGTTGGTCGCTCCGCTCAAACAGGGAATGTATAACTCCACGTTTCAGACATTGCTAAAGACTCATCTTACTTGTGGCCCCCTCCTGGCGACAGCAGAGTAGTGTCGCTTTCCTTGCAGTAGAAAACGCCACCAAGGCTTTCGCTGAATGTGGAAGTGTGAGAATGGTGTATTATATCGAACATTTATCGAACATGTCGTATCGCTCTATCGAGGAAAAGTTATATTATAGCGATAATTATTGTTATCGTTTTATCGCCCAGCCCTAATTTGAGGTATTAATAAGAGTATTTGATCCTTGGCACACTGTCACCGTTCAGCCTAACACTCTTTGCCCATCGTTGTTGTACTCGAAATAGAAGTGTAGTAACCATCCCCACACATTTTATAGCATGAAATCTGTATTCGATTCACAGCATGCATTGTCTCACGCATCCGTATCAAAAAATATGCACGTTAATGAATATTAACTTGCATATTGTGACACCTCTTTTATATAAAGTTACACATGCAGTAAAATGAAGTGACCCTTATTAGTCCCACAACGGGGAAATTTCACCTCCGCATTTAACCCATCCGTGCAGTAAAACACCACATACACACTAGTGAACACACACACACACTAGGGGGCAGTGAGCACACTTACCCAGAGCGGTGGGTGGCCCTATCCACAGCGCCCGGGGAGCAGTTGGGGGTTAGGTGCCTTGCTCAAGGTCACTTCAGTCCCGTACTGTCGGCTCAGGGAATTGAACCGGTGACCTTCTTGTCACAGGGCTGGTTCACCAACCTCCAGCCCATGACTGCCCCTTAGGTTTGTTATTTTGATTAACTGCAGTATGTGAAAAGTTTTTAGTTTTTGATATTTTTTAAAAGGCCCATTTGGAAAAGCACATTTTCTTCATCTTTTGGTTTGATGTAGTATGTAGTATGTTTCAAAACAATACAGTATACAACATCCTCCCCAGTCCATTCAGTCCATATATGGAAAGTACATTGGACTGTCATTCACATATTTATATTTATCTACTGATTCAGCCTACAGCAGTTTAGTCTGGTGTTTCACACTGAAGTTATAAGGAGTGTTTCACTGCTTTTTGAATGAAGCACAATACAGGACAGCCAATCACAGACTGTGTACATATATCAGTCTTAAAGGAACAACATCAGAAACAGCCAGTTTAACTCTAAGGGATAAAGAGTGGTTGGAAAATGGTCAAATATCATAAGTGGATGCGACTTATGTAGGATATGAGACCTTTGAATATGGCACTAATAGGGCTTTTTTGTCTGTTCTAACATATTAAACCTCAGAGAAATGAAACTATGATTCTAATATCATTGTGCATCTACTGTGCTGTAATTGGTTGTAAACAAAATAGAATGTGAGAACTTGAATTGGTATATCAGTCAACACAGGAGATCACAAAAGTGCAAGCAGATGGAGGGCTTATTAAAAGTCATGCAGCAGTCAGTGTGGCTTTTTAAAGTCAGGAGTTCAGTGAGAGCCAGAAAGGTCAAACTGAATACTTTATATTGTAGCAGCTCCTGTCTAGTTGGGCTTCTAGTTGCAATCGTTGTCCACCAAACAGCATGTGCATAATCATTTCATATGAGTGAATGTGAATGAATGTGGCTGGATTTCAGGCAATTTTCAAAATAAGGGTGAGTGATGTGGCAAAAATATAACACATTTTTACAGTACACGACACACAACACAATATTTCATTTTTTTGAGGTTTAATAAGTTAGGACAGACAAAAAAGCCCTATTAGTGTCATATTTAAAGGGCCCATATCCTACATAAGGCGCATCTGCTTATGACAGAGGTGACCAATCCTGGTCCTGGTCTTACCTCCCTGGAGAGTTCAAATCCAGCTCACCTGACTCTAATGTTCAGATGCCCCTAAAGACCTTCATTATCTGGTTCGGGTGTGTTAAATTAGCTAAGAGCTAAATTCTGCAGGGTGGTAGATCTCCAGGACCAGGATTGGGTACCCGTGACTTATGATATTTGACCATTTTCCAACCACTTTTTATCCCCCTCTTTAGGCAGGCTGTTTCTGATGTTGTGCCTTTAAGACTGATATATGTACACAGTCTCTGATTGGCTCTGATTCCTGTATTATGCCAAAAAGCAGTGAAACACTTCTTATAACTTCAACATGAAATGGCGGGGCTAAATGGCTGTAGGCTGAATAGCAGGTATACACAAATATGTGAATGACATTCCAACATAGTTTCCATATATGGACTGTATGGACTGTTCTTTAGGTACTGACAGAATGCTCACAAAAGCATATTGTGAAGTGATAATAAGGACAAATATGATCATATTGGCCACCCCTGGATAAAATATCCGGGTGCCGTTATTCTGCTATATTTTGCAATTGTGATACGATCTGCAGTATATTACAAACACTTCGGAAACCTTGATGTGATGCAGTGACAGACTGGCTTACATTATTCTGACCAAAATTACTGATGTCTTTGGAAAATGTGTAGGCTTGATTCATCAAAACACCCACAAAAACGTGTCTGCAGTACAACCAAACACAAAATAAAATTTGACTTATTGATTTATTTGCACATTGGAGCCTGCAAAATTCAAGATTGCAGTAATTATTAACAAATGATATATTGGGCAGACCTGCAGGCCATGTTGGTTTCCCTGTTTTGCCAGCAAAATCAGGGACTATCGGCACTAATAGCCTGTGACATGCACATTTCTCTTTGTGTAATTAGGAGCAACTGCATGTTGTGTGAGCAGCACTGTTGAGTATTGATTTTGTTGTTGGTCTTCTTGTTGTGTTGCTCCTGAATAAGGCAATCATTCCAACTAGAGCAAAGCTAGTTTGAGGCAGGAAACTGAGGATGTATTTTGCTTTGGCTTTTTTTGACAGTTAGAATTAAATTAAGGGTGCAAAACATCCCATAAAAAGGTCATATCATGAAATAATCATCTCTTAATTGTTTATGCGCAGAGAGACACGTAGAGAGGGAGAGAGAGGGCATCCATATTACATCGGAGCTTTCCTCTAGGGCTTTTGTCGTCGTTTGGGGGACTTTCAGGTTAACATGAGCACAAAAAGCATTGTCGTGTATACGTTTAACTTACATCCCAACAACAATAAAACCAAAATTAGACCCAATATGATGCAGCTTTTTTTTCCAGGTGCATGAGACTGCACCATTTTCATGTGCCACTGCAGCCTTTACTTTCAAGATAACTTTATTCCTCCATGAAATATTGAACACTTCCAATCCACGAACAAAATTCCTTTGATCTTCCTTTTCTAGGTCATGTAAAAGCCTGTGTGCTGCGAATTCCTTACCCCAACACATTTATAATTAGATCCACTTTAATTAATATTTTCTCTAATTTCAAAGCCTAATTTGTGCTGCACAGTGCCTGGCAATGAATTGTGCTTTTTTAAACGAATCGCTCAAAGACAAGGGGCTGTGATATTAAGAATGTATTCAGTCGTCTATTATGAAACGCGCCCAGAGCGGCCTGTGCTCCTACCTGCTGGGTAACTACGCACTCGCATGAATCGGCTACAGTAGCAGCCCACGCTATGCAGCTGCGTGGGCTGATATCGTGAAATGGAATATCAGTCCATTTGAAGGAGATTTAGGTTTGGTGGATGTAGACAGTGACATTCTGAGACACTGATGGTGTTAATTTAGAACGGTTTTCATATCTATCAACCTGAGGATATTGGAAATAGTTATTGTCTTTGGAAAGGCTTCATAGTTCATGTATGCACAGAAAAATGAATTGAATTTTCATGAACACATGAATAAACTATATTCCATTAGCATAATTATTGCCAAAAGTAAGTAAACAGAAAGACTGTGATGATGCAATGTGTTTTATTTATGTGGAAAACATGTACACATTTGAATGAAGTAAAGCCAAGATGTTGCTTTTATCACTGTGAAAATTACTTATTTTGCTCCATTTAATGCTAAGCGGGTGTAAAATCACGCACATTAATTTCGTCTTGGCAGGTCTTTAGATAACACCATAAATATCAGAACGAAACTGTCAAATGAATGCTAATTTTTTGTCTTTTCGAATAGTATGTTAGCACTAAACTAACTGGTTCACATGAACATGCTTTGGCTGTTTTATCTTAAACATGGACGTTTCAAGCAGGGATGTTTGAAGCTGATTCATTCGAGACTTTGGGGCAAATCGAGTCTTGAGTGTTTAGAAGAGAACTTTAGTTTCATTATTAGTTGCAGACATTGTACTAAAGTAAACGCTACACATTCCTCACACATTTGAATGTCACTGAATATGTGAATAAGTCTTTTTTACTGTTCAAGTGTACAGAGATTGTAGAGAACTATGTAGGCAAAGTGAATTGATGTGAACAGATTAGAGTTTATGTGTTTGAATAGTGGATTGCTGGTAGTTGGAAGCCCATTAGAAACCTGTCCTGTTCGACAAAGCTTCAAATAATGAATGTTTCATTATAGAAAACCCTTCAGTCTGAAGGACAGGACTTCAGCACTACATGCAATAAATGGTGTTTAAAGGAAAGAGACGAACCAACTTGAAACAGTTGGATGGCCTGTAGTTTTACAGCGTGTAAACTAGCTAGATGCAACAACAAATCCAGGTAAAGGCAGTGTGCAAAATACTTTTTGGTATTTGGGGGGGTCCTATGTTGGCTAGCTACTCCAGTGCTGGCGCTGGTGCTAGCTTTAATGGCACCAAAATGTTTGATTCAACAATTCTTCTTCTGGAACTGCTCTGTTCTGCTTTGGTAATGCAGCCTTTCTCACATTAACCTAGATCTTAGACATCTTCTCTAGTGCCTTTGGTTTCAGAAATGAGTAACAATTCTCTCTTTCCTCCAATCTCTTGCGAAATTGGGCAAATTTTCAGATTTACAAATATGCTGTGGCATGTTGTAAAGTTTTTCAGAGGTATTTCGAGCATAGTTACAGTTGCGAGGCTATGAAGGACCAACGGGGTGAACTGATTTGCTACAGTGCCACCCTGAGGCAGACCAGTACTGCATAGTTAGTTAAGAATATTAAAGACATAACTTCATAATAGGAGCCATTCAGAGGGAGATGCAGGAAAACAGCATTGCAGTAACGAATGTGCATCACTGTAGCAAAACTGACAGGCAGAGTCAAAGGTTTTATTGATTTACTGCATTATTGTTGGTGGTCCTAATTTAATCAGGTTTTTTTGTGTTTTTTCTCAGGCTGAAATTCCATCATAAGCTTAACAAGTCATTTAAAGATGAGTCTGAGTTGTTGAAGCTTTTAAAAGACATTTCATTGTATTATTTAAAGCATATAATGTATATTACAGATTTACCTTGTGTGTCACAGTTTTACGGTGATTATTTCATGTAAAGAACTCTGCTGTCTGCTGTTTTCCATTTGTAAAAATCTGAAACCAGAAGGCCTAAAGAGCTCTATTCTTCTCAAGAAATTAGTGCTGTTGTAAAACATGATTGGTTTGAATTCAGTCGGTTGTTAATCTGACATGTTTGGCCTTCAGTCCGGCTCCTGAAGGCTTTAAAATGGGAGCACTCACTTGCCTTTATCTTCCTAGAAACTAAGTGGAAAAAATCCAGATTGGACAGTGTTTCAAGAATTTAACCCTTTTGTTTCCAACCAAAACTTAGCAGTGAAATAAGACAATTACTACAATGCTTGCAGAATTTAAAAATAAAAAAGCTAAAAACTACAGACTTTTTTTTTTTTCATTTTTTTAGCTCCCAGAAATCATTAGGCCTTTTCTAGGGACCCAGAAAGCGCTGAGGACTCCCTACCAAATTTAATATTACATGTACAGTATGAATAAAAACTGCATGCTGTAGAGTTAGAACCAGCATAGCTATCCCTTTTCATCAACATTGCATGACAAGGCTCATTGCACTTCTTGGATTAAACAGATAGCTTAGCATAAACTTGTCACATGCACAATTTCCACATAACACTGCTACCACTAGCCATGACCATAGCCCTGCACAGCTTGTGCAAGAAATATTTCCCAAATTTCTCTCGGATGATATAAATATGCTAATCCATTATTGCCTTTACTCCCAGCCTGGGTACTCAGGTGCTGCAGCAGTACAGGGGGAACTCTCTTCAACCTTTCATTTATTTCCCCCAGGCAAACTCTCTGCCGGCCAGATGAAGTTTTTTAAGCTAAGCTGTTTTTCCTCACACATTTGAATGTCACTGAATATGTGAATAACACTTTTTTACTGTTAAAGCGTACAGAGATTGTAGAGAACTTGAGTATAGGCGATGTGAGTTGATGTGAACAGATTAGAGTTAATGTGTTTATGAATAGCGGATTGCTGGTAGTCAGAAGCTGAACAGTGATGCTGATCATTTCTTTTTAAGCGCAGAATAGGACACCCTCTCCTCTCCTTAAGCAGATATTTTAATCTTTCTATGGAAAATCCCCATGGGCGCCAGCTCACATTCAGTGTAGCTGAAAGAATGCTTCACCTCAGAATGCTAATGAAGCTAACACTGCATTAGGACCACTGGGGACCAGTTAGCTTGAGCACACTTGGCTAATGCTAACCGGCCCCTACTAGCCTTTTCGCTACTAGATTGCTGTTCCTTTAGCCCCTTAAACGGCAGACTTATTACTCAGTTTTTAATCTTTAGTCTTGTTGTCCAGTAACCACTATGAATTATTCAGTAACCATTATTAAACTCGTGTAGTTTATTTAGCTACAAGAATAAGGTTAAAGAGTCAGTGTGAAGAAGTTTAAGGGGTTGATAGTCAAAAGCTGTATATAATAACTTTAGCTCTGCACCATTACCACTTAAGGCTACATGAATTCTCACCAGCAGTGTGTTTTTCGCATCTTCTTGGAAAAGCAACGTGTGTTTAAAGCCTTGATTTGAGGATGAGGAGTAGTTAGCAAGCAGCTCCTGCAGCACCCACCATATATCAGCTCGCTGAGTAGCCACTGGTGTGCAAATTATGAGCAACTGTGTGTTTGCACAAGGCCTCCAGATGGGAAGTGCTTTAAACACATTCTATTCCCTCAGCCAAAGGTTTCGCAGATTTGCATGCTGTATGGAACTTTTGGCCGTGCGCCAGCGCAATATGATCATTTATTTAATTAAAAACTTCCAACACTGCGCTGGGCTGCTTTTGAAGGAGATCCGACACGAAAGCACGCCGCACAACAGAGGGCTGGGTAACGGGGGTTGAATCCCGTTGCTTGTCATGTACAGAAATGCTGTACACTGCTCACGTCTCCTATGAGTTGAATTTTTGCCAGAAAGAGACAATAGAGGATGTTGCTCCAAAGGGTTCATCGCAGGCACTCGCATCTGCTGAAATATTTGATAGCGTTCTTCTTAACATGGATTAGAAACATTGTAGTAGCGATTATCTGCTTTTCATATGGTAAGATCATAGCAACAGCCGAGCTTTAGCGACCCATGTCAAGATACACGGCTGCCTACATGGGGACCTCATGCATCAGCAGTGAGTAATGCATTAAAAAGCAAAAAAGTATTTTTGAACAGCTTAAGTCAGCATTTGTAGAGCACATAAGATGTTTTGTGAAATAAATTACGTTGTATTGACATAAGGGCTCTAAACTAAAGTAATGGGCAGTTGTTCCACACAGTTATGAAGCATTGTTCCCAAGTAATGGAACTTATTATGCCTGATTAAGAATGCCATTTGTCAGTTCTGTCAGAAGCTGGAGTAATACAGGAAAATGTGTATTAAAAATCATCACGTTATCCTTTGAGCACATCAGAATCTTAGGTAGAACTGACATGCCTTTAACTAGACCTTGTACTAGACCTTATAGTCGTATGTAAAAGTTTGGGCACCCTGCTCAAATTACATGTTTTGTTGATTTTCTGAGTGAAAATACTTTACACATCCTCTACAGGGAACACATTTCTGCTCATTTTAATGCACAATTACTTTATTATTGCAAAAATAAAACATAAAAGGTGGCCTTTGCAAAAGTTCTGGCACATTTTACCGTTTATCTTTTATTTTTTCCAGTACATCAAACTCAAATAAATAGAAATTATGCTCTGAAAATTGTGGAGAAATGCCATATGTACAACCCCATTTCCAAAAGGTTGGGAGAATGCAATGATATGGAAATCATGTAAGCCATATTTTTAAAGGAAAATAGTGCAAAGACAACATATCAAATGTTGAAACTGAGAAATTTGATTGTATTTTAAAATATATATATGCCCATTTTGAATTTGATGCCAACAACACATTCCAAAAAAGTTGGGATGGGGGCATGTTTACCACTGTGTTTCATCACCTCTTCTTTTAACAAACTCTGTAAGAGTTTGGGAACTGAGGAGACCAATTGCTGTAGTTTTGAAAGTGAAATGTTTTCCCAGTCATCTTGGATATAGGATTTCAGCTGTTTAACAGTTTGGGGGCTCATTTGTCGTATTTTTCATTTCATAACCTTCCAAATTTTTTCAGTGGGTGACAGGTCTGGACTGCAGGCAGGCCAGTTTAGCGCCTGGACTTTTGTAATGCGGAGCAATGCTGTTGTAATACGTGCAAAATGTAGTTTGACATTGTCTTGCTGGAATAAGCAAGGCCTTCTCTGAAAAAGATGTCGTCTGGATGGCAGCATATGTTGCCAAAACCTGTATATATTTTTTAGCATTAATGGTGCCTTCA
This sequence comes from Colossoma macropomum, assembly GCF_904425465.1. Taxonomy (NCBI): domain Eukaryota; kingdom Metazoa; phylum Chordata; class Actinopteri; order Characiformes; family Serrasalmidae; genus Colossoma; species Colossoma macropomum. Next base: position 25,690,173 of record NW_023494799.1, read on the forward strand.
CAGATGTGCACGTCACCTATGTAATGTGCACTAATGCACCTCTATACCATCATGAATACTGGCTTTTGAACTGTGCACTGATAACAAGCTGAGTGGTCTTTAGCCCGGAGGACACAGTGTCCATTATTTCCAAAAAGAATTTCACATGTTGTTTCATCGGACCACAGGACACTTCTCCACTTCCCTTCAATCCATTTTAAATGAGCTCAGGCCCAGAGAAGGTGGCAGCATTTCTGGGTCCTGTTTATGTACAGTTTCTTCTTTGTGTTTTAGAGTTTTAACTTGCATTTGTGGATGCAGTGATGAACTGTTTTCACAGACAGTGGTTTTCAGAAGTGTGTCCTGAGCTCATGCAGTGATTTCCTCTACAGAATCATGTCTGTTTTTAATGCAGTGCCGCCTGAGGGCCCAAAGATCATGGCCAGCCAATATTGGTTTTTTGCCTTGTCCCTTGCATACAGAGATTTCTCCAGATTCTCTGAATCTTTTAATGAAATTATGTACCATAAATGATGAAAAGCAAAAATCTTTGCTGTTTTACGTTGAAAAATGTTATTCTTGAATTGTTGCACTATTTGCTTGCGCAGTCTTTCACGTAGTGGTGAACGCCTCCTCATCTTTACTTCTGAAGGACTCAGCCTCACTGGGATGCTTTATTTATACCCATAACATGTTACTGACCTGTTGCCAATTAACCACCAGGTGTTTTTTTCAGCATTACACAATTTTACCAGTCTTTTGTTGCCCCGTCCCAACGTTTTTGGAATGTCTTGTTGGCATCAAATTCAAAATGGCCAAATATTTTTCAAAAAACAATAAAATTTCTCACTTTCAACATTTGATTTGTTGTCTTTATACTATTGTCAATGAAATATAGGGTTTAAATGATCTGCACATCATTTTTTTTGTTTTGTTTTTATTAACACATTTTGCACGACTTGGGGAAATGGGGTTGTGTTTATACATAGAAAATTGCAAAACATGTCATTTGGAGTGTTTATACTTTATTTTTTTAAAGTTTTTATTTATTTATTTACTTTTTTAAAAGTTTTTATTTATTTTTTAACAGTATTACAATGTTTCCATGAAAAAAAAACCCTATAAGAATACAAGTTATATCTATACACTCTTCAGTCTCAATTATTACACAAATAAGCAACAAAGGGAATCCACTTCAAAATAAAAGTAGTCAATAACATAAGAAAGAATAATGAAAATAATGTGAGAACAGAACATGATTGTCTAAAAATAAATAAACAAATAATTAATTAAAAATTCTCACTGCATTAGTAGATCTATAACAGGGCTCCATCTCTTCGTAAATGCGTTTATACTTTTTCATACAACTGTATGAGGTTCTGTTACTTAGAAAAGATACTTTGTAATAGTGCTATAAAGTTTAAGGGCTCTTATGTCAATTCATTGTCATTTATTTCAATAAATATCTAGTCTTCATCAAATTTGAGAGGGCTTTCATAAGTCCTTTTTTAAATAATGAATATGAAGTCCTCACGTAGGTAGCCTTGAAACAAAATCCTACCAGATATACAGTAGGGCTACACAATGTGGACAAAATTATATTATTGCCATTATATTGCTGTGTATCGCTGTTGTGACATGCTTTGCAATATGTTAAAAGGCACTAGTGAATCAATAATGTTACATGGTAAATGATTGGCCTGCATTTCTTTTACCAGAATCGTTTTCTTTGCTGTACTTGCATGCATATGTTATTTTATATAAATTTAACACTCACCTGGATCTGTGACTGGTCAGGATGCTCACACACTGATTGGTTGAAAGCTTATTATATTGCAAACGATATCAGCATTGCAGAAGCCAATATTGTGATAACAGTTGTGGCTGTGAGTTGATTGTGCAGCCCCTTCGAATGTGACAGGAATGCTAATTTTGTGCTCTGCATTATCAGATGACTAGACGCTGTCATTTACACCTTTGAAAAGTGACAAGCCTTGCTGTCGTCTCCTGTTCACACAGGTAAAAAAATCTGAAATCTGCTGACCTGCTAGAAATCTTGCAGTGCAGTCTCCACGCAATGCTCAGTTGAGAAGCAAGACGCATTCAGCATGATAGACGAGCACTACATGACATGATATCAAAAGGGATGGTTGACAAGCGCACATGCCTCGAATGCTCAGTTGGTGATTTTTGGCACGGCGATCTCTGCTAGCTGTCAACAGCTCGAGGAAACAAACTAGAAAATAAGTTATTCCTGATACGGAGCGAGTGCGCTGGCACAAACGTGCCCGGTGTTCTGTTTGGCCGCTGGAGTCGGTTGACCCCCCCGGAAGGCGCTGACGCCTATTACAAACTGTCTATCACTCTGTTATACCTTGTATATCTTGTAGAAAGGACAATTAAGGGCCATAACATTGACGGAGGGTGAATTTCTCCATGGACGATTTGAAATCTGACGTGCAAGTTCCCTCTAAGTGCAGGTTTTTTTTTTCCATTCCCGAAACAGGGACTTGTCTTTGCCTCTGGCATGTGGAGTCACATCGGTGGCCCTGCACCAGAAGGCTACCGGCTGTCCGTGCCTGCGCTGCCTCTCACTCTGACGCTCTCTGGCTCGTGGGAGCTAATTATGCTCATTTTCATTTTGGAAGGAAGGTGGTCGCGGATGGAGGACAGAGATGTGCAGAATGCTGATACGCTTCAGAATGGGCTTCCAGCGTGCTTACATTTAATCTGCTGGTTCAAGCCACAGTCATAGAGCGGTCACGGTGCGGTGCGGAGGCTTATGCTCGATTCCCCCACACAGCTGATCTGCGGATCATTGTTACACGGTCGAAAAGAAAACACCCCTTGCCAAGCTATAGGAGTGCAAGGTAAAGTGTTTGCATATGTCGGCTTTGATGATTCCGCCAGCGGCGGTTCGGATTCCAGATACTTCACGCTGAGAAAAGCTCTTACCGGAGAGCGTGGCAAGGCACTGTGGACAGCCAGCGTCATCATTTATGCTCTCTGTGCTTCGGAATGCTTTGGTGTTTGCATTAATTAGTCAACTCTGGCCTGATGTCTCAGCCATTAGCATCACTGGGAGGGGTGGAAGTTAACATTACCCTGTGTTACAATATAGAGTTTAGCATGGTTAGTAGAAAACATGCTAAATTTATGTGCTGATTTTTATAAATATTTTTTTTTTCAATAACATATTGAATATAAAAAGCTTAGTTGAGATGCAGATGTGTATCTCAGGGCATCTCAGATTATCTATGTTAGTACGCGAGAAAAACATGGATAAGCAATAGTACATCTAACCAATGAAGCAATGTATTAATTTTCATTCAGATTTCCTGCGATGCGGTGCTGTGAAGTGATACGCCATGATTTGGTATGACACCAAACATGATAGAACTGTCAGCTAAGATACATTACCCATTACTCAAAACATACAGGTTCAGAAGAGTTGAAAGTGTTTTCATTATCATGTTGCAATTGGGTGTAACATTGTACAGTATGACTGTTTTAATCAGAGGTAAGTGTCACCAACATCACAGCAATAAAAAATGCTCTGTGTTGTCTAATGAAGTGATCCGATGATGCATATTCATGTTGCTGCAACAGCTCCTGGGCTCAAGTGTGTGTATCAAGAAAGGAGAGAGGCATTCATAAAAGAAATTAAAATGTACTTAGTCTGGAGGACCAGATGAGGACTGCATTGGGGTTGGACAGTCAGTCCATCTATGATATGTATCGTATTTTCTCCTTGAGACAAATAAGCCTCTGTATTTTCATTAACATACACAATGAAGAGACAAGGGTGGGATTTGGACTTGCTCTGTTTTATTCTGGCTGCGTAAACAGTTTGCGATGATGTTAGAATACGCTAACAAATCACCAGAACTGTAGTTCACATCTTTCCTCCGTGGACATGTAGGTGACTTTTATCATGGCAGACATTAAATGGAATAAATCTAAACATCTACTTACCTGAGGTCCAGGGGGATCCAGGTGAGGTGGGATCCAGGTTGCAGGTACCTGTAAAAGAGAAAACACAATATTAAATAAGTGCTGTTTAGATGTTAAATGTGAACATGTATATATGATGAGAAATGGCCATAGTGGGTATGTATGTGATATATATGTTTATTGTTTGTTTTCTTGCCACCCCTAAATTTGAGTGGTATAACCCAGATTTAATGTAGGCGGGAATACCAGTTTAAGAGGGAAGGCGAACAATGGAGGAGTTAGTTCCTTTTGTGATTTGGGAAGGTCTGTGTGGCTTCACAGCCATGACTGCCGGATGCTGACTGAGGAGTCAGTGGAGTTATTTATATACAGCTTTGGTTTTTAAACTTTTCCTCGCGAGTGTAATTTTTTTTATGTATAGTTACAATAAACTTAAGAGCACTGAAATATGGAGACCATATGACCAAATGTAATGAATTGGGAGCCTCCAGATCACATTCTCACCGCAACACCATTAAAAGTGGCAACCACACTTATCATAGTTATTCAAGTTGTTTGTTGGGAAATGCCTCTAAAAGCTCCCTCGCTCACCTTTGATGACATGGACATGTTCTCTTATCTGTTTTCCATTAATAAGCATGTTTAGTGATGAGAAGAACAGAATAGACAGCCACTGTGAAGTGGTGTTCCATCAGTTTAACCTACATAAACCAGAACATAAAAAAGAATTAAAAAATGAATGATTTCTTTGAATTATTATTGTAATGGAACTTTAATTTGTGATTATAATTTTTATAGCAGACCTGTGTACTTTAAAATATTAAGCCTGTATCTATGATTCAATCTACGATTAAATAATAAATCCAAAATACTGGTGTAAGTATGAGAAGATAAATGGAAATATTGATTAGCATGTGGCCATTTCAGTGCATCCCTAACCACATATTGAAGGAACTGAGCACTGAGCCCATTATGTTAGTCGTGATCATTTTCTGTCAGTTTTGTGGAATTCACTCAACATTTCCAAGCCACTCTGTGGTTGGGCATAATAAGCTAGCATTGACTATTTGCAAATAGCACGGATGCTTTTGACAGATCATGGGTTGGGAGGCACTTAGTGACGATGGATTTTGTCTCCTGAGAGCACTTCACTACAACAGCCGTATCACTTTAAGTTGTTGTGGGACATCATTTAATTGACTATGAAACTTTAGGGCAATTCAAGCAGATTTGCTTTTTTCAGAAAGGAATCAGTATCAAAGGCACCTCCTCAAAAGGCAAACAGAGTTGTCAAGGCAGTTTTAGGTCTACAACAAGTAGAGTTTTTTTTTTTAAACACTAGCAGGTCTTACACACACACACACACACACACACACATATATATATATATATATATATGTTTTTGTGTGTGTGTGTGTGTGTTAGAAATAAAGGTTCTGTGCAGGTAGATTTTACGTTCATCAAGGTACAAACAGTGTAAATGTACCCTCAAAGGTATAACAGTGATTTTAAGGTCTAACTGTGTACCTTAAATAAGTTTTTCCAGGTGAAAAATACATATTAGTACCTTTTCATAACCTTATGTTTTAAAACAGAACCAAAAAATAAGAAGCCTGTTTACTAGACGGGGTGTGTGGAGTCAACTTAGAACATATAATTTCAATGGATTATGGTACAATTATGTTCCCTGACTAAAAGTACTGAGATGTACCCTTGAGGGTACCACCCCAGTGACAAGAGTAACAGTTCAGTACCTTTTATTTCTGAGAGTGTATATATGACCTATGACCAGTTATTCCAGCTGAAGTGTTAGATTGTGAGTTTGATCACCAGCGATGCCACTGCCATTTGTGGCTGGGAATCTAAGAGAGTGTAATTGACCACTTTTTATCAGGGTGGGTAAGATGGTCCACCTTTCCCCACAACACTTAGTGCTATGATACTCAACATAGGTGCCTGTTTGCTGATGTAGAAGAATTGGTAGTTAGAGTTCTCTTCCAAGCGTGTTGAGCTATCTATTGATGTTGTGTTAGTGGCAGTTTGAAAAGATGTGGCAGCACCTTCAACCTCCCAACTTGCAGTGATAGAGGAAGACCTAGCTAGCCAGCGGGAGGGAATTGGCCATGACTAAATTGGAGATACAGAGATTAAAAAAAAACCTGTCTGGTATACTGGTTGAAATTCTTACTCAGATAGAAGTTAAACTGGTATTGCACAAGTAAGCACAGGTAATACAGGCAGTGCAAAACATACTAACATTAAACATTAAACTTAAGCTTCTGAAGTGGTTTTATTTGAAAAAGTGTATACTGTGAAATGTACCAAAGCCACCAGAAATTTTAATTATGCCAAGATATACATTTTTGACCATACTGCCCACCATTAGTCCCAGTGTTAATATTCACATATAAAATGATGGATATAGAATGGAATGGTTGTCTAATCATGAGTGTAGCCTGCTGATTTGTTCTATGAAACAGCAGATTGTCTGGGCAAGTTTTTCCATATATGATAGATAGGACCCGTAACCCTAGACAAGAGAAGCTGAAACAGACATCTGTGAAGATCTGTTTAGTGGAGTTTTGCCTGCTTCTTTCAGCAGTTCGGATCTGATAAACCTCATCCAGGCCAGACATCTTGGACTTTCTTGTATAGTTGCCAGTTCTTTTGTGTGCAACATTTGCATGTGGTCCATTGCAATCTGTAACCAAGAGGAATTCCAAGAATTGTCCATCATCTCTATGTTGTGACTATGTTTGTGACAGAGGTATAGCAGGAGGTTTTAAACCCATTGCGAATCTCTTCAGTGTTGCACGTGTTGGCAAGCAGGTGCAGCTGTAGTTATCCTGTGTTGTTGCTTTTTACAGATTTTACCTTTCACACACTTTAGTTGTCTCCATCTCCAGAGCTTTGTTATTCTCTCACTGTGATTCGGCAGTAGCGTTAGGTGGGACGTGACGTAAATATGCTCTGAGGCCTGTGAGACCACCAAAGCTCATATTGACTCTGTACACAGCCTACTGGATCACTGTCTCCACAAAGGATAGAGAGTGACCCTGGGAACATAGCCAGTTGCGATACCCCTTGGATTTCTGACCACAAATGACACATTGGACAACTCTGGTTTTACCTGAGGCATAAAGTGCAGCTGTGCTTTGCTGTCATGTTACAAAACATAAGGATTGGTGTGCGATGATACAGATTGTCATATTGTTCTTGCAGCACGAGCTGCTGACAGAAATGGCAGACAAGCCATAAAATGGTAGTGAATATATGCGTTTGATTTTGCCACATGGATTGCAGAATGTATTTTTGGCCAAGCATTAGCAACCTGATTGGTTAAATTCAATTCAAACAGTAAACCAATCATAACGAAGCAAATATCTAGTAATAGAGACTTTTAAGGGTTTACACAGAGGATGTGTTGATTTTTGGAATGGAAAATCATGCTTTCACAGGTCTAATGAGTGGATTGCATTGTTTTTCTGGAAATCTTTTATCTGTAATAATTTCAGTCATGTTTAGAATGTGGAGGTATATTGTATAGGTATAAGCGTTACACTGATCTATGCTGGTGCCAGACGTTATGCCCTTGAACAGTGTACCATCAGTGTTCTGTTACATACTGAATGTATAAATACAGTTTCTAACCTCTTTGTTCACTGCTCAAATGAAATATGTTGTTTTCACACATGGCGAATGTAAAGCCTGACTCAAAGCGTGAATCCATGAACAGATGGAGGGCAGATGTAATTTCATCAACTAATCCACTGAAATTATGCATATGTTACACCTGTTTCTGCTGCTGCCTGGGTTCCTTCATTTGCTTTCAGGTTGGAAAAGAGAGAGTGAGGACAGCTTGGCCGCTCAACAAAACCGTCCTAGGTTCCAGAATGACCGGCTAAACAGTGTTAAGGGGAATTCAACTGATTTTTCAAAATTTTGGCATAATGATTTCATTAAGATGTAAACAAATCAATCAGAGTGGTTTAATGTGAAAGATTCTGTTCAAGAGAGACTTACCAAGTAAGAACTGTTAAGTGGTGGTGATAGGAACCAGACGTCTGAAGAGTTTAATGCCTCTAAAAGCTCACTCACGGAAAGACGTTACATGAAATGATAATGAATACACTGATTATGCCTCATACTTCTGGCTTCATAAGGCAAAATAGTCCCCAAAAGAAAACATATATTTTCAGATTTACCGCTATTTTACCATCATAACCATTACATATAAAAACTCAGACGACGTGTACATTCACTGGTGGTTTTGGATGGTAAACAATATGACTATATTTTTAGGTTGTAGACATCAGCACCACTGTAAAGACATCTTAAGAAGTCTTAAGTTTCTTTAGATTGAACAGTTTTACATCAAACCACTCCTTGTTTACATCACAATGATTTAATTATGCAGACATTTTGGTGGAATTCCCTTTTAAATGCCAAATTGTTTGTAATATATAAAAATTAAGTATTAAAGGCCTGGCCCAGCATTATGGAGGTGGCCATGTTTCAGGTCCGAGCTCAATGAGAAGAAGCTTACTTTACTGACTTGCCCGTGACGAACTTTGAAGAAATAGTGGAAAATGTGTTGAAAACCTTTGAAAATTGTAAAGTGCGGTATCAGGAACAGGTGCGGAATCCTGTCTTTTACAGAACTTTTTTCCAAGTTGTGTCCATTGTGTATTGAGCCACGTCATCATCATACACTTCAAAGCCTCCACTCTTATCATAGTAGCGGAACTAAAAGGAAAGACTTTCAATGCTTCACAGTACCCATCAGCTGAGTGACTCTGACGTTTCCAAACAGAATTCACCCTGTCCTCAAAGCATCCGGCCATTTCCTTCTCTTTGGAAAAAAAAGAAAAAGAAGAGTGCTGTACAATGCCAGGCTTTCCAAAGTAAAAGAACATAGATCAATGCCTAGAGAGCGCTCCAGAGACACTGTGTTTTTATTAAATGTTCTGCCATCAAGCTACGTGTACCTGAGCCGTAGATCATTTAAACAAAGTCGTTAATCATGTGCGGGCACGGATATTGGAAACAATGGAAGGACTTGAGTGAAGATTATGGTGGAAAACGCAGCCGTAAAGCTTAGCATACGCTAGGAGAGGCTCTTCACCACCAGCCGAGATGGAGGAAGAGATCAGGCGTTGAATCTGATTGGGGTGATTTAGTTCTCCCGTTTCACAAATCCTGTGTTTTTTGCGTCTGGACAGGTGCTTTTTTTGATTCATATTAAGAGCAGCAAACAAGAAAGATGTCTTATGCAGGTGTCATAATGCAAAGCATGAAATAGAAATTGAGCTTTAAAGGGACAAAGTCCTATGCTTTTATTTTCTTTTTTTCCTGAGGTCCACTGTTGACATTTGTGGGGGTTTATGCGTCATGGCCATACTCTATCAGTTTGTATTCTTGTGCCTTTTAGACTGAGATATATACACGGTTCATTATCGCCAGGGGTATTTAATACTACATTTTCACAGTAAAATACTGTATTTATCATTTTATTGTGAAATCAACTCATCTTAAGATATTTTCTGTAGTAACACAAAATACTATAATAAGTAATTAAGATAACTACTGTGAGGTTGACATTGGGCTGTACCACAGCATTGAAAGAAATTACATGATATGACCGAGAGGCATAAAACATTTTAATAAAAACATTTGTTTTTTATAAAACAGGTGTTTAATTCAGATTTTGGTTACTTTAAAGTTTTTTGAAATTTTATGCTGGATTCTTTTTTATTTGGAGATGTTGGCAAAAAATATTGTATTGAATTAACAGATGTGAGTTTTTTGGTCATGTAAACTGTCTGTAAAATGTACGTTTGCATTTAAAAAAAGTGCATATACAGTGCAAAACATGGTGAATAAATGTGTCAGTTTTTTAATTTTATCTTTTTTTTTACTCAAAAAACCCACTCATAAATCTGGTAAAATTAAAAGTCAATTTTTCATATGTAAATTAAAAAAAAGATACAGTAGATTGCTGTATTTAATTACAGTTACATGTATTTTAATTATTACTGAGTGTACAGCAGAATGCATGCAGTTAGAGGTGACTGAAATCACAGTATACAGTTGCTATTTTACTGTTATTTACTGTTAATATAGTTCAGTAAATTCCAGTGAAAATAATGCAAGTAGTAACCAGTAATTTACTGTAATTTTATTGTGAAATTTAACAGTTGACTTTAAAGATTGACTTCCCTATATTGCTCCTCATAAAGGCTGAATAGGTGGATATATGTAAAAATGTTGGTTTCTGACATATTTACATATTCACACAAAATAATTATTTAAAAATGACTGTTTTTGCTGCTTAGATTTCAAATAAGGACTGTATGAAACAGGATCAAACAGTATGTTTTATACCTTAACAGTGTTCACATGTTACATCAGACTCTTATTTCAAAAAAGTGAAGCAAATACCTTTCCATGAAAAAGGCCCTTTAAGACTGAGATACCTAAATGAGCTCTGTTCTGATCAACTGCCCTGTATTATGCCTTAATTATAAAGCAGATTTTACATTCATAAACGACCGCTTTAGGCTAAATAGGTAGATCAACAGGCTGAATAAGTGTACATATATAAATATATTGTTGTTTGTGACATCACAAAAACAATTATTTGTGTTTTTGAATACTTTGTTAACAGTGTTTAAATATTACATCAAACTCTTATTTTACAAAAGTGAAGCACATTAGTTTTCTCTTATGTGTGCAGTCAAGAGCTCAGCTAATCTCATGCTGATCTCAATTTTGGCAAATATTTATCGTGAGATCCCTGTGTCATGAGTGTAAGGCCTTTACTGACCAAATGAAATCTCTCCAGCATCTCAGATGAAGCACATATACAGGTGTGTGGTTATAGAGAACCTGGCAATCGACTGCAATTTGGTTTAGGGCAGGCAGCTTAGTGTAATGCTGAGCTCATGTTGGAGAGAGTCCCCTATCAAGGCTTTTGAGGGAAATTACAGGCCTAAGGATGCTGTCTGAAACCAAGGGCCAGTAAAGCACTGCAGCCTTCCCTGTATTACATTAACCGCAGCGCAGCTCATTTGTAAAGTGTCACCCTCTCCCCGGCTGTACACAGAAACATTAAATCTACCAGATCTACTGCACTGGACTGTGCTTTCAGGGGCTCGTGGGGTTGCCTGGGAGAGTATGAGCGCTGCCATGCATGTGTATGTGTGTGAGACTGTGTGTTTTTTTTCTATGGTATGTGGGGCTTGTCTGTCAGCGGTGTGTCTGATTTCTCTGTAGGAACAGCTTTTGCCGCTGTCCAGGTTTATTTCAGCTGATAGCAGCAGCCCGCAGTGTAGAACATCAAGCTGTTTCATGTTCAGTGACGTTAGCAGGAGCCGAATTGGTTCTTGTAGAACCGTTTTAGATGGATGAGCAGAAACCTAAGGATGGCCAAAATATAATCATAATTCTTGAAGGCATTTTCATGATAAAACAATATTAATCATGATATTTTGTTTTGCAAAAGTAGCATCAATAAAAATACACCATTTCTATTTGCACAAATAAACTATTTAATCAGAAACAGAATACAAAATGTTAACAAGTGGGAAAATCAGCAAAAAAACACTTTCTTCAAAGGCTCCCTACATAGGAACTTGAATAACGAGCATTTATGAATGGCTTATGCCATTAATCTCAAGATGACTTATAATGTTTTGTGATGTAAATGACATTGTACTGACATAGATTGTATTACTTGGGAATGATGCTTCATAAAGGGGTTATAAATGGAACAAATGTCCCTTTAAGATGTCATTTACTTAATAAAACATCTTATCCTGCGAATACTAGTGAAGCTGTTCATAAATATTCTAGTATTGCTTTATAAATACTATACTCAATGCTTATGCATGTACTATAAAGCCTCTATGAAAGTGTTACCAAATAAGCTGCCTAAATAAACTGGCTACTTAGACCAGTTTGACCGTACATTCTAAGGTTTTGTTAAAAAAGAGATTTTTCATGCTCCAATAACTTCACTGTGTAGTTTGCAAGCAATCAGACCCTTGGGTCATCTGCTTCACCCAGAACAGAGTGCAGCTGCTCAGAGCTGTGGCTTGCTATTCTGTAAATATTTTGCAGGTGCTTGCAGAGGATTTTTTGTGCATTATTCAAAAGTCCCAAGACCTTGCATTGGATAACTGCAGTGAGCATTGATAGAACATGCACGAAAATACACGTACCCTAGCTGAATAAATTGGTGGCGATGGAGTCGCTATTATTGTTTTTCACTCTTTCTCTTGCAGACACATAGAGAACTGGACAGGACTGCAGATTCTAAAGGATATGGACATGGAGCTGTACACAGGACTGCAGCGGCTGTGAGTACAATAACAACAGCTGGATTCAGTACACTCACACCCTGCAAAATCTGTTTCAAGTTTACTCAGGTGGTTTATGGAAACTGATTGAAATCATCCGAGCTATCCCAAGTGACGGAAGTGAAAGTTTTGTTTGTGTTTGTTGTGGAGTTTTTGCAACTAAATTAAGAAATGCCAGCTAAAATCACTGTCTTAAACAATGAAACAGATGAAGTTTTATAGTTTGTATATATTGTACTGTTGTTTTTACAAAGCTTGTACCGACCATGGCAAAACTAGGAAATACCAACATAATTCTTGACTACATGAAATAAGGCAAAACACTTAACCTTCTAACAGACCATCAAAGACCAAATATCAAACCTTAACAGACCACTGATAGACCGAATATAAAACCCTAAACAATCTAAAAGACCAAATATTAAACCCTAAACAATCTAAAAGACCAAATATTAAACCCTAAACACTGTAAGAGACCAAGTATTAAACCTTAAACACTCGGAGAGACCTAACATCAATCCCTAAACACTCTAAGTGACCAAATATTAAACCCAAAATACTCGAAGAGACCAAATATCAAACCCTAAACACTCTAAGAGACCAAATATTAAACCTTAAACACTCTAAGAGACCTAATATCAATCCCTAAACACTCTAAGTGACCAAATATTAAACCCAAAATACTCAGAGACCAAATATCAATCCCTAAAAACTCTAAGTGACCAAATATTAAACCCAAAATACTCGAAGAGACCTAACATCAATCCCTAAACACTCTAAGTGACCAAATATTAAACCCAAAATACTCAAAGAGACCAAATATCAATCCCTAAACACTCTAAGTGACCAAATATTAAACCCAAAATACTCGAAGAGACCAAATATCAAACCCTAAACACTCCAAGAGACCAAATATCAAACCCTAAACACTCTAAGAGACCAAATATCAAACCCTAAACACTCCAAGAGACCAAATATCAAACCCTAAACACTCCAAGAGACCAAATATCAAACCCTAAACACTCTAAGAGACCAAACATTATATCCTAAACTCTCAAAAAGACCAAATATTAAACCTTAAACACTCTGAGACCTAATATCAATCCCTAAACACTCTAAGGCCCAATCCCATTTCACCCCTTGCCCCTACCACTTAGCCCTTTGCCCTTTGTTTTGCACGTTCATGTCTAGGGTTAGGGTGTCCCAATTTTTGTTAAGACAGAGGGGTAGGGCGAAGTGTTAGGGCTATATGGCCCTCCAAATGGAGGTTTTTCAGAGGCACACTCCGAACAGAGTGTTATGAAGAAAAAAAAAAGAAACACAGACAAGATGGCTGTGTGAGCGTACAAAGAAACCCACAAATGTAAGTATTTTCTCCGTTAAAAATTACAATAATCATTGCTTTATCTTAATTTAATGTCGTTTCAATGTATTATGGTTGTTTTCTTCGTAACAAGCATAAAAAATCGCTAAAAGTATGTTAATATCTCTGTAGCTAGCTAGCTAATTTTCCCGTTCCACCTTAAATAGTTCAGCAGTTCTGACGCCTGAAGCGCCAGAATGTAACTGCTGCACCATTTAAGGTGGAACGGGAAAATTCGAACAAGAAGCTGGAGATTAGCTGACTTCAGCTTCGTATCACCAGTGAGCGATAATTAATAATTGTTGTATCCCCCCTCTTTGAAAGCATATGATGTCCTAAATGTAACTAAAGCCCAGCAAGGTTGCTGAACTTTTCCCTACTATACTATCACTGAAGTCGGGCCGGGTCACCTACTGAGCACCACTAGTAGCCTGTTAATGAAGCAGTGTTTTTTTTTTGTTTTTTTTATTTGAGGGTTGTCCCATTTCGTAGGGCAAGATTTCAACCACTACCCTCTGTAACTCCGTTCCATGGGTTTAGGGTGACACTCGAAAACAAGGGGTAGAGGTAAAAAGAAGAAATGGGACTGGGCCTAAGAAATTAAATATGAAACCCTAGACACTGTAAGAGACTAAATATCAAACCCTAGACACTCTAAGAGACTAAATATCAAACCCTAGACACTCTAAGAGACCAAATATTAAACCTTAAACACTCCAAGAGACCTAATATCAATCCATAAACACTCTAAGTGACCAAATATTAAACCTTAAACACTCCAAGAGACCTAATATCAATCCCTAGACACTCTAAGTGACCAAATATTAAACCCTAAACACTCTAAGAGACCAAATATCGATCCCTAAACACTCTAAGTGACCAAATATTAAACCCTAAACACTGTAAGAGACCAAATATTAAACCCTAAACACTCTGACAGATCTTCATTATCTCCTTCTGCAGACCTCCTGCAAAGCCTCTCCTTCCTTCCCTTTGACCCCACCCCATACTTTCCTTGACTTCTGTCAGATCCTCACTTCCTCTTTTCTCTCCTTCTCCATACCCTAAAGACAGAGCAGTCCTATCCTTTCCTCTTGATCCCTTCTTGATCAGGAAGACTTAGTGCAGTATCCCCCACTCCGATTAGCATTTTTCTCATTAACATCATGCTCTCCCCCTATGCCACTGGTGGGTTCTTGTAGTGCTTCCCACGTTGGGGGCTGCCTCACACTCCCCAGGGCATCTGAGTCAATCACTGAGTCCGCTCAAGGTCAAAGACGGTGTCTGTTTTTGTTGAACTCTCTACTTCACACCCTTATATCTCATTAGATATCAACAAGACAGGAAGTGTTCACTGCACACAAATAATACAGATTCTCTATTAAAAAGGAAAGTTAATGAGAATCGTTGGTTTGAGACCATCTCAGCACATCTGAGGAGCTTTCAGATCAAGATAGTCTCGCAGGGCCGGACATGATCTCGTAATGAGAACATCTGGGGATAACCATGAGAAATTTTGGGTGGGAACAGATTTATTAGGGTGGGAACAAACTGAGTGTGAAATTTAGAACCCAGCCCCACACGCTGTGAAGGCGGAGCTTCAAGTAGCTTCAAGCACTATGGTGCGCTCATCAACATTGTATGGAAAACAAGCCTGTTCTTAGTCCCTGTATGTAACGTATGTTAGTATTGCTGAGAAGTCCTCATAAAATTAAACAGTTAAACGTGTACATGTGTTGCATGTGTGGAGAACATGTTACATGTGGTAAAAACAAACATTTTCTCTTGCAAGGGAACAACAGCATGTTTAGCTTGTGTTACTGATTTTTCCCCTGGGCATTAAAAGAGAGTGGACTGGAAGAATTTGGAACATGTTTTAGAGGGGTTGTACCTTTGTTAGGGGTAAATTTTGCTGCAATATAGCACCAAAAGTCTAACAAGTTGTCCTTAGATATGTATTCTTGTTATGAGATCATGTCTGCCCTGCAAGACAGAGGAACCAGGGTTCAACTCGTTCAATCTGCTGTGCCGAGCAGGGTTTATACTGTCAAACAAATTTTTGATCTTAAAAACATTTTTCAAATATAAATGAATAAGTGCACAGAAAATCTCTACAAAACTATTCATTTATTCTTAAAAACTATTTATCATCGTCTTCTTCTTCTTATTATTATTATTATTTTTATTATTATTATTATAATATGTATCACATGTATTTTGCTCTTACTCTTTGGTGCAAAAGCAGTCATAACAAAGCAGGTTAAATATGTGCTTTATATTTTCAAAGAATTCCTCTGTTGTCATTTGTATTACCTAACCCTACCTTACCCTTACCCTATTATATACATACATGCACACTTGCAGAATTTTGAATGCTGAGTATTCGTGTGAATCTGTGGACAGTTGTAATCACTGAGAGCGAAGTGACCATCTACAAATTACATTGCAAATAGTGATCATCGGGGTCCAAGCACAGCGCACCAGACAATATAGGCTTTTTAACAGAAAACAAATGGTGATCAAATAAGATGTCTGCTAAATATCTTACACATTGACCTTTTGAAGTTGAAACTACAATTTTTAGGCTGGTATTTGCATAAATGTGGAATTCAGTGAACTAAATAATTCTATAGGTATTACCCCTCTACTTTAGTCTCAGAGTGCATCAGAATGCATTATGTTAAAATCACTAAAATTTTCTCCTAGGAACGGTGCTGCCTGACTTGTGTGTATGACTATTGTAAAGCACTTCTGATGAGCGAGTGGCCTTTTTTGCTCATATATTTGTTGAATACCAACAAACAATATTTGGCTCGATTTTACTCAACACACAGCTGGATTACACCATTTTTCCACAGTGAGGGGATGATTGCATATAAAAGTGAGACAATATCAAGTCCGGTTGTTCACTGTCAAAAGTACCCTATAGTTAAACGTCAGTTTGCCTAATGCTGCTGTCCTGAATTAATATTTTACTTGCCCTGGGCATTTGAACCCTGGGAACTATTGGTGGAGTACTTTTATGCAAAATAATAGTACTGATCTATTGAAAGTTTTACTTTAACAAGGAACTTCCCCATAAATTTTTATAAGTTGGAAGCAGGCCTGCTGTGAATGCAGTGCTAAGAAAGTTTCTAAGCTTTCAAGGCCTAACTGTGAAGAAGTAAGAAGCCTGAATAAATAATGAGCATTTTCCTTTGTCCTTTCCAACATGTTGAAGAACACTGACAGATCGTGTAATGTTGTCTGGCATCATAGCCTTCATAATAAAGGTAATTCTGTAATAATTACCAATCACTTGATGAGTATAGTCACTTTTTGCAACAACTTTCTGTAATAATCACACTACAACGACTGCCATTTATGCCTTTTTAGGAGACTCTTCATTCCAGATGCTACATGAAATCATCAAGGTGAAATTGTGGCCTCTGATGATGCTATTATTCTAATGATTGCCAGAAAATTATCCTGGCAGGCCCTAATGAACTGGTAGCATTCTCATTTTTGAAAGTTTAACTTGCAATACCCCTTGCAAATGATCAATAATGGAGGCAGTTTGGGGCGAACTGGTTGGATGGACAGGTGAAGGGCAGTATAAGCAGCACAACAAGAATATTCTGTGTATGAGCAAAGCTGGAGCTTTAGTAATCTGACTGAAACCAATTTATACTCCTCATTTAATGTGACAGGTGGCGGTGAGAGTTACTGTAACTCTTTCTTTTCCTAATGCCAATTTTGTTTTTTCCTCTATAGGACTATCACAAACTGCAATCTACGAACAATTCAAGCTCGTGCTTTTGCACAAAATCCCCATCTCCGTTACATGTGAGTACTGTTTTAAGTACATTTAGGTGCTGAATGTTTTGCCTGACTGATAAATCAACATTCTTAATGCAAGAGTGAACATGTTTAGTTCATTAATTCAAACAAAAAAAAAAGTTTGACTTAGTGGCGTTAGTTGGCTCTCTGGTTCATGCCTATGCATGAGCACTCCAAGTGGGCGGTAACAGTCTCCATTACGGGCAAACAGACAGGCTGAGCTGGAGTAGCTCATCAGCATTTAATGAATGGGATAAAAGTCATTAAGAGGCTGCCTTCACTTGAGTCACAAATGGAGCAGATGGACATGCTAATTGTGGAGTCATTAAGGACGTGGATGGGAGCTTCACCGACAGAGCTGATGATTGCTTATGTCTTATTTGAAAGTGCAGCCTTAAAAGGATTAAAATGCCAGCGACTGGAGTTGCACAATGAAAGTGGACAACTAGTCACGAAGCCAGAGTGAATGAATGCCAAGACAAAATGTTTTAATGCAGACAGTAAGGTTCATTAGATGTTTTCCTTTGAACTATATGAAGTAAATTAGTGTTAATATTATGAAAACCAGGGCAACTTTAACCTGTGGGTTAAAAGGAATTCAAAGGAACTGTGGGTGGTTTCAGACTTCCTCATAACTACACTGCAGGAAACCATAACTTTATGAATATATCTAATATTTCTCATTATGAGATTGTAAGAATATTCAGATAATCTAATATTCATATCCACAACATATTTTAAGATGTTTTTAAGCCATTTACTCTATAGAAATTGTTTTATTCTATTGGCAGATATTTTTGCTGGTTTCAAGACAAAAGAAGATACTTATGCTTGAAAATGCTTGAAACAAGGAAAATTATATTATAGAAAATAGACTTAAAAACATGTTAAAATATCTAGTAATAAGATTATTTAACTAATTTTAAGTCATTTTATCAAGAGAAATTTCTTATTCTGTTGGTAGATTATATTGCTTTTTTCAGAAAATATGCTTTAAAAATGCTTGAAACAAGAAAAAAATCTATATTGTTATAACAGTTTCAGAATGATAAACATTACTGGGCAAAAGTTTGTCATTTAAATTCTAATGAAGAATCAAAGTCCACTTAATTAAAAAAATCAAAAGTTGTTTCTGTTCATCCTTCCATTGTGAGAAGACTACTCAACTCTGTGGGTCTGAAAGGATGTGTAGCTGTCAAGAAGTTCTTACTGAGAAAAGGAAACAGACAAAAAAGAAGAACATTTGCTAATCAAGCAAATAAGCTGCTGATGTTCTCAGAGCAGTTGACTGACAACAATGAATTGTGAGAAGCAGAAAATGCAACTAACTTCTAAAACAACTGTGAAGGTGTGAAAATATCTCTTTGAAATATATCTTCTTTGAGAAACTGAAAGCGAGTCTCCTGAATAGAATGGAAAGATAAAGAGTGGACACACTAAATACTGAAAAATCTGATATTATATTTAGTTGTTTGAATCTTCTGTGGAATTGTCTGTCATGTTTTTTGTTTCTTTTCGTGGCGGTGAAAAATGAATAACTTGTACTTAATGGCCATTTTGACTATTCTGAATGCCGCACAGTACTCCACTAGATTTAAGATTTCACTTGCCAAAATGTTTTTTTTTTTGCAGTATACTTAATTTTCTTATTAGTTTCATAGTAGTTCCTAAATAATTTATAATAGTTACTGAAAATGCACTTTAGATTAATTACTGGATAGGCCTGGAAATTAAGGGTTTGAAGTCATGGTTAATATGTTGAACGAATAGATTACCTCTGGGACTGTTCGGTTTGTCATAAACATGATATTGTGATTACACGTTGGACAATGAAATATCTGATACCCATTTTATTGCAAAATGCATTTTACTGACATATTTAATAAATATATATATATATATATATATAATATATATATTTTGAGTAGGGTATCGTAACATCAGTTCATTTACTGGTAAATTAGCTTTAAACTGTAACGATTGGATCTAGAAAGTCCCACAGCCAGTTCATCAGACTTCCAATCAATCTGGCAAACAGCAGTTTCAACCCAGCAGATGCACAGCTTTTGTGGATCAATGGATCAATCATATTTCACTAAACAGTTTTTAGCTTCATGTCCATCAGTTAACATACACAACATGATTCACAAACAGCCTGATGGTTGGTCCTCTGTGTTTGATCCTTCAGTTCCTTCCGTTTTTCACCCGGCACTTTGCTAAGCCTTCATTGTGCCTTGATGAGGAGGTTCAGTCTGGGTGGTCAGACGCTGCGCCCCCTTCCCCCTCACATTGAGGCAATATAAATCTGAAGGGCCCATTGTCATAAGGGAAGAGTAAAGGTCAGGTCCCGCTGTGAGGGCTGAAAGTCTGTTCCTCATTAAGCCTGTCCCAGCCTACGTAATGCTCTATTCTAAAATGTCACTTTAGCAAAACTCCTTTCAATGTTACCTCGTTCAGTCGGGGCAAATTATGAAGTGTTTACCCTCACCTGATTGAGCCGGCCTGCTTTGGCGTTAGAACGTCGCTTAGGCCAAGCATTTTGTAGCAACCTCACAGAACTTTTAAAGTATATTTTATAGTGCAATGAAATGATTATACTTGGCATCATTGCTATTAACATATAGCAGTGTCTTCAATATAGTATGACAACTGTTACAAGATCTGGGGCTTAGGGCCTAAACTGGAAAAGATATATACATATAGTTGAACAGTAACAATGATGTGAGTTTTCCTTAAAAGTCCTAGTTGTTTAATCGCTGTCCAAATAATGTGTCTCCATTTTGTTGATTTTTGGTTTTGTACACCATTTGAACATGGCAGCTGTGTTTTAAATAATAATAGCGAATGGACTAACAGAAATGCTTCAGAGTCAGTTGAAATTAAACCTCTTTACATGAACTACATTAAACATCATGACCAGTTTGACTCTTTCTGTGAAGTTATCATGTTTTTTTGACAATATGCAAATACTTAACTGAAAAAGTTAAATATTAAATATTGTTTAATTGTGTTTGCCTTTAGAGAGTACTGTGCAAAAGTCATAGACCATCCTTCATGTACTTACCTTCCTGTCAAAATGGACATTAAGTAATACGGTTTTCAATGTCAAGAAATAAAAAGCAGAAAACACAGAAATACAGAAAACAGAAAATGGATAACGTACTTAACATGTACCTAATGGCTGTTTTGACTGGTGGTCTCTGACGTTTGGACAGTACTAGACACTGACAGACCACTTTATTAGGTACACATACCTTGTATCTGCTCTCACTGGGCCTCATTCACCAATATCTTTCAAGGTTTTTGCTTTCTTAAGAACAAATTTAGAGCCGCTTTTGTGCCACTTTCATCTAACATAAAGAATTATGTTAAAGCCTGTATTGTTATTAAGAATAGCAGTAATTTTAATGCCTCTTGTGTACAGTAGCCAGGTTTCTATGCAGCTGTTAAATTAAATTCAAGTGTATTATTGAAATGTTGCAGAAGAAATTTTGCAAATTAAAACTATCACATTCTGCTATTGTATTTAAAAGTTTAGGCACCTCTGGTCAGAAATGTTTTGTTAATTCCTATTTGAAAATTTATTTGCTGAATTTAACATTTTGGGAAAAAGTACAAAATGTGGCCTGTGCAGAAGTAATGGCACATTTACATTTTATGTTTTATATTCATTTAGAAAATCAACAAAATGTAATTTGACTTTTGCAGAAATGGGATCAGTTCAGACTAGCGATGATAAAATAATGTGGACAGCTACTGAGTCATTTTTATAGCACCGCAGTAATATTATTGCAGTCATTTCAATTCACATACTTTTATTGCTGCTCTCTCATTTCTAAGGTTTTGTTTTTCATCAGTCTGGACGGTATTTATTTGATTGTAGATAATCAGTCCTACATTTTGCATGGTAGGAGGTATTCTTAAAGCTTCCATTTTGTACTGAGCTCTTTGTATCAATGGACCCGCATGTGTCAGGCACTGCAGCACAGCCAGGTAAGAGCTATCCAGCTTAATCTTACCTAAGATCTTACCTAAGAGCTTTCTTCAGCTTGGCTCAGTGAAGCCTAGTTTCCTCTGGAGCTCTCTCTTATATTTTTGTGGTATTCTCCTCTCATGGAGGGATACTTTACCTCAGGCAGGCACTTAATCTGCAGAAGGAGGAGGTTTAGATAAACTTCTTTTTTTTGGTCATGAGTACTTTTGACAGACTCCAGACTATATCTGAGAGGATCTGTATATAGTTAAGTAAGATTAGAACGGTAGCAAAACAGCTTTTGTCTTGTTGGAGGACCTAGTAGTGGGTGGTATACCAGTTCAATCAGTATACTCGTCGAAGTTCTTCCTCAGGCATGGGTTTCGTCAGAAAATGAAAACACAGCAGACCCTCAATCACCTCCCGCTGTCTAGTCCTTTGCATCCGAAGTAGTTTACTTTGTTTTCAAGGCAGTAGATATAAAAGAATTGCTGGTCTTTTAAGGTTAGCCTTAACATAGCATGGACATTAGGAGCTGCTGGACTTGGCCAGCTGAATCAGATGGCATTGCGGTCTCCCAGCATTGCCTGCGCAAGAAGCCAGAGACCAGCTAGTACTGAAGAATTAATGACTGTAATACTTTCTATGTTCCAGCAGTGACGGTCAGAGGCATGAGTGTACAGGAGTGTACAGGATGCACATATGACACGAATGACTTCAAAATTTAATGAAGCTAAAATTGGCTTCTTATTCAGATTTCCTGTTCCACCTTAAATGGCGTGGTTACAGCACCTGCACAGTTTTAATGGAAAATAATAACAAAAAGCTGCTGAATCTATTTATTGCTCAGTTTCTTACTGTTTTCTACACAATAAAAACAATTTATATTTAATAGTTCTTTAATAGTTCATATGAAAAAAGTGAGGCAGCATCTCACAGTAATAAGCCACTGTTAATCTACAAGAATAGGTTTAATTAGGCATTTAAAATGGTTTTATTTAAATATATATATACTGTGATGTTCACCGAAACCTTAAAAATAAAATCTTAATTATATCATGATATACATTTAGACCATACTGCCCACTGCTAATAAGGCCGATTTAATGAACTATGACCACTTTTTGTGCTAATGAATGCTCTGAATGGGTAAATTTGTTTGACATTTCTGAAAGTACCGGTGCTAATGACCACAGGGTTTAATGACTACGAGAGCATCCCTCAAATTGACAGGATCTGTTTCTTTCTTTTTGAAAACCCACCTGCTGTTTTATGCTCAAGATATTAAAATTACTGAGTCCCTGTTCAGACAGATTGGTCCCGTTTCAGCTGGTTTCAGCGTGTGGCCCAGGCGCACAGTCAAAAGAGGAAGAGAGCAAGGGTGTTCTGGGTCCTCTCCAAAGATCCCAATGTGTTGTGACATGCAGTCTGTGTTTAGCCACTGCAGGGTGATGGGCTAATAGCTGCAGCTGCTCA
This sequence comes from Colossoma macropomum, assembly GCF_904425465.1. NCBI lineage: Eukaryota > Metazoa > Chordata > Actinopteri > Characiformes > Serrasalmidae > Colossoma > Colossoma macropomum. The sequence continues at coordinate 25,713,097 of NW_023494799.1, forward strand.
TCGGAGCAGGATACAGTGACCGCTCTCCCACAGGAGGCTGTATCTACCAGTGCGACACCGTGCTCGGATCAATAGAGACTCTTACAAGTGTTACACCCTCTCACTGAACCTTGCAGGAGGTTCTGGGGACAGCCTCATTCCCTGTAGCTGATAAACACTAAGACGACTGTGCGAGGGGGAATCTCCTGTGAGATTTGCCTCCCCCTCTCTGACATAAGATTTTTTTTGTGTTTTCTTTCCTTCCTTGCTGAAAGCTTTCAGCATGAATCTCTGCCGAATGAGCAGCGGCGCTTGCGAGTGAGCCAGACGAGTATTTGACAGACGAGTCAATCCCTCCAGATCTCTTTCTGCCGGTGGCGGCGTTGGGTGAAATAACAATGCGCCGTTTGATGGTCTAGATGAGACGAAGGCGGGTCGCTCTGTCTTGGCTTCCTTTCTCCACTCTTTGACAGGCAGCCGCACCTGACACTCTGTGTATACAGCTCGGAGGGAGCTCTGGCAGGAGAACCGTGGCCCAATCCCTATCCAAACCTTCCCCAGACTGTCTGTGGAAGGTTCACCCCGGTCAGCTTGGACCCCAGGGTGCCGCAAGCGAAGATCTCATCCATTCACACCTTGTCTGCTCAGCGCTGGGTCCGGCCTTGTTCCATCCTGCTTGTAGGAAGATGGCTGATAGTAGATTTTGCAAGGGGTGGGTGGTGCCTCCTGCTTGCCTTTATGTTTTCATGTCTGTTTCCCTCCCGAGATTAAGAACAAGAACTTTGTCAGCACTCTGAACAAAACTCAGTGTAATTAGCATGACTATGGACTAGTTTGTTGACCCAGTTCAGTCAGAACTAATTCCCCAGCATAGTATCTGTCTTCCAACATCAAAAAAAATCTAGATTGATACCTTTCTCTACTTTGTATGAAGCCTACCACTGCAGGCTTGTCAATCATGCACGATATCCCAAAAGTCTTCTCGGGCAACACACAAACATTTGCTTCCTTAAGGACTCCCAGCTGTGGAGGGCACATGAAACAACCAGGATTCAAATCTGAATCTCCAGTTTTATCACTCAGGGAACATGTTTCTTTATCTGCTCTATTGTGTTTGTGGGGTTTTAAGAAATTATCTGAGTTGTTTACGTGGTCGGCGCCATGCTGCAGATTGGTCTTTGTAATCGTACTCTCTCAGTATGTTCATTTGAAGATTTCATTTCCACTGGAGCTCTACTTTTTACCCTCTCCAGGAAAACAGCCTTTTTCTCTGCGTGTTGACTTCATCTGTGAGGCTTGCTTTTTTTCGGCCGCTCATCCAGAAATCAGTTTCCCGTATTAAAGCCATGATCAACCATTTCAGACCAACACAGAAATTGCTCTGGTTCTGAATGTTCTAGAGATCTGAAGTAGGGATGCATGATAATATCAGACTCATACTGGTGTTAGCAGATATTTGCTTAAATATGTGTATCGTTGCTGTCCAAGCAAACAAAACCTGTCCAAAATAGTAACAATACAAAAGAATGCAAAAATATGCTCATCTTTTAATGCATGTTAATGTAAACAGGTTTTATTCCAAGTAATTTTGGAGCATTTGTAGTGGCTCAATCAACATGAAATTTTCATATAATGTAAAGTAGCAATAGTCAGTTTATGTGGAGAAATAAAAATTGAAAAAATGGATTTTTTGGTCATGGCAGTATATATATACAGTCATGATAGTATATATCAATATTGGACAGATATTTAAATTTGACTGATATTTCAAATGAATATTTATGACGTATTTACTGTACTCTGGAAGATAAAAATGTTGAGAAGATGCATGAAAAAAAATAAAAAAAAATTAAATAAAACCTGAAATGTGGTGGTGCATAGAATATAAGTAAACCAGAATAGAAATGTTTAGAAATGTATGTTTGCGTCTTTTATAAAGCTTTGAATCCTTGATATAAGTGCATTTGCAATGTATAAAGCCGGCAGTATACTTCAAACAATGATTAAATAAAAGCTACTACTGTTGAACACACTGTTGTGAGTATACTTAAAAGAACACTGTGTACATCTTTCTGACACTCAGCATCACTAGAGACCTGCCCTGTACAGTGATGCAGGCAACCATGTGACATGTGGACCAATCACAGAACATATGATGTGGTAATTAAGACCAATCACAGTCAGGAGGAGATCTCAAAACAAACAACACAGGGATTATGAGCTCCGTTTAGCATCAAGCACATACTGCACCACACAAAGCAAACCACTACATCATTTTGGTCCAAAAGATGTTATTTTGCTTTTCGTGGGAAGTACAGTCATTCTGTAGAGTTTCAGGATTTCTTCAGAGAAAAAAGGGTTAATCACATTTGGTAGTGGCATATTTAACATCCACACCCATGCTCATTCTGAGCATCCCATAATTAAATCTGTTCTGCTCATAATTAATAAAAACAGCGGAAGTTTGAGAAGAGACTGTTTCTGCCGGGTTATGCTAGGAGAATGACTTGTACCCAGGTCTGCTAGGCTTATGGAGACTCTGATGAGCTCTATGTTTGCCATTTCAGTCAGCGTGGTAGTGCTGGTGCCAAAGACACGGAGGAGGCAGATCTTTGCCCTGTGTGATATCACAAGCACATGCTGCACTTACACTGGCAGCTTCCTGCATCCTCTTCCCAAGAGAGATCTTTTCCTGTGCCAAGAACCGTAATCTAGAGCTCGGTCTGAACATAAAAAATGCAACACTTAATAGGGTGTGAAATTTTTGTCCATCAACAAATGAAAATGATGTACATTTTCACAGAGCGTACTCTGCTCAGAGGAGTGAGATCTTTTGAAATCTGCCATTATGTGGATTATTGCTGTCAAAGAAGGGGATGGTTACAGCTAGTACTTGGCTATGTACCAGTTTATCTGGTATATCAGTAAAAACTCTTCTTAAAGTATGAGTTTTGTCATACCACCATACCTGTCTGCAACACATTTATGTAAATAATGTGACATACATGCAGTGCAAAACACATTAATTCCCTACTTTATGTGTAATAAGTTTCAATCTGAGGTAAATTATTCCAGTTTGTTGAGTCAAAAAAGCCAGTCTCTTGGGATTAGCCATTAGCCTTTGGCCTAGCATGGAGACTAGTCAGATTTCTATGCGCACCTCCTGTGCACCCCTCGCTTGGAAAGCTGCTTCAGGCTATGCTGCAGCCTCAGGCCTGGTCCTCGCTATAAGGACTCAGGTAATGTTGATGATAGTGTGAATGGCTTGTAGTAATTACCACCGATCTGATATCAGGTATTTATATCGAGCTAATATCAGTAGAACATGCTGGATCAGATATTGGAAAACGAGATGAATACAATACGGTCTTGTGACAAATTTTGATTGAAGTACCCTTCACAATGTGTGATGTCATTGTATTTCTTTCTGTGTGGTGGTAGAATGTTTGAATAGTTTGAAAAGTTTTGGATACTCATCTAAAGTGAAGTGCTACAGTTAGAAGCATCTCATTTAAAGAGTAATAAAATATCAAATCGATTTTGATTTTGGCTGATTTTCAAGGTTTCAATATCAGTATCGGATAAGAAAAAGTGGTATCGTGCCATCTGTAGCCTCAAGTTTGGTGAGACAATCAAGAGCAAGGTCTCTTGGGTCAAGGTATCCCTCCAATTTGAGTTTCACAACGGGCGTGATGCTTTTCTCTCTGATGCGCCCCAGCATCCTGCCAGTCCCCGCTGCCATCTGCCCTCCTCTTCCAGCTCATCAGAACAGCTCAAGATGGCAGGCCCAGGTGCCAGGGCATGGCAGCTCGGCAGATGACAGCTTCGAGCTGCTGCGAGGTGCTGGCCTTCTGCCAGGCCGTGCGCACAGTGACAGCTTTCCGTTCATTACTGCCCTCTTACGCCACTGTCGCTTGCAAGGCTCGCAGGTGTCAATCTCTACAAGCTTTGTTCTTGCAATCGATGCCTTTGAAGGTGCAGAGTCAAAAAGTTTTGCATCGGAATAGCAGTTCAGCGGCAGACCTTGGACCCGAGGCGCTTGCGAGTCAGAGAGCTGAGAGGTCGGGCTGGCGTGGCAGTAATAGCTGATGAGAGGATGGACGGATACGTAAGTTTAATGTGGAGGAGGCAGCAAAGAGAGGGCCCTCACCTGCTGGGTGAGACCAGCTGGAGCAACAGGAACCCAGGTGATCCTTCATTTGCTGAGCCTTTGAAGGTAGCGGATCTTTCATGTCTCAAGTGTTTTTATTCCTCATCCCGCCCGCCAGGGTTCCTCTACCCCCACCACGCCACCCACCATCTTTTAAACCTCTCTTGCTAGGATTATATCTTAAAGCGTGATGTCCAGCCTTCCAAAGTCATCTCTTGCAGTCGTTTTGCAATCATTGAAAAGCAGTTCCATCAAAGCCAGGCAATCAGGGGAAGGAGCATTTGAATAGTGATTTGCAATACTGACATGCCCATTGTGAAATGTTCCACGTTTCACGGCAGAGAGAACAAACTTCTATCCATCATATGTGACGTCAGAGGCACTTATGCTCAAGCTGCTGTAGAAAGAGAACAGCTGTTATGCTACAGCAAGCAGTTTCCTACATTATATACGGTAATTACTTGAAGTAACCAAGACTATGGAGCATTTTTACTACGTTTTGCACCATCGCAAACTATTTCGGCATTACAAAGTGGCTTCACTGATGTACTAAAAAGGAGCTAAAGTGCCTATAAAGAGGGCAAAAGGGTGGCTGCTGCTCTTTCGCGCTTCTGCCTCATTGCATATGCATTTAGAAGTTTCTCTCTCAAGAAACTGGCAAAATACTGGAAGGAGATTTCTATAATGAATCACCTACCAGAGTAGCCTGACTGATGCCTGTGAAAAGCTTGTCTTATTTTTGGCACCTATAGGCTGTCATTGTTTGTGCTCAAAGAGGAAACAAAGTTTTTCAAACACATTTATTTATTTTTTATTTAAAAAAATGCTTGTAATTGCCTGCCATGCCAACTTATTCTTAATTTAATGACAGAAATAAAAACTAAACCAAAGAGTTTTAGAAAAACTGTTTTAAACTGCAAAGAACATGCTGGAAATCTTTGGCTCTGCTTTACTAAAGCTACTCCTTACATCATTATTCCTGTGCTGTGGCTTCTGTGTGCTGTAGTTTGTCTGTGCACTGTGGTAAAATGTCACAATTATCCTTCAATGTTCTGCATGTAGCTAAAAGGTTATGCTTAAAATCATACAGTTCCCAAGTATCTGAGTGTGTTTAGTGAAATCAGGCTGGGATTTTTGCATAATGTAACTAATGTATTATGTCAAATTAATGTCTTATTTTCTCTAAATAATTATTGATTTTGAAATAACCATGTAACAGTTGTTTTTTTGGATCATTATATTCTTACCAAGTCAAATTTTTGAGAAAAAAAAGTAATAATTTCAATCTAATGAGTCAAATCTGGTGAAAACGCACTTCCACCAACACAGTTACATTGCACCGTTTGTATTTTAACTACGACACTGTGAACCAGAATGTCTACAGCACAAATATAGCTATTTTATTTGCTATCCAACCATATCTAACCAGCAGTGAACCTACACAAGTTGTCTGAGTTTTTATATGGAATGTTGATGGTGATAAAATAGCAGTGCATCTGAAAAATACGTTTTTTGGGGACTATTTTGCCTCCCAGTGCCCTGCATGTACCCCTCCACCATGAGTGGATTAAAATAAATTGATCAAAATACGTTTTAGACCAAAACTTTATCACAAAACTATTGTAAACAATGTCTCAGACATCAGGCAGTGTATTCACAACCATTTCATGTAACAACTTTCTGTGAGGGAGCTTTTAGAGGTGGATGTCTAGTTCCTGTTACCACCACTGTGAACAGTTTTGACTTTTCTAGAACAGAGCTTTTCACACCAAACCACACTGAATGACTTTGTTGACATTTTAACCATCAGTTATGCAGAAAATTAAAAAAAAATCTTTAGGTTACCATTTTTTACAGTGTGAAGTTCTAGGTAGATAACCCACTAAATTGGCCATCCCCACATGCGCAAAATGTGGGTAGGTAATCAGCGCCTCTCTTAGTAAATCTGTCTGTATGTCCTTGAGAATTTCCCTGTTGTGGGACTAATAAAGGATTATCTTATCTTATTTTAAGGATTATCTTACCTGACCAAATTTACAAGCAGTTTACAGAATCAGCATCACTTTTCTTTCAAAACAGTAACTTGACTGGACTAGAAGTAACTGTGCTACACTGAAGCAGCTCTCATCTTGATTTTAAGGCTCAGTAAAGTAATGAATATTAACTTGTTGACAGCGAAATAACACAGATTTAGTCAGTGGAGCCCTGTTGTGTCTGGGGAAATCTTTCCTCTTTGACTCCTGTTGTAGCTCATCTGCAAAGAATATGCACACTGCAACCTTTCGAGACTGTTATGAGCTTTATATTATTATTACAAAGCAGAGGAGTTCCATCAGATGCATAATTTGGATGATTTTATTGAAGCTCCCTAATGCAATTACTCAGGTCTTTTGAAGGCCTGAAATGATTTGTCTTGTCGGGCACCAAATAATCGCTTCTTTTTCCTGCTTGTTTTATGTTTTATGATATTTATTTGCTCTTTCGCATTAACCGAGCAATAGGAAGGGGAGAGGGACTGCGAGAGAGAGAGAGGAAAAGAGAAAGACAAGGAGAGTGACTGAGAGAGAGTACTGTTTGTCCCAGGATGCACCTTAAAAATAGGAAAACGGCTCTTAATAAACCATCAGTGCAGATAAGCCTGTGCTGTACATCAAAATAGCATCCCCCACCCCACCACCACCCCCTCTTTAGGACACTATGGCAAACCTTTTAGGACTTTCAGTCCTGTTTTTAAATTTGAAGCAGGTATCTGCAGCTATGAATAATAGACAGCTGTATGACTCAACCTCAGCGCATTGAGAAGCAGAGGAGCATCAGTGGAGTGGGTGGTGCGACGCATCTGTGGCGAGGCGGCTTTTAAAAGTTAGCTTTAGCCGAGCTAAAGAAATCTCCCAGTGGAGCTCCACCTCAGTCCTTGAACCAGGGCTAGGCAATTAAGCTTCTGTTTTGTGTTTTCCTTCATGGAGGTTATCAGGCAGAGTTTTTTTTGTCATTTTTTTAACGGCGAACAGAAGATGTTCAGTCAGTCATTCAGTGTGGGCAGTTTAACTTTGGGCTGACTCACCGCACAGTCACATAGATTTGGAGAACGGGTTTTGAGGGGTTTGTGGGCTGATGTGAAATGGTTTTAGGGGAGGGTCTATGCTTGCTGAATTATCTGCCTGATAGAGTTTGAATGGCAGAAGGATGCTTTCTGCTTTTAGTCTTGCTGGGAGGGCTGCAAGAATCTGAATGGCCACTCAGAACAGTTCCTTGAAGGGTTGGGATCAAAGGGAGCTTTTCAGATGAATTAACTACTTACAAAGAAATTATTTCAAGCACCTCCTAACTGTGAATCAAATAGTCATCAAATCATTGAACCACTGCAGAAACTGTAAATTACTTGGTAATAACCTGTTATCAGTAGGTTAGTCACTAAAAGGCTTGTGCATCAGGTTATACTTGTTATAAGTGGAATTCTTATTTGCCAAAAGTCTCATACATACAGTACTGTGCAAATGGCAGAGACCAGCCTCCATCTGTCATTTCCAGTCAAAATGGACATTAAATACTAGTATTTCATTTTTCAGCATCAGGAAACATACTTTATAGAAAATTACACAGAAGCCTCAACAACTAAATCTAGTATCACCCTTCGTCTTTATTATAGCTTTCATTCTGTTCAGGAGACTCGCTTTCAGTTTTTTAAAGAAATCTGCAGGGACAGGGAAGGAATTCATGCGAGTTTTATGTCAATCTAACTCGACATTTGTCATAATTTCGCGCTGCTGAGACCTCATAAACATTTGGGGTGATAATTCTGTATGAAAGTTAGAAGAGACTCATCAAAACCCCTCCACGTTCCAAAGAAATTGTTGAAAACTGCCGCAGGAGAGCAAGGCTGCAGTGTCAAAGAATGGTTAAAAAAGCAAAGTTTAAAGAATCCGAGGACACGAACCAAAGAACTGACCGTGGCCGAATAATGTGCCTTTTTTACGGCGAGCTCAAACACATTCTAGGTGATGAGCCCAGCTGTCAATCAGTGAAGCTTCATGATGGCTCCTGTGATGCTGGCGAAGATGAAACTGAACCCTCTGGGAGCGACTGGCGTTCGTTGGCAGTCATGATCGTTTACGTGAAGCATTGTATTTTTGTGCATGCAGGTCAGTTTAGGAGCTGATCTGTTCAGACTGATGTCGCATACAGGTCACTTTTAAAAAATATTGTGAACTGCCAAACAAAACCATCGGATTTGGTGAGAAAATCAGATTTGGGCCACTTTTACCTGCTGTGTGAACGTAGCCTAAACGTTGAGGTCTGGACTTTGACAGTCGGCAGTCCATTGTTCTGAGAACACTTTCTTTTTTTGATTTGCAGTTTTTTCTTTTCTCAGTGAGGCTCCTTGACAGCTACACATCCTTTCAGACCCATAGCACTGAGTTGTCTTCTCACAGTGGAAGGATGGACAGAAACACCTCTGTTTTCAGATCTGAAGCAGCTTGATTTTCTCCTCTCTCTCTGAGATGAAAGCTTTAAGTACTGTTTATCTGATGTGGCCAGTTTTGGTGTCTGTTGGGTCTTGCACGGTTGTTAGGAGTCCCATTTCCTCTGTAGCTTTTAATCATTTTTTGAACTCCACATTTGGAAACTCTTGTTTTTTCACTTATGCATGTGGATTATCTTCTTCTATCCTCAGAAATATCTTCTGGAAAATGAAAACTTAGTCTCCGTTTTGACTAGAGATTAAATAATGATTGGCAGTCTCTGACCTTTGCGCAGTACTATACCTTGTATGTGCATTCACTGTCCATTTTATCAGCTCCACTTGTCACACAGGTGCATTTGGTACCTCTACAATTACAGATTATAGTCTGTTTCTCTGTATAATTTGTTCCCCAGTGATTATATAGACAATACATGCAAGAGACCTAGGCATGATAAAATGGTAGTCCATTAAAAGACACAGTACCAGTGGTGTGCAGTGGTGTAGAAGGTTTTTGAAACAGTGCAGCCTCCACAGCTCTTAATGTGGCAAAAATAGGGTCTCCATTCTTTTTTTCCCTATTTGGCATGCAGATGCAGGGGTAGTGATTGTCCTTAACAGGGATCAAAGGGACTCTTAGGTAACACTTTATTCTAAGACCTTATTATTATGCTTGGGTGAATAAATTATTATTAAGCAATATTAGAGCTAACCATATCTAACATCTATTTATTTAACCATTAAGTATTAAATAATTCGCCTCATGATGAAGAGGTGGGCCCTCATTGATCAAGCCTGTGTGCAATGACATGATTGTTTTCCCTGATTTTTTTTTTTTATGAAAAGAAGGAGCCTGATTTCTCATTCATGTCTTTTGCTATTGGTGTTGGTAGTATGGTAGTATGGTTTCTATGGGACTTCTTGTTTGTGCATTTTACCGTATGTGTTTCAACTATGGAGTGCTTGCTCTGGAAAAACTACTCTAATAATCTCCATTGAGATGCTCGATTTGATCATCCTACATATATTGTGTTGTTTTTTTAATCAGTATGACCAAATTTGGTTCAAGACATAGGAATATGTGAATTTTTCTTTCAGATTTTCATATTGTATAATCTCTATATTTCGGAATATTAATTTAACACCCAGAGCCCAGTCAGTATCCAATAACACATAATAACATCCAATAATTTAGTCCCCCATTGTATGCTTATTCTTATAATTAGCATTGAATCAAGAGACATTTCTGGCCCCGCTGTGAAGCTGTGAGTAAAGAGCAATATTGAAGCCGCGCCTCTCTTGACTCCACAGTCAGTAAAACGAATAGCCAGCCTCGTACAGAGAGCCAATGGGCCTGTGATCAAAGTCTTACTGTAGCACATGTGACTGATGGTTCCTACTCTTCTGCTACATACCACTGATCTATAATGAGGCAGTGAGTGCAAGAAGGAACCATATTTTTGTGATTTCTTGGCTACTCGAGTTGCATATTAAAGCTGTTTTCTTGAATATTATTATAATAGAGGCAAATTCTTATGCAGTCTGTAGTACAGTTTGAATCAAAATGACTTACTTAACAGAACTCCTTGTTTAAAACATCCTTTTAAATTGGTTCTCTCCATGTTAATGACAATGTAACTGCAAAGCATTGTTTAATCTGCTATAATGAAGCCAGTTCTCTTAAACTCTCAGTTCCTAATTTCATCTCAATTGGGAATTCAACATCAGTGAAAACAGGTTGTTACCATTTAGACTTACACTCATCTGGTCCGATTATCCCATCATCCCTCTGCTACACTCTCAGTTTTTCAATTTCAATATTCAGTGGGCCCGTAAATTCTGGATGGCTCTTCACGTCAGATGCCAAATGAATTTATTTCCCAATTCATTACCTTCCATCCACCAAATTATTTGTTTATTAATTTATTTTCTTTATTTAATTCTGACATTTTTGCTGTATGCTGGTGAGGGGTGACCTTTTTAATGAGCAGCTTCTTAAATATGCAGGTTGTTTGTACAAATGAACCAAACAGGAGGCAAGACTTGAGATGCAGTGCCATGAGTTCATAGGTTTTCATTATCCTAAAGCTTGGAAGGATGGAATTCTCTAAATACCATGGAGTTCATATCTGTCACCAACAACAAAGCCCTATTCAGGCTGTATTAGGTTTATCTAGAGCAGTGCTGTTTTAATCCAATATGATTCTGCACCTTTACAAGTCTGATAAGTACTAATTCTGGACCAGATTACTTTCTATAATTGGCTGAACCCAGAGCTCCCACAGTAATAGCAGTCCTGAATGAATCAATGTCACAAAAATGGAAAAGTAAAACCTGCTGAAAGACACGGCAGTGTGACGTGTTGTTATTGTTATTGAGTGTTTTCTGTCCTGAAACATGAACATCTGGACTGTGACGTTTCAATTAAAAAAAATTATATCAACCACTCAAATCCATACATTACATTACAGAATCTTCTCTTCTAATGATCAGTATTAATATCCCAGAACAATATCAGTTTATAGTTTTAGCAGTATTAATAGCTGATTATATCTATAATAACTTTCTATTCCATAAAATAGCACTTTTCCAGTTGCCATATTTACCAATACACTATATTAAGTTCTTTTTGGTGTTATTTGCTCTTTTGTTATTGTTTGCTATCCAGTGTTGACCACGGGAGGATAGGTTTCCCTTGTAAGTCTTGGTTCCTTTGTTTCTTCCTCTTACTCCTAGGGAGTTTTTCCTTGCCACTGCCGCCACTGGATTCCTTGTGGAGGCTTGGGCCCAGATTTTTCTGCAAAGCTGCTTTGCGACAACACCTGTTTGGACTTGACTTGGACTTGACTAATTTTAGGAGAAGAAAACAGAGCAGAAGCTATGTCACTTAAACATCATTTGCTTCTGTGATGTATTTGGAAAGTTTTATGATGTGAATTTTATCAGTTCCGTCCAGCACTGTGCTCTGGTAAAACTAATCTAGCTTGATTTGCGCTTAAGGTGCTGTTGTTTCTTTGTCTTGGAGGAACTTCTTCTTAGAGGTTCAGGAAGACGCCTCAGATGACTTTTCCTGCTTTGTCAGAATCTTTTCTCTGATAGACTGGCCTTGATCTCTGGAAAGCGCTGATTCAATGAACCCACAGTAACATATCGGCTGGTCAGGGAAAAAAGGAATATGTTCAGAATGTGTGGGCGTGAGGACGTGACAGGAAGAAGATAAAGCTAAGTTCCTGTAGGTTCTACTATTAGAAATAGCTCAGTTTTACATGAAGCTCAGCATTGCTGTATACCAGTAGTTGTGTCAATATAAATTTTTGGTTATATCGATACTGGTAGGTAGCAGAAACTAACGGAAATATATACCACTTGCTGGGTGTTTTAAAAGAACAATTCAAAAAATATATATATAAAGCATCCTTTCTGGAATTCTGTTTTCTGGCAAGTGAAGGTTACTGTTTAAAGCACCAGAACTCAAGAAGCATGGGTTCATTAGCTTTATCAATGTAAACATCATCTAACACTGTGAAATATTTGGAAAAATGCTGTGCTATTGAATTTTATCAGTTCCGCCCAGCACTGTCCTCTGGTAAAACTAATCTAGCTTGAATTACGCTTAAGGTGCTGTTGTTTCCTTTGCTTGGAGGAACTTCTTTTTAGAAGTTCGGGAAGACACCTCAGATGACTTTTCCTGCTTAGTCAGAATCTTTTCTCTGATAGACTGGCCTTGATCTCTCGGAAAGCGCTGATTCAATGAACCTACTGTAACATATCGGCTGGTCAGGGAAAAAAAGGAACACGTTCAGAAAGTGTAGGCGTGAGGACGTGACAGGAAGAAGATAAAGCAGAGTTCCTGCAGGTTGTACTGTTAATGAAATAGTTCAGTTTTACATGCAGCTCAGCCGTGCTGGGAGAGATTGTCTGTACCGCTAGACTAGTTTTTTGTCTCACAATAGTATTGCTTTTTAACGATATTGATATATACACTATATGGACAAAAGTATCAGAACACCTACACATTACAGCTACACAATCTTTTATGATATCTCATTCTAAATCCAGAGGCATTAATATGGAGTTGGTTCCCCTTTGCAGCTATAACAGCTTCCACTCTTCTGGGAAGCTTTCTGCAAGATTTTGAAGTTTGTCTGTGGTAATTTTTGCCCATTCATCCAGAAATGCATTTGTGAAGTCAGACACTGTTGTGGGACGAGAGGGCCTGGCTTGCAATCTCTGTTCTATTTAATCCCAAAGGTGTTGTCAGGACAACAATATTTCTTTTTGCAGATCTGTTTTTGTCTGGTTCAATGTAAGGTTCCCTTCGGTGTAACTAAAGTCATTCAAACAAGCTAAAATACTGTGCAAGTTATTAGTAATAAACATTTTCCATTTTCCAAGAGATACTTGCCTAAGAAAAAGGACAGTTAAAGTAATAAATAAAAAAACAGTACTTTCCAAATTGTAGTACAAAAAATTATTAAAGGACATAGTGAAAATGGGTCTCTTAACAACCACCTGCAAAACCTGGTAGATCACCAAAAATGTCCCCATCAGATAAACAGCACTTAAAGCTTTCATCTTTGAGAAAGCGGAGAAAATCAAGCTGCTCCAGATCTGAAAACATCCACAGGTGTTTCTGTCTCAGCACTATGGAATTGAAAGGATCTGTAGCTGTCAAGAAGCCTTACTGAGAAAAGGAAATAGACAACAAAATGACAACATTTGCAAATCAAACAAAGAAGCTGCTGGTGATCTGAGGACAATATACGGTCCACCCCAGAGTCCAGACGTCAACATCATTGAATGTGTTTAAGATTACTGGGATGAAGCAGGAAACGATAAGCCAACTTCTAAGACTAAAAGCAAGTCTCCTGAAAAGAACGGAAAGTATAATAAAGGCAAACATTAGACACACTAAAATCTAAAAAAATATAATATTTGTTTTTTTTTTCGGACGGTGAAAAATGAATGACTTAATGGCTGTTTTGGAAATAAAATAAACAAAGAGTGGTCTCTGAATTTTGCACAGTACTGTAGGACAGGTGTGTAAAGACATTACTGCATTAAAGTGCACCAGTACACAGGAAGCACTGGATCATTAATATATATAAATGCAAACTTAAACATCACTAGATACAGTGTACTGTGATGCCTGTAATACTGTGATACATCTGATTTTTCCGGTATCGCCCATGACTAGAGCTCTGTTATATGGCCCTATAGGACAAGAGAGGATGTGTAACGTTTTGTGGCTTTGAGCCTTTAGGTGTCATTCTAATCTCTGAATAATCAATCACCGTTGACATGCAAGCGACCACTTGCTAATGACCCGTTCTTGGTTCACGTAAGCCTTCTACACTGCTTTGGTGATGCTCTACGATAGATCCAACAAAGAGAAAAATCGATCCCAATGTAGAGATTTATGTAATAATAACCATCAAAAATTCAAGTCAATAATGACTGTCAGAGCGACTGAATACAAAAAACCTACAATCTAGAAAGTGTACGTGTCCATGTGTGGTTGTGTGAGAGAGAGTGAGAATAAGTGTGAGTGATGACACCAGAGACCGCGCAGAGCCAACAGAACTCCTCCTACTGCATCAACTAGCATCAGAGAGCCTGTTGCCATGGCGACGGGCCTCGGCAGCGAGCTGCGCTTGTTATAAAACTCATAAGAGTTCCTAACGACCCTGAGAACGAGCCGGTCATGTAGTCAAAATAGCTTCTCCAAAGACATCCTCCCCATCTCATCCTCCCTCGGCCTCTCTCCGGTACTATAGAGAAACGCTTCCAAACGTGATAAATCAATAACTGCACACAGGAGCCTAATCCTGCGTACCGAGACTGCTGCTTGACTCGTAGGAAGCATTGTTTGTTCACCCAACCTTGCTGCATCAGCACAGAATTTACCGTCAGCAGTGCGTTGCAGTTTGAAGTTCAGCAGAAAGGTCACATTTGAATTTGCCTTTTGTAAGCACAGGTCAAAAGCCTGTGGTTTTATTGTGCAGCACGACAAGGAACACTTATCTTCATGTACTGTATTAAACAGGATTAATTGATGCTATCTGTTAGGATTTTATTTGCATCTCGCAAGCCTGGGCATCTATTTAGATAGGAGCACGTTTGTTCAGACCACAATGCCGTGCTGTATTTACGAGGGGAAAATAAAGGCATATCTTATTCAGCCCGGCCAGCACAATGATGCCAGGCGCCTGTTCTGCTGCGCGTAAGTAAATGGACAGTGACACCATTTCTGTTCTAGCTTTGTACTCCAGAGCAGTGGATTTAAAATCAAACAGTGACTGTAAGACTGAAGTATGAAATGTTAGCTTTATTTTAACACCATTTACTGTATTGGGTGAGCCTTTTAGGAATCTCGGCTCTTTCCGTAGAATTCTTTCTCATTTCAGGGCTGTGGTCTCTGTATTGTTCACTCAATATATATGTAATATCTTCCATTTTTGTCCTACGTATAAGTTCTCAGACGTCCATCTTTCTTTGAAACTCACAGATTGATTCTAATGCCCCCTTGCACAATGCATGACCCCAGTGTTGCTGGTTAGAAGCCATTTATGAGTCCCAGGCCAGCTCTTTGTCTGGCTTTTATAACCTCGAGTCTTTCATTGCCTCTTGAATTTGTCGACTCGAGTTCTTCTTATTGAGTTGGCGGAGCGACCCCCGTCCCTCGCAGCTGCTCCCTTTCTCTCAGCTCCTCTTGGCAGGGATGGAGGCTGTCCCTGATTTCCTGTTGCATAAAGCCTGCCTGGCTCTCGTTTAACTCCTTCAGCAGCACTTTGGCTAACGCTGTCACACATGGGCTCTAAAAATGATTGCGGAAAAATGGATTACATTTAATAACTTGCAAGTCAGTGTCCAAACAAATTGCATTCATCTGTGGTACCTGATAGCTTTCACAATGATATAAATAGTTTTATTCTTCTGTACTCTGTAAATAGAGCACCTATCTTGTACCTGCACTCATTGGCCATTATATCAGTAACTGTTGCTGTAGCTGGGTTTTCATTCAAACGCTTCGCAAATTTAAAGTGAATTTCTGAAAAGTTGGTAAAGGAAATGTGAATTAATCAGCGTCTCCGTCAACTATGATTTTGTTCAAATTCCTGATGACGTGACTTGCTTGCGGCATATTGCACGAAAGGGCCTTGCTCACTGCATATACAATAGAAGGATTTGAATTTTTATTAGCTCTCTGTAGAGCACTTTTGACAGCCCTCTGTTATCTGTACATAGCTGTAGCCCTAACAGTTCAGAGATGTCAGGCGGAGCGGGCAGTGGCCCATTTAATGAGGGCTGAAGACGCTGTCCCACTTTGCCGTCGTCCACCAAACCTTGGTGAACACAGACAGACAATTCTCAGTGGATGTAGTGACTTTTGTTCTGGCTGCGTCATTGCTTATTTAAAAAATCTGTTGCCATAATTTTTTTTGCATTTCTCCTTTATTGGCAAGCCAAGTTTTTCACCTTATCCAGACATAAAACTTTTTTAGCGATTTTTAGCCATCTTTTAGCCATAAGACCATCGCTGACCGGATGTTATTTGGGTGGTGTTCCATTATTAGCACAGCAGTGACACTGACATGTTAGTGTGTGCTGCTCTAATATGATTGTATCAGGCACAACTGTGTTGCTGGCGTTTTTACACACGTCAGTGTCACTGCTGGGTTAAGAATAGTCAGCCAGGCAACAGTATCCAGCCAAGAGTGGTCATACAGTCAGAAACTGACCCCTGATGACAGGCTAGAGGATGACTAACAAACTGCGCATAGAATAATATGAGCTACAAGATAGGCGTATGAACAAGGTAGGATCTAAGTGGCCAGTAAGCATATCACCCTGCAAATGACCCCTGGGTAAAACTAATAATAATTAATAATTGAAACTTTAAAAGCTATACAGCACTATGCAAAAGTCAGAGACCACCATTTATTTAATTTCCAGTCAAAACGGCCATTAAGTCATTCATTTTTCACAGTCGTGAAAAAAAACCCAATACATATTAGTTTATTTATTTACCTTTATTAGCTTCCATTCTTTTTAGGAAACTTGCTTTCAGTTTTTCAAAGACATATGCAGGGATGTTTTTCCACACCCCTAAAGTTGGTTTTTCATTTTATGTATCTCACGCTTCAACCAGTCATGACTTCAAGACTCTGTGATGTTGAGTTCTGGGCTCTGAGATGGTCAGTCTCTTGTTCTGAGAACTCTAGCACCTTCTCTGTATGATTTGTCTATTTCCTTCTGTCAGTAAGGACTCTGACTTTTGCACAGTACAGAATATGATTGTAAATTTGTTTATATTATAAGTTTATATTAGCATGTTTTTTGAAGGCCTGCTTCTAAATGCTCGACCTTATCCTGTTTTATGTCTTGTCTTGCAGAAATCTATCCAAGAATCCACTCACCACTCTTTCCTGGCTGCTCTTCCGGCACCTGCAACTGGTCGAACTGTAAGTTCTCTAAGGCACTGAGTGGCCTCTGCTCCTTTTCATTTCATTGAGTTCACTTTATAGATTCAAAGAATCAAAATCTTGCTTGGGTGTACACTGGGGATGCACCATTTTAAAAGCAGTGCTTTGAACAATTAGTAGTGGTTAGCACAACAGTATAAGGGATTAGCAGTGATTAACACTTTTCGATTCACAGTCACCATGCAATACATGGAAAGCATCTGATTTGTCAGGCTTTGTGAACCTGTAATATGCATTAACATCTCACTGAACATTCAACAGCACTATCTGAGGTCAGGAAGCATAATGTGGCACATACTTCTGTGGTTCTTTAGTGTTTGACAGATGCGCTGTTTGTAATTACAAAAAAAGCAATAGGCATATTTCTAAGTGAAATCTCTCCATTAACTAACTGCAGAGGACAAAATTGTGGTTTCGATTAACCTTCGATTAATTTTGCAGTCAGAGCCATTGCTCTTATCCTGAGCAATTTTGAGCGGTACTCTGAGCAGTGTTTGCTGTACTTTAACAGTACTCAACTATGACGCTGCTCACTGATTAAGAATATTTCTTGTAACACAGGTAATTTGTTGGTTGTACATGCAACACCACCACCAGCCCCCAGTATAAATCTGTGTTTGTGTCAAAGCAGCACACTCCTGGAGATTGAACATTAGGGCTTTGCTACACGGCCGTAAGCAGCCGACTCATTTGTGCTGGTTAATTAAGACATGGCAGTGAAATGTATTGGTTTTGTCTGCTGGGAGCCTGACCTCATTTTCTTGTTTGTCATGAATATTTTAGCAGTCTGTGTGTACATAAAGTGATGAGTTTGTTCATTGATCATCGAGGGAGGCACTGCTGTCATCATACCATGCTGGAATTAGTAAAACAGCTCAGCTCCTGACGATTTGACACTTCCCATCTTAAACTATTGCCAAGAAAGAATTAATGACAACTTTTTTGTAGGCTAATGGTGGGTTAATTTTGTTTGCCTGAATGTATTGCATGTATGTATCTATACATATTTTGGTCCTTCACACACTTTATTTCCAGAAGACTCCAGCCCCTTCTAATTAAGGTATTCAGATACCTTAAGATGCACCCATTACTGAGTAATTGAGACATGTTGTGTGGAGTGCTAAAGCACCTTCAAACACATTTGGGATGAGTTAAAACTCTATTAAAAAACCTTTGGGATGAGTTGGAGTGATAATGCTCTATTGGACACCTTAGGGATAAGTGAAAACTCTGTTGAACACGTTTGGGATGAGTTAAAACTATTGAACACATTTTGGATGAGTTAAAACTCTATTGAACACCTTTTGATGAGCTAAAACTATTGAACACCTTTGGGATGAGTTAAAACTCAATTGAACACCTTTGGGATTAGTTGGAGTGATAATGCTCTATTGGGCACCTTAGGAATAAGTTAAAACTCCATTGAACACCTTTGGGATGAGTTAAAACTCTATTGAACACCTTTGGGATGAGTTGGAGTGAGAATGCTCTGTTGGACACTGTAGGAATAAGTTAAAACTCTATTGAACACCTTTGAGATGAGTTAAAACTATTGAACACCTTTGGGATGAGTTGGAGGGACAAAGCTTATTTGAACACATTAGGGATGAGATTTGACATTTTACAGAACACCTTTGGATGTGTTGAGGTTCTACTGAACATCTTTGGGAAAAGCCAAAAAAAGCGATGAAGTTCCATGGAACCTTTGCGATGAGCTGGACTGATGAACCTCCATTTCCAACTTTGAGATGAGTTGAAACTCATTTAGGATGGTTTGGAGTGGCATTTGTAATCCAGAACTAATTACCCACCATCAGTACATGACCTCACTAATTCTCTTGTGGCTGAATGCAATGAAATCCTCAAGCAACGCTCCAACATCTAGTGTAAAGCCTGCCTAGAAGAGTAGAGGCTGTTACTGCAGCAAAGGAGGACTCCCTATTAATACCCTTCAGAAGAAATGGATGAGCAAGTGTCTGGATACTTTTGGATATAGTGTATATATAGTGGGTTAAAAGCAGTGAAATCGCAGGTTCCCTCTGTCTTTTGAAAACAAATTTGTGTGGAAAATGCATGCCAGGCTAGAATTTTCACCCTGAGTAAAACGTAACGTTGAAAGTAGCAGTTCCGTTCTTTGCCCAAAATGAAAATGTCGTCAGTCACGGTGAATTAGGCTTATTTACCAGGTGGGTGTTGCAGTTTGTTTGTAATTATTTCAGTGAAGCTCAGCATGAGAATCGCTGATAAAGTGCCCACCTGCACTCTCAGGCCTGCCTGAGCCCAGCACCCTCCACTTTATCTTGCCTGACAGAAGAGGCCCTGTCGCTGCTTAGCTCTCCTGGGCTATGTGCATGTTAACATCCGAAGGATTTGATGATGTTACATAATGGCTTAAACTGTCACCAGAATATTCTGGCTCACTCTAATCATTCCAATGACTGAGTCAAAATCCTCACAAAGAAGAGGAGATAATGTGTTTATGTGTTTGTAAACATACATGAAGAAATTGTTGAAGAAAAATATGTGAAGAAAATATTTTTGAAAAATGTAAAAAATTACATGGGTCAGAAGTACAGCTAGACAAACAGAACTGTGCAGAAATCAGAAACCATCCATTCATTTACTTTTCAATCATAGTGGCCATTAACTACTAGTTATTCAGTATCAGGAAAAAATGTAGAAACATATATTTCACAGAAAATTATAGACAAGCGTCAATAACTAAATATAATATAAAATTTTGCAGTATGTAGTGTGTCCACCCTTTGCCTTTACTACAGCTTCCATTCTTTTCAATAGACTCACTCTTAGTTTTTTAAAGAAATCAGCAGAGATATATTTCCACACCTCCAAAGTTCAGTCTTAGAAGTTGGTTGCATTTTCTGTTTCTCATGATTCAGGATATCCCAAACATTTCATGATGCATTTTTTAATATTTTTTAACTCTGGAAACTCCAGTTTTGGAAATTCCTGTTTGTTCATTTATATTTCTTTGACTTTCCCGTTCGTTATGCAAGTAGATAATATATTTAAGCTTATATCTTCTTAGAAATATCTCCTGAAAAATAAACTGGTAATAAACTTGTACTGAATGGCCATTTTGACTGAAAATTCAATAAATGAAGGGTGGTCTCTGACTTTTTGGCAGTACTGTATACACTAGTTCGCTATATTTTTGAGCAATGTTGTGATATTTTCACTCTCCTGGTCTGAACTACTAACTTGAAGCATGAACTATTGCCACAACAATCATTCTTCAGTATTGCTCTTGCTATTCTTGGGAACGCTGCCAAAGTGGTCTCGAGAAGAAATACTTGCCCACCGCAACATGTCATTCACCGCAGTTATTCTATTCTTGGATCCAAGGCCTGACATGCTGTTGTCCTTAGAGGACCTTGTATTTATTGAATGCTGGGTATATATAAGGCTCTCAGCAGTGCTCAGTCTGTTCTCTGTGCCTTTCCCTGGCTTTAACTGGTAGAGGGAATCTATAGACTGTTCCATTTGTAACCTACTGCTGTGTGCTGTGACTTCTGACAAATGTTAGGGTAGCTTTGGATACTCCCTTACCTCAGAAAGCAAGGGTTGTTAGTACTAGATCTGTCATTTTGAATGTAATATGAAGTCACAATCACGAAATTTTAGCTGACGATATGTAATAATAATTGCAATAAACAATTTAATTGTTCATTGTAAACAATTAAATAGTGTACAAGCCTAAAGTGCCATTTTGTCTGATTAGCTTTCTCGTTTCCTAGCTGTTAATACTTAGTAGTCAATAAACAAACATTACTCACTGCTGCCGCCTAAAGGTGTTTCAGCACCAGTTAAAATAAGAATTTTGTTGTTTTCATAAGACCAATAATATGTCACAAAAATACCATTTCTGCTTTCTTTTTTTTACATGCATTTGCCTCAAATCAATGGATGAGAACAACTCAACCCACAATTCACGTTCTGTTTGTTGTAAATACGTGATTGTGAAAGCTAACAACCGTGGAAAATAATTGCAATCAGGTCAATAATAGTGATCAGGCAATTATGTAATAATTGTGACAGGCCTAATGATAGTAATTGAGTAATTCACAGATTATTTTTATGATTACTGGGTAAAAAAAAACTATACATGGGCTTTTAAAGATATTTGTATTTATTTATTGTATTCCAAGGCTTATTTTTCAATAACTACATGGAAATGAAAGCAATTCAGTTGAGTTATTACTAAGTTATAGAAGTGTATAATAGATCTTTGGACCCATCGGCTAGCAAGGGTTTAACAGTTAAAAAAAAATAAAAATACAATGTGACAAAAATGCATATAAAATGTCATATAAAAGGGTACTTACTGTAAGACCAAGTAGTCAGAGAGTTTAAACTATACATTATCATAAATCTTTGCCAGTTCATAAAGATTTTATAGATATTGTGACATCAATATTGTACAGTTGTTCATTTAGTCACTTCTCCAAACCATTTAATATAATTCAATATCAGTTTTGGTCCAGCCAGCTGAGGGGATCCGCTAGAGTACCAATGATGCGAAAACATCTCTCTGGTAATGTTACCAAGATGGCACTTTTGACGTAATGAACCTCAGTCAGTTGGTTGCACAGAATGCACAGAAACTTGTGAGTTAACCATAAAGACTGATTACTTTAGACAGCAGCGGTGGGCTAGTGGGCTAAGTCAAGCAAATGGGACACCACAGATTCCTGGAGATTGCAGGAAAGGATTTGCAAACTGATGAAGGGTTTGAAAACATACAGTAATGTACCATGTTTTCTGTCCCAAGCGTTCAGATTACTGGAATGGAATATCATGCTGAGATGAAAGACATTGTATAATGATATACAGTACAGTTCTTTCCTTTCCTTATAAGCTCTTCGTTTTGATTTGATTCAGCTGTGAATGCAGCCGACCGCATTTCAGTAGGCAAAGTCTACTATTGTGGTGCTAATCATTACTAGGTCAGTAAGTGCAGTTGTATAATGAGTCTCCAGTACTTTATTTGCTCAATGTGCTCTTTAGGAAATAACTCTTATTTGTTGTACCACAGAAATTGGGACATCGTAGTAATATGGACAACAGCGAGCTCATATTATCATGCAGACTAGCACATTTACCATGTAATTTACTTGTCAGGCAATTATGGAAATATTTATGTTTGCAGTCCTGTTATCAGTAATGTAATATTGTAATTATATAATTGGATGCTGGATTAACGATAGAGTACTAGACCCTTTCTTTCGTGTTGTTCCCCCTCCTGTTCTTCACATTTGTTTCACCAACCTCTATACAACTTGAGCTAATGAAATGGTTTTGTCCTCTATCAGTCCGCTGTGCCGCTGCATAATTTCAGCTTGCTTATAAGAAGGGTGGCTGAGGGTTTGGGTAGCTTCAGAAAAAACACATTTTACTGAAGAGTGGTTTTTGTCTGTTTTGCTTTTTTTTTTAAATTTAATTCTCTTCTTAACCTTAAGTGTCAGGAAACAATGTGAAATCCATGTGCACAACTGCTCAAACATGGACCTTCAGGATGAAAGCAAACAAACACACAAACAAAAGGAATTAATGAGGCCCTGCCAAATCCCAGCAAAGTCCACAAGTCCATGTGGAGACAAATTGGTCGAGTCACGATTCACTTAGATGTGACGGACGCTCAGAGCTTCTCAGACTCATGTAAGAAATTTCATTACATGTGTAACTCGAGTCAGGATTTAGACCCACAAGAATGCAGGAACATCAAGCAATAATAACCTACAAAAGGGAGATGAAACATCATAAAAAAGACAAAAGAAGCACTAGTACTGTACAAAATTCAGAGACCTCCATTTCATTTATTTAATTTCCATTCAAAATGGCCATTCAGTACAAGTTATTCATTTTTCAGCATCAAGAAGAATGCAGAAAGCATTTAACAGAAGATTACACAAAAAATAATATCAGCATTTTTACTATTCACTGTGTCCACCCTTTAGTAAGAAATCTGCAGGGATATTTTTCCACAGCTCCAAAGTTCAGTCTTAGAAACTGGTTTAGCATTTTCTGTTTTTTACGATCCCAAGTAACCTCAAGCACATTCAGTAATGTTGAGGTCTGGACTCTGGGGTGGTCAGTCCATTGTTCTGAGCAGGTTATTTGTTTGATTTGCAAACAAACATTTTCTTCTTTTATGTCTATTCACTTTTCTCAGTGGGGTCTTCTTGACAGCTACACATCCTTTCAGACTCATTGAGTTGAGTTGTCTTCTCACAGTGGCATCAGATCAGATCAGATTTTCAGATCTGAAGCAAGAGTGGAGCTTGATTCCTCTTTCTCAAAGATTTTGAAAAGTATCTCAAAAGTATTAAGCGCTGATTATCTGATAGGAAAGCAGTCTACCAGTCTGCCAGTCTTACCCAGCTGTTAGGAGTCCCACTTTCCGTTTGTTTAATATATATATATTTTTTTAATCCAGTTTTGTAAACTTTTATCTTATGTTTTGTTACCACTTATTTTCCTTTGACTTTTCTCCTCCTTATGCAAGTGTATTGCTCAAATGTCTCTCCTTTACGAATTGTAGATGCACATAAGAAAGAAATGTGTAGTTGTTTGTGTGAATGTTTGTTTGAAGGGGAACATATTGTTAGTGAAATCTTTGAGAAGAGTTTTCCATTTTGACTGGAAATTAAATAAATGGTAAAAAAGGGTTGTCTGATTGTCATTCACTCTCAACCTTAAACCAAAAACCTTAAACCCAACCCTAGCTCTGTCTACTCGTAATCGTAGACGTAGTGCTTTTGGGTTTTACCAGAGTTTCACGGTATAGTTTGTTAATAATTTAAGCATTTGTAGATAATGTATTGTGCACTGTCTATATAAATTGGGACCACTTCAATCTTAAGTATTTTGTTTCATTAGTTTTCTGGATTATTATGAATCATCTACAGTTGTGCCTTTGGCAGACACACTTACCCTGAAAGATTTACAGTTCCGTCATCTTACAGAGGTAGGTGGATGTAGTCTTACCCAAGGGCTCTTATAGGTGTTCTTACCCAAGTGGGGAATTTAACCCTGGTCTGACACATGGAGGCAGCTCTGTTCATCATTCTGAACACATGTAACATTTAATGTTTTAGGATACAAGCATTATGTCTGCATTTATATTGGTTTTATATTATATTTATGTTATTCCAAACTTTGGAACAGTAGCATGTAGGTTCTCTCATGTGAATACAGACTACTTCATATGATATTTAATTGTATATTATGATTAACTGTATCTGTCTCGTGTGGCTGTGTACAGGAGGCTGGAGGGGATTGTGTTCGATTGTGGTTGTGGAATCCGCTGGATCCAGCTGTGGCAGCAGAGAGGAGAAGCAGGCTTAAACACCCAGCAGCTCTACTGCAAGAATGGAGCCTACAAGATCCGCCTGCGGGCAATGAGCATTGCTCACTGTGGTATGAACTGTTTGTGAACACTTTAAATACACAGCTGCAGTGTAAATGTAAAATGTGCAGTGACAACAAGCCAACCTGCACTGCCGACTGAGTATGGAAAAGAATAGGTCTTCAAGGACTTGATTTGACATGTGAGCAGATTACTTTTGGACCTTAATTGACCTATCTATGCTCCGCCCACAAATGCGTAGTTTGGTAGCAACTGTTGTGAGATTGGACAAGCTTAACAGTTGGCAGAAATCCCATTGAACCTTCTGTCAGAATACATGAACATAGGGATGGGCAATATGGCCAAAATATCATATCACAAAAATTAAACACATTTTCACAAAGCAAGATGTGTATCACCATATTTTGACACACAGCCACATTTAAAAACCACCATAAAAAAGTTTTATTCAACATATTACATAATGTACTGCACTAAATCCAATTAAACAGGGCTTAATATGCTCTGATTTCAGTGAAACTTGGAAACATCCAAGATACTCTTAGAAAAATGTAGTTTATCATGATAACATAACTGATCACAATTATGATAAAATATCATCAAATCACCCACCTCTACATGAACTTAATCATTTCAAATTATATTATTTTTTGTATGTATGTATGTGAAAGGTCACACTGTAGGGATAGCTTGGGTGCAGTTTTCCCTTTTTATGTGTAATCAAGCTTACATTAGCATGGTGGCAAGCAGCCTAGTTATAACAAAATAATATGGCTTGGTAGTGTAGCATTTTAAAATTAGAAACTCAACATTAGGTAGGGAAGTGAAGGTGAAAATTTCTCATTAGGTAAAATGGGATTTCTGTAAAAGCTAGTCCAGCCTTAAAACTTAAAACTTGGAAACTTCAAAAGAAAGCTATTGTAGCGTTTAGGTGAGGATATGTCTAAATGCACACCACGTTTCAGTAAAGATGCTTTCAAACTTCAGGTGACGTATCTCTCCCTCTAGCTCTCATACATCAAACACAAGGCCCAATCCTATACGGCTGTGAAATTATTTTGATTTTCTATTAATATTAGCCTGTTTCACAATGCGCTGCACTACAATCCCCAGCATGCATTGTGATGTGCGCTGCCACCCCCTCCCCCAAAAACAATCTATGGGACAGTGTTTACACCACAATTCCACACAATTCTACACAATTCCACAGCAGTCATATCAACAAACACAGTAGCTGCGTTTCAGCTGCAGTTCAACCAACATGAACACTTACCGTTAGCTCAGCAGCTCAGAAATCCCAAGAATGAACACAGAAAGCAAAGAAAACATGCTAAGTGACTAGATCAAGCACATAGGTAGGTTTAAAAGACCCACCACTTGGGGACACTAAGAGGTTTAACAGTAGCCTATATATATGTATATACTACAAGTGCTTATATTTTGCTGTTGATGTTTTGGCCTTTTTTAATAAGCACAGCCAGTTCGGGTTATAGCAAAATGTTATTTATATAAACATGGCTCACACATTTGTTGAGATTTTTCAGTATGGCCCTTTTAGTGGTTGAGTTTGACACTCCTGCTCTAGCTCCAGGGTTTTGGCAACAGCACTACAGATTCTTCTTCTTCAGTAACATTTTCTGTTTTTGTGAGATACTGATACTGAACATGAGCTTTTCCTCTCTCTGGTGCAGACCTTCCTGATATCAATGTAACTCACAGTAACCTGACGGTGATGGAGGGAGACAACATCACGGTTAGCTGCAATGGTTCAGGATCTCCATTGCCTGATGTGGACTGGACCGTGAATGGACTTCATTCTATCAACACACATCAGGTGAATGCCAGTCACTTGCTGCATGCTCATAAATGTGCATATTGTACACTTTTTAACCTAATTATCTTATGCTGTATGTTTTCTAGTCAAATGTTTATTGGCCGAATATTCACTCCATCAACCTCACTCTTGTTAATGTGAGCCGGGATGACAACGGCTTTATACTGACCTGCATCTCGGAGAACATGGTCGGGATGACCAATATATCTCTTCAGCTGGCAGTGCAATGTAAGTCCCTTTAACTCTTTTTGTTTTGTCACATTTTAGTATGTAGTCACTGTCAGATTGAATATATATATTGATATGTATCAGTAAAATAAGATTTTTCTAATACAATTTTGATATATAGCTATTTATTTTTATTATATATTATATACCTAATTATTATATAAATCGTATCATAAAATCATAAAAAAGTGCGGAGTTATAATTTTTACGACATGATGGATCAGATCAGTTGAAACCATCATGTAAGAGTCACTGATGCTTATTCGTTTTTAAAGTTGCTTTTTCTCAGTAAATTTATGAAATTACAACAAAACCATTTTATATTTAACAGCTTCAGAAGAAAACAAAGACACACAAGTGCATACCATATAGGTATATTGAATAGGAACTTGTGTAAAATGAACCTCTGTATGGCAAATTTACTTGAACAGAAGTAAATTTAGTTCTGTATGTTTTTGTAGAAGTTGATTCAACACTAGTGCTTTTACTGTCTAGTCCCTAGGGATGCACTGAAATTTTGTACACTGAAATGTTTGTCCATAAGAGAAAAAAGACTGATAATTTTGGCCAAAAAATCAAAAGATTAGAAGTTCTACTACTTGCAATAGTTCTACTAACAACTAAGGGCCTCATTTACCAATATCAGCAATACATTTTTTCCTAAATATGTTCTTGAGAAAGGTCTTAAGAAAAAGTCTACGTCAGATTCATGATGTGTTCTTAAACCGCTGAATTGTTCTCACCTTTGTGCTCTTGAGTGTGTGTAGATTCTGTTCTTACCTGAGAGCAAATCCCAAATAAGAAAACACTGGTGAAAGTCAAAATCTTTGTGAAAACTGCGAAAGTGGGTTTTAAGAAGAAATGTATTAATGTCTTTTTTGACCTAAGCTTAAAACAAGTAGGATAGATTTAACCATGTAAATGCAATGTTTTGCGATGCTTTCTGCAATAACACGTATGTTATGACAGCTTTATGACACCAAAATGAACATGAATGACAAAAGAAGAAAGGGTTTGCACTTCTGACAGGAGGAAGAGGTATCATGTTAAACATTTGGTCAGAAATAAACATCCATAAATATTTCGAAGGATGGAAAAACAATGCTGATATTTTGGAACAGGAAATTCAACATGGATACAGTTAGGAGCATCATGAAGGGTGTGTTTACCATCGCTTAGTCAGACTACGCTGGCGTGCATGTAAATGAGACTATAAATGGACTAGTCTTTTATACAGCTCATGTAAACATCTTGGTTTGGTCCAGTTTCTTAGACTAACTAAGAGCTAAGTTGGTCTGTTGTGTGCATGTAAATGTAGGTGTTGTCTCTTAGAATTCAGGGACACTATCCAATAAGCTCCTGGTCAGAACAAATATTCTTTGGCTGTAGAAACAGCGACTTGAAACATCTTTTTTTAACTGTGTGGCTTTCAGTATTTAGCAGGCTTGTTCTCATCATAACAGTTTCCACTTACAGTAATGTGCAAAAGTAAGAGACCACCCTTCATTTATTTAATTTCTAGGCAAAATAGCCATAAGAACAAGTTGCTAATTGTTTAGTAGCTATATCTGAGAGATTAGATATAAGATGTTCCACTTGCATAAGGAGAGGAAAGTCAAATAAAAAGACCTGGTAGACCACCCAAACTGACCCTTCAGATGAACAGCAATTAAAGCTTTCACCTTTCAGAGATCATCAAATGTGCTTAGGATTACTGCAATTGCGAGAAGCAGAAAATGCAACCAACTTCTAAGACTGAACTTTGAAGGTGTGGAACAATATCCCTGCAGATTTTGTTTAAACTGAAAGCCAAATCTCCTGAAAAGAATGGGAGCTGTAATAAAGGCAAAAGGTGAATGCAGTGATTATATTGTGTTTAGTTGTGTCATTTTCAGTTTAATATGTTGGTAACACTTCATTTGGACAGTCCACTTTAGATGCTTTGTAGATACTTAATTTACTTTCAAGTTACATTCAACTAAATATCTACTAAATTGAGCATTAATTTCTCTAACTCTAAATCTTGCTCTAACCCTAACCTTAACCTCAACCAAAAAAAACCTAAACCCAACCCTCACCCTGGTCCAAATCCTAGCCCTAACCCCAACACTGAGTTTCAACAGATAGTTTGTTAACAATTTGAACATGTGTAAAGTAAATCTGTAAAGTGAGACCAGTATATTTTCTGCTTTTTTGGTGCTGAAAAATTAACAACATATCTCCTGAACAATCAATATATTGTAAATAATGGCCATTTTGACTATAAATGAAGAGTGATCTCTGACTTTTGCACAGCACTGTACCTTCACACAGTGTAACTAGTCCGTGTATAAAAAAGATGGAGAAATTTTAAGCGCAACTCAAGCTATTGATTAATTCTGGGTGATGGTTTCATTGCACAGAATGAGAAGCGCTTTACTCACACACATCAGCTCACCACTGAAGATGGCTTTGAAGCTGCTGGCTGCCTTTTGAGATTACAGCATAGGCACAGGAGTCAGTTGTTGTGACAGGCAGCTGCATAATTACATACATTTGGGGGCTATTGAGTCATCTCAGCCAGTGGCCTACCAAGAGCAGGGGCAAAGTGGTGGAAAAAATCCTCGATCGAATAGCCTCTATAAGGATCAGGTCTTCAGACTGTTATGATGCAATGGCACTATGATGACTTCCTTTAGAGACGGAATCAACAGTATTGCTTAAACCTCCTCCAGAAAGAACCGTCCAGTCTGCCTGCAGCAGAGATATTTATGCTTAACCATTTGAGTCATAACAAGGTAGAATTTGGCTGTTAGTCATCCTGCTGCTGTCAGCTTGCTTTTTCTGGCATTCATGGTGAATTCTACCAGTCAGATTCCCTTCACTTTGTGCAGTGGAATTGTGCTGGGTTCAGATATGTTTTTGTAACTCAAAGTGAGTGGAATAGGCTCTGTATTAGAACCAGTGCTGTGCACATGCTTATCCCATCACTCTTGACACCTACTCAGCCTAGGAAGTCATCTCTGCTCGCTGGCAGTTGTTTTAACAGCTTTTTCACTTGAGTAATGTATCAATTATTTGTTTATACGGCTCTTTGAGTACTCTAATTGAAACATCATGAAGCCTTTGATTTGTTATTCCAATTTAAGCTTGACAAACCACATTTCAGGAGGTGCAGATATGTAGGCTATTTGATGTATTTGCAAAAGCATGTCAATGCATTGTAGTACATTAATGCGTCATGCTCATAACTGTGTCTTCTTTCCTAGTTCTGAGTTTGATGTAAAATGCACACTAAAGTAACAAGACAGTGCCTGTTTTTTGTGCCCTAAATTCCACCCATTTTAAGTTTAAAATCTGTAGCATAATTCAATCATTGAGAAAGTCATTCAGTGGCTTGTTGTGAAAGGGTGCAAATTAAATAAAGAAGCTGCTGGTGTTTTCAGAATAGTGGACTGGTCATCCTAGAATCCACATCTCAGCATCAGTGAATGTGTTTGGGATTACTTGGATAGTTAGCAAGAAGCAGAAAATGCAACTAACTTTTAAGACTGAGCTTTGGAGGTGTTGAAAAATATCCCTGCAGATTTCTTTTAAAACCTCAAAGAGAGTTGTCTAAAAAGAATGGAAGCTGTAATAAAGGCGAAATAACAACAACAACAACATATTTATGTAATAACTTTCTGTGAGGGAGCTTTTAGAGGCATTAAGACGTCTGGTTCCTATCACCACCACTGTGAACAATTCTGACTAGTTTCTCGAGAGTGGAGCATTTCACATTAAACCAATCTGAATGACTTTGTTTATATCTTAAACATTTAATTATGCAGAAATGTAGAAAAATCTGTGAAATTCTTCTTAAAAATAATATTACAGCCTAAGGCTTATTAGCTATTAACTAGATGGACTACAATGTAGACTGGCTGAGTTATTCTCAAGTTGAAGATGTGTTTAATAAAATTGTGGACCTGACCATTTAAGAGGTTAATTTGCACTGAGAACTGAATTATTTGATCCAGGACCGTGGACACAGACCTTTTAATTCTTAGAAGTCACAGTAGTTGAACATGTAATTCAATATGAATGATTTCACTCTTGTTCCTTATTGAGGCAAACAGTAAATTCAATGTGAACTCAATATGTAATGAGGTATAAAATTACAGAATTACATTTGAGCTGTCTAGTTGAACAAAGGAAATAAATCTTGACTCCTGAAGGTTAAAGGAAAGTGCCAAGCCGCTTTGTATACAGTAAAAGCTCGCTGTTCACCTCAAAACATCCAAAACATTGGCAGATTTAAAATAGAACAAGGTGGTAAATGAACTGATAAGCCAATTAACAAGAAAACACCCCAAAGCTTTTATATAAGTGTAATCAGAAACACTCTGTGGGCTCCGAAGGTGAAAAGAAAGACGGCAGTTTGAAATTAATTACAGGAATAGACCTTCCCTTATGCTCCAACTTAAAGGGTTAGCAGTAACCGGAAAGTTGCGTGTGGCCACTTGCCAGAGGGCCGAGCCCAGGATGAGACCCTATTGAGTGGCCGGTCTGGCTGCAGTTTTAATGGCAGTTGGTGTCTCTCACTGCTGAAGACATTTCATGCCCGTGGAATGGCCCAACGCTCAGGAGACATTATGTTCATTAAATAGCTCATGAATTTAAGCCGGCGGGTAGAGGAAGCCATACAGTTTAATCGCCACTTTGACGAACGACGCTGATGGTAAAATAAAGTGACAGCTTCAGCCCGAAGAGGTGCGTTTGGCACGTTCCGTTTTGACAGCGAAATGCACAGGGTGCAGCTGTTTTCCTCGTTAAGGAATGATCGTGCACAGTGGTGGATAAGTTTGCTTGAAATGTGCCATTATGTAACATGCTGCAAAGCTGTACAGCTTTGATCCCCGAAGGTATCAGTGTGACTCGGCTAATTAGGACCTTTCCTATGGGAGCAGATTTACTCCTGTTGTACTGTGAATGTGTGTCTGCAGGAGCTGGAAGAGGAATCAGAGGTTATCGGCTGTGTTCTTGTTGTGAAGTTTGTGCGGTCAACCAGTACGGGCAAAAATGATAATGAGTAATGTCATGAACAGAGTACCATTTGCCATACCATTTGAGGCAATATTTAAGCCATAGAAATCTGCTAAGAAGTGTTTTTTAATCTTAAATATATTAATATTAAAGTTCTTCATTAACACAATGTACGGAAAACTAATGTAAGTGTACAAAGTAAGTTTTTAATGAATTTTTTTTTTATGCATATGGACATTTTTACATATCCGTATAAAGAGTCACTGAAGTTCCATCTCAGATATCATATGAGTAATACAAGTTTCCCTACTTTACAATATTGTGCCACTTATTTAGCCATACTAATAATGCACTGTTATAAATTTACACAATGAAGAGTAAGGGACATCTTTTCAAAGGCTGATGAAGTTCCTTTTTATTCAACATTGATAATTTGTTGTTTTTTATTATCCTTGACAAGGTCCATGAAGCCTAACTTGTCCAGCCAAACTGAGTAGAAAAAAAATGTTTAGGAGATTTTTCCAATATTCATAGAAAATGTAATTTACTGTCGCAAACGGGGTGTGGCAGAAGGTTTTGCATGTCATAGTCCACCCTGTAACATTACAGCTTCAGTGTAATTCTCAGTGTTATCTGAAAAAAATTAATATGCCTGTTTTGGTAAGAGCAATACTAAATTTAAACAAAAACTGATTTATTGATACAAATTTGACAAAAAACTATGACTTCTTGACCATTCAAATTAGCATGCTGTTTATCAGAATGCCTTTACTAAGTAATTTTTTTCCAAGTTTATAATGCCAGAAAAGTCTTCTAGAACACCAAACAACTGCTTGTATCATGAAAAAGATACACTTAGACCAATTATAGTTAGTTATACTTAGACCAACTACTACTACAGAATAACTACATAGTAACGAGTAGCTGATTGGATGTTAGCCCATTATGCCATATTTGTATTTTATTGATATTGTTTCATAGACTGTTTGATTTTTCCTCCTGGTTTTCCTTTACCCCATAGACACAGTAGCCATAAAATTCTACATCTGCCTGTTTTGGAGGTCCTCCAGTTGAGCTGTGGATTTTTTTTCTTGCGTAACTTCGATGTTTTTTTTTTTTTGCCTGAAATTTATTGGTTTTGATTACAAAAACAAACTGCATTTTCTTTGTAGATGAGCAAGCAACATCAACATTTATACAAGTGTTTTTATGCTGTTTAAATGGCATTTTTATTGTGGCAGAATTGTTGGACACAAAGAAAGCTGCAGCTGTGCTGTCTGTTTTATCTGAGCCAGGCTGTCTTTTTTAAGAAGTGTGAATTGTTTTAACAGCAGGAGGTTCTCACCCCTCCCCTTTCACCCCTCACTGCTCACTAGCACCTCAACCCAGAGTCGCAACACACAAAGAGCCAGCAGTGTCCTAGTAAATCTGACAACAGAGTTATTAGGAAAAATGTTTTACTTGTTTGTGTTAATTAATGGTTCTAGTTAAACCCAGAATAGATTTTTTTTAGTTACAGACTTCAACAACAAAAAGAAAGTAGCACAAACCTCTTCTGTAGTGTGCTATGGATGTTTGTTGACTTACACCACAAAAGGTATTAATAGTCCTTTCTTTTTTGTCTTCATCATCATCAATAATTATTGTAATTGGTGTAAAGTGTATATAGCAACGTACAGATCAAACTAAGAATTTTAGTGACACAATGGAAAGGAAAAAATGCCTTTGTAATAGGCAACTAAACTGAATCTCCCTACTGAATATATGTGATGTTATTCCTGTTAATAATATTAATTTGTGTTTTAATACTGACATATAAATCATAAAGAATTAGTATGATAAGTGTAACTGTAGGCAAACTTTGTTTACGCAGTTTTCTGTTTGAACTGCTGTATGTAAGCTGTAGCCTCTTGACGTTGATCCCCACTTGTCAGGGCAAATTTGCAGCCCTGCTTTTCCTGTATGGATATTGAAACCTTGAGTATCACCCAACATCAATATCAATCTGGTATCTTTTTCTTTAAAAATAACTGCTTGTTACCAGATTGGATTTATTCTCTTGGAGGAACTCCTTGATTTATTCTGTTGGATTTTCTCTCTGATATCTGAAATAGCACTTACTGCTGATATCGGCCCGATACCAATACTTAGTATCAGAATGGTGCCATTTCTGCTTGAAACTGAGAGATTTTCTTTCTGGAGAAGACATTTGATATAGAAATCTGTCAAATTTCAAGAGGCAGTGAGAGCAGATCTCTCTCTCTCTGTCTCTCTGTTTTGGAAGCCACAGCAGCGCTCTGTAAATAACAGGCCTCGTATAGTCATGAGGGCGCGCGGGGCGAGAGAAGAGTGCTATAGCATGCTGATTCCTAAATACACGTCATCTGCTCAGTCAGGGGGGGCTTGTGCAACCCCGGCACGATGGGAGGGACGCATCTATCATCAGCACTCATCAGTCAAAGCAGAGCACAAATCACTCGAGGGAGAGAGGGCGGCTGACAGTTCTGACGCACTCTCATTTGGATGACAAACAAATGCGCACTCTCATGCAGGGAGCTCACAGACCGCCTTAATTTGAAAAATGGGCAATAACGTAGAGTCTGTGACAGCAAGATTGCAAGATTTGCTTTTATTCTTACATTTAACAACCGCTTTTCATTGGAGACCTAATTTGGGAATGTTCAGTGGTGCATATTCAGTGTAAAAGGCTTTTCTTTGAAGTTTTAATAAAAGGTGGTTTTATCACTCTCTCTGGACAGTGAAGTCTTTTTTAATATCTAGTCATGTCTGTAATCTGTTTGTCCTTCGGGACTTGCCTTGACTGTCCTATTCCAGTCCAGAACTGATGCACTTGGTTCAGTTCATAAACTAATTATCAATACGTCTCTGTATGAAGGACCTATTTTAACATTTCTTTTTTGCATAGAAAATCTCCTGCACCTAAAATTTGATTAGGTTATGAAAAATTAATTTGAAATGAATATTACTTCTGTACCAACCCAGATTAAAAATGAGCTTGTCATCTTGAAGCATTCACATGCCTTCTAATATTTCAAGAAGGAGAGCAGTGAAGTCACAGTTTTGCCTCAACAGATGTAATAAAAGAGGAGATACACACTACCATTCGAAAGTTTGCAATGATTTTTTGTTATTTTACAGTGTTGTGCAAAAGTCAGAGACCACAATTTATTTAAAACAGCCATTAAGTACAAGTTATTCATTTTTCAGCATCAGGAAAAGGCAGAAAACATACTGTATTCAACAGAAAATTACACAGAAACCTTGAGCTAAATAAAATATTAGTTTTTCAGTATTTAGTGTGTCCACACTTTACTTTTATTACAGCTTCCATTCTTTACAGGAGACTTTAAGGTTTTCAAAGAAATCTACAGGGATATTTTTCCACACCTTGAAAGTTCATTCTTTCGTAAATGGTCGTATTTTCTGCTTTTCATGATTCAAGTAATCCCAAATACATTCTGTGATGCTGAGGTCTGGACTGTGGGGTGGACAGTCCTTTGTTATAAGGACACCAGCAGCAACCTTTTCTCAGTAATGGTTTCTAACAGTAATTCCATTTAATTTATCTTTTAATCATTATTTGAACTCCTTTTGAAAAACTCCTGTTTTTCTCACTTACTTTCTTTTGACTTTCCCTTCCTTATGTAAGTGTATTATTTTACATCTAATCTCAGAAATATGTGAAAAATGAATGTTAATAGCCATTTTGACTTGAAATAAACTATATACATGTAATTTGATAACATGTTGCCTATGTCTTTTGCAGTTTTAAATACACAATAAAAGACAAACTTAAATGTTTATTTAATATTTATAAGTATTCTGGCAACAAAAAGAAGTTATTGAGGATAAATAATATACTGTAGTTATTTTAACTTTTAAAATACATCCCCAGCTCTGTTCATCTAAAATTGCTCAAGCTTCCGTTATTTTTAATTATATTAACTTGCACATGACTAGTGTATTAGAATTATCTTATACATTAATTAGATACCATAATGGTGTGACCTTGTTGAAATCATTGATTCTGAATTTTTGAACGGTGATGTAAAGAAATATGTGAAAAGTCATGCAGCAAGAATTGCAATGAATTATTTGACAAGATGAAGCAGAGACAGCGTCAGGCAGGACTAGGCTGCTATCAGCAAGAACAGGACTGTGGGACAGTAGACTAAGACACAGTAAAGCAGATAAGGGTCCATACCAGCAAACTCAATAATGCAATATCACTAAAAAGAAGCACCGCAGACTGCACACAGAGGGAATGTATATATAAGTATGTAGGGGCTGTAAAAAAAACAAAACGAAAACCACAAGCGTATATGGCCAAATAAAAAGAGTAGAACAGGAACACACTCTGACCATTTTTGCTCAGGCCATATGCTACTAAAAGGCTATGATGTTAATGCTGGTATTAAGATCTGACTTGCAGGGATTTTACTGCAGATTAAGATATCCACATGCACTTATGAGGTCAAACTGTCCCCTTTGCATTTTCTGTATTTTTTTGACAGCTTTTGCTTCAACCACAGATTTTTAGGGTGCTTAAGTGGTATGGCAAGTTTGCTAGACTATATTATTTATTTAGACATATCTCTTCATGTATTTTTACATATATAAAAATTAATGACTAAACTGACTACATATAGACTTTGTTGTGAATGTACTTATTCTTATCACATCAGTGTATTCAAGTCCTGAACCTGGATTTGTAGGCACTCCTGAAGCTGGAATAACAACCACTGACTTGCACTAAGTTTCAAAACTTTGGAATCAAAGTTTATAACAATATACAACAAATCTGCTAGCAGAGAAATGTATGATTCTAATATGCTAGTCTTGCACAGCCATAAGCTATATTATATATGTTTATCTAAGTTTTTGTTAAAAAATGAAACATGACATTTTCTGCAAATGCTATAAACAGTAATTTTTCAATAAATTGTGTTTAAATTAATAAATAATTGATTGATTTAAAAAAAAAAAAATATATATATATATATATATATATATATATATATATATATATATATATATGTATATATATATATTCACTTAGAACATCAACAAAACATGTAATTTGACCAGGGGTGACCATATTCCATAAAAACAGCAAAAATAGGAAGTGGCTGAAAATGTTGCATTAGCCTCAGGCTAATGTGCAGTCCCCAATCTAGCATACTAGCCACAAGCTAACATGCTAGTCACGATACAAGATGATACAATACGATACATTGTATTGTTACATCCCTAAAAATCCCTACTTTACTGAAACAGGGCAGTGGCTTGACCATCCCCTCTTATCTT
Organism: Colossoma macropomum; assembly: GCF_904425465.1. Classification (NCBI taxonomy): domain Eukaryota; kingdom Metazoa; phylum Chordata; class Actinopteri; order Characiformes; family Serrasalmidae; genus Colossoma; species Colossoma macropomum. Next base: position 25,749,958 of record NW_023494799.1, read on the forward strand.
GTCTTCTGCCAGTTCCTCCAGTGATCTTGAAGTTGGAGGAGCCTGAGCGTAGACACCACACCTGCATCGAGTTCACTGTGCGGGGCTTTCCACACCCCACACTGCGCTGGCTCTACAAAGGCCAGGAAATCCAGAGCCCGTACATCCGCACTGAAATGGACATCTACCAGGACTACCTGGAGGGCTGCCTGACCTTCGAGAATCCTACACACTATGATAACGGAAACTACACACTGGTGGCCACTAACCCCCTTGGCTCGGTCTCCAAAACTGTCTTTGGACATTTCCTGGAGGCACCACCATTTCTGGATGAGGAGGGTAAGAGCTTTTATTTTGGATATATATTTTGCATATGGTTGCCAGTTTCAGTGACTAGTTGTTCAGAGCCATGTGAAAATTAAACATATTGCTTTATGTTGTCAGTATTTTCCAAAATATGAACAGAATTTATTGCAATAAATTGTATGTTTATATTGCAAGACATGTTTACTTAAAAAAGTTCATTTTTAGTTGTCCTAACAGAAATAATCTTTTACCTAACAAGCTGTTTGTTCCCTCTTTTTCTGCCATAAAAGGAATTCTGGAGTACGGTGAGTGTTTCTTTGACACTAAGCTGAGATAAATGTACTGCACATTTTCACACTCATAAGAGCTGAAGTGGAAAATATGCACTGACATACTATGACCATATTAAACCCTTCACATAAGTGAAAATTATTTTTGAAACCTGAAGTGAAAAATACAGTACTGTGCAAAAATCAGAGACCACCCTTAATTTATTTCTGTCCATCAAGTACAAATTCACCATTTTTAGGAGATAATTCTGAAGAGAGTAGCTTTAACATAATCCACTTGCTTAAGGAAGGAGTAGTCCAAAAGTTGAACAAATGATTAAAAAAATACAAAAAATGGGACTCCTAACAACTGTTCAAGACCTGGTAGACCACTAAAATCGCCCCATCAGATAAACAGCATTTACAGCTTTCATCTTTGAGAGAGCAGAGAAAATCAGGCTGCTTCAGATCTGAAAACATCCACAGGTGTTTCTGTCCATCCTTCCACTGTGAGAAGACAACTCAGCGCTATGGGTCTGAAAGGACATGTAGCTGTCAAGAAGCCCTCAACAAAACAGACACAATCAAACAAAGAAGGACAGTGGATTGACCAACCCTGTGTCCAGACCTCATCATTATTCAATGTATTTAGGACTACTTGGATTGTGAGAAGCAGAAAATGCAACCAACTTCTAAGACTGAACGTCGGAGCTGTGGAAAAATATCCCTGCAGATTTCTTTTAAAACCTGAAAATAAAGGAAGATGTAGTAAAGGCAAAGGCACACAAAAACTGAAAAAAGCTGAAAAACAAAAAATACTGTTAGATATATGTTTTCAGCTTATTCCCTGGCACTGATAAATAAATAATTTGTACTAAAAGGAAATTAAATAAATGAAGGGACTTTGACTTTTGCACAGTGCTGTAAATGATAAAGACACTGAATGAAATCAAATACAGTGTGTTACTGTAGCTGCCTTTTGGATTTTAAATCAAGGTATTTTTTTAGTCTAGTTTGGCCTTATGCCAAGGTTTTTTAGAATATGACAAATGCTGTCATGTGTTGTGAGAAAAGTTGCAAGTGAGCTAAACCAGTGAGAAGTGGTGATCATTATCTTTGTGAACCAAGAGTGGAATAAGAGCAGCTCCATTTTCAGTCTACTTACACAGAGGACAGTGATATGCCTTAAAACTCCCCATGTGTCCATAGACATTAAGCTCACAAGTAAAGCCAGAATAAAGCATTTCTTAAGAACATCCTGCCATTAGTCCAGCACACAATATAATGAGAGTGGAGAGTGAAATGGAATGGATAGTTCAGTCAGAATGTGACCATGGAGGCAGGCTTAGACCACAACTGTCGTCTCCCTGGTGGAGTGCAGAGAGAATCTGAGGAGAAGTGGAAGATCTAAGTCTAATTGTTATTGAGCCCAGAGGAGGGTGGTCTGTGCTTCTGCTGATGGCTGCAGTGATACCACTTTAGCCCATAGTGGCTATTCCATTGTGGGTCAATTAATTGGCTGGAAATTACTCTTTGATCTCAAGTGCCAAGTCGTCAGACTACACACTGTATTTCTCTTGAGCCAAGAACGAGGCTGGGTTCCTGCTGCTGATTGTGTTGTACGTTTGGTACTTTGTACCAAACCAGGTCATTTTATTCATTCCAGCAGCCACCAGTGAGTTCACTGAAAGTGCATACAAACACTGTGTATACAGTTTCCTTGATGCTCAATGCCAGGTTTGAAAAGAGAGAAATTCCAAATAAAAAACTTTCTCTTCTTTCCAACAGACCCTACACCTGGCAATGATGCAAACAGACCGGAGGAGGACTCTTTTGGGGTAAGACAGCCATTTCCTGCATGTGGAGTATATCTAGTCATGGGCCTAATTGCAGTGCCAGTGATGATTCACCAATGAAAATCCTTTGTAGTCTAGATTTAGACTTCTTGGCCTGCAAAACTGCCCCCCACATGTGTTACATTCACTTACAGTCCAGTGTTCTGAAGTGCTGTCATCACCCTTCCTATGCTTTCACACCTTTGCACCTTGCTAATGCCTCCTCTTTTTAATAACTGCTTCATTCTCTTTGTTCCTGTAGATGTCCATAGCTGTGGGATTGGCCGGATTTGGCTGTGTGTTCCTCATCGTCATGTTTGTGCTAATTAACAAGTATGGCAGGCGCAACAAATTTGGAATGAAAGGTAAGAAGAATGTGCTGAAACTTTAATTGTGTTCAACTAAGGCCGCTTGCACACCTACCTTGTTTGGTGAGGACCAATCAAACTTCTTTAGTTTGGTCCGTTCTGACGGATGTGAACGCTCCATTCGTATTCAGGTCTACTGAACTGTGGTCTGGCAAAAATCGTGGGTCCACTTCTATGCAAAGTCTGAATTGGTTCGCCGCTTTTTTATCAAGTACTGCAGTGCTTTTGTGCAACAAAATGACTGTGATAATACGTTTTACCAGAAATATGCAGTCATATGCAAAAGTTTGGGCGCTCCTGGTTTTTTGCTTTTGTAAGTGAAAATAAGTTATGACATCCCCTTCCAAGATCACACTTCTGCACAATTAAATGCAAAATTACTGTTTATTGCTGAATTTGTTATATTGGAAAAAAAATAAAACTTAAAATTTGGCTGGTGTAAAAGTGATTGCATATATTCTGTTTTTTTTCCAATATGTTAAACTAAATGAACAGAAATTATACACTAAAATTTGCAGAAAAATGCCATATTTAAGTTTGTCCAACGAAACATTTAATTTAACAAGCGGTGTTCAAATGTTTGTATATGACTTTAAGTGAGAGATAGATGTGGATTTTATACTGTGATAGGCTAATTAAAAACAGGTTGTTTAATGGAGGCAAATGTAAAAGTAACAGCACTTGTATCCATACTTAATTTCTGACATATCAAAGAACATAAAGAACAAGGAACATCTACGTGTAGAATTTGGTGTACTTCAACCACTGCAGTGTGAAACCAACCCAACCAAGATACAATGTTATAAAAACCCAAACTCTGGTGTAGATTTTATCAAAGAAACTAGCCCAATTTAGGTCCCTAGAAACTGGTCATATTCATTCCTGTTGGACCAACGCTTTTGGTACAGCATTTTCACTATTGTAAAGTCCAGTGGGCAGAGCTAATTAATTGGAGCTGTCACACAAAAGCCTCCCCTACAACAACAACATTTGGGGCTTTCCACTGTGGTTTAATAATCATGACGACCTGTTTAGGTTTATTTTTTCACTCCCAGCGCTAAAAAAAGCCTCAGATGGTCTACAGGGCAATAGAGGATATTCCCTGCTTTTAATTTAAAAAAGAGGTCAGAAATGGAGATTGGAGGGTCTCTCGTTCTCCAGCGGCGTTTAGGGTGTTCATTGTAGAATGATAAACGTGGATTTTGCTGTGTGATAATTGGACTGGGTTTAGTCACTGTATTTTATCTGCAGCATGGCACATCACTGAGTCTGGTGGGCTTTTGCTTTGGTGGGTTGGTTTGAGCAGCAGCAGAATGCATCTCCATGCTCGAGTCTCTGGGGGAGGCAGTTGGCAGTGCTGCCTGCGTGCCCATCTTCCTTCAGTTTACCTTAGAGCTTGTGGTAATATTGCAGTTTACACCCAGGTGGAAGCAGTTGTTTGCTGAGCAGCTTCTGGACTCAGGAGGTTTAACCCATAGAAGTGTAGAGTTATTACTATTGTTTTATCGAAATGTAATTACTAGGGTAGGGTTGTCAGTAGATTAGAATAATGAATTGCAGTTAATTGTGTTTGTCTTATTTGCTCAAATTTGAGCCTAAACATAGATTTTGTTCCATTTAAAAAGAAGAGAAATTTGTTACAGCTGAACAAGCGAACAAAATAAGCTTCACAGAATGTGTGCAATGTATTTAATAATATGAATTTCATATGATCCCAAAAATATAAATTCTATGATCTCCACAGAGTGAACACAGCTTCCAGTTTTCATCACTCCCGTCCTATGAGAGCAACCAATGTATATCATGTAGATCATATACACAGTCAGTGATTTCAACTCCTCTGTGATTGTAGCCTATTGTTCTTGTTCATACAGCTCGTGGATTCTTGTTACAGTGGAAGCTCTCGAGGGGAACAGGAGCTTCACTTCACAGTTGTTTTTGTTAGTTTGTTGCTCACTGATTTATCCAGCAAGCACTGACCAGCGCAGCCTGCGGATGGTGCTGAAAGTATCGCTTCAAAAGCATTTTAAAAGCTGTATTTGAATAAGAGGGCTACAATCCTAGATTCTACTCTAGGAACATACAGCACATACAGTGCAGCTGGGCTTTAGTCTGCACTGATATGAATGGTTTAAAGGGTCACACTTGGAAAATGCATAGAAAATGTAAAAAAAATTGTGGCGGTAATTGATGCTAATACATTATTAACATTTTATGGTATGTAATAACAGCCCTAGTCATTAAAGTTACATGATTAATTGCAAAGTTGGTTACATACTTGCATTGACATGCAGTTTACAGTCTGTACTGGCAAATTCGAGTCTGCTTTCTAAGATTTTTCCATCTGTTTTGTGGTCAGTGATGAAAAAGTGCCAAAAATTTCATGAAATCATGATAAATTATCGTTTCTACTTGTGAATGCAAATGTGGTATTGATTAAAATTTTAGAAATCGCACTTTAGACACAATTTCTTAGCCTTTGGAGTGAATTACAAATAAGAAATAATCAATATGAAATTACGGTAACAATGACTTCTAAGGTTTAAGAGAAAATTATTCAGACAGGAAGGAGATGATAAGACCAATTCTGGTTTGAAGTCTGTTCAAGGGAATATTTCTATCTTATGTAAACTAGCACTAGAAGTTGTTTACCGCTGTCTTTCCCTGGATTTTGCACATAAAAAAGGCGGTTTGTGTCTCATTATGGTGTTGCCTTTATTTGGTCTCACCATTGATGATATCAGAGCTGTTTATTAAACTGATGAAAGAAAAAAAAAGGCAGGAAAATATAAAAGGAAACTTGAGCAAAGTGGCAGTTGTTGCCTGAGCTTATCTTTCGAAAGCACACATCCATCTTATGCCTTTATCTCTTTAAAGATGGTATTAAATGAAATTCCGTACACCCCTCCCCCTACCGCTTCTTTCAGTACATCATCAGATACCTTTGTTTCACTTGTGATACATTCCTGTTCAGGCTGGAGAATATGAGCTCCATTTGCTTCGAGTGGAGTGCCTCATTGTACTGTACTTTGTGATAGACGACAAGGTTGAAGAGCCATAAAAGAACCGACATTCAGACGGTGACGTCAATATAAGGCTTCTTTCAGCATCCCCACACTGTCATAATAGGCCACTTGTCCTGTTTTTCTCTTCAGATCAGCTGGAGGTCTCAGGCAGCCATTACCTGAGGCTGCCTGAGGCCGAGCTATATTGGATTTATGCCTCGCTCAATCGCTCTGGGGCCCTTTTTTTGGCAGTTGGAGTTTGATCACAGCCTATTCTTGGGCATCCAGCAAAATCACAGTTTGTACACAGGGTGTATGACAGTTTTTTTTCCCTGTTCGGACCACTGGATTGTGATTAAATCACTGCAGGATGGTGTGCAGCACTACCTGCGATTGATTTTCCTGCCATTCGGACCTGGCTGCTGTTTAGCTTCTGCTGTTGCTAATGCTCCTGCGCAGAGGGCTTGATTTATTTCTGGCCCTTGGGGTTTTCAGTTATAATAGCAGGTTTGGGGTGAGTGTCATAAGCAGTAGGGATGAGAGAGAGGAAGCGAGAGGGGGGAAAGGAGGGCAAGCAAGACAATCAGCCTCTGATCAATAACTGTCTGCCCATTTGGATCATCCTTAGAAACCTACGTGCAGTAAAATGCGTTGGTTGAGAAGTTTTCACACCGTTTGGTGAGATGACATTTAATATTGCCTTTGCTGGATAAGTTCAAAAATCCTCAATCGCTGCAACAGAAGGCGGTCTCTTTGGCTTTTTATCTATATCCATTCATCTTGAACTATTTCCAGGATATTGGAAAATGCTGATGCTATATCCAGAATATTGCAAAACGTCAACACTGTATCCAGATTGTTGCAAAGAGTATGCGAGAGATCCTGAGTGCTGTAAAATGTTGATGCTACATCCAAAATGTTAAATGTTGCTGCTGCATTCATAATATTGCAAAATGTTGACGCTGTGTTGCAAAACATTGCTGATACTTGTATAATGTTGCAATATATTGTTGCTTCTTCCTATAATTTTACTTGCAGAGGATTTTTCTTTTTGTATTTTTGTCTCAGGCAATAGCCATGCTCCAGGAGAATCGATGAACATCCTGTTAACAAAATCCAAAGAGAACATAAAGTAAAAAAATAAACTCAAACAAGACATGGGCTAATTAACTTAATGCACATCCCCTTCAGTACATTACACTGATTTCCTCCCAAAGGGGACGTCTTGGTGGAGCAGTTTCCTTATAATTCATTCTACGTTATCCGGGAAGGATATTAAGGACTTCTTTTTTTCTCAAGGATCCTCAGGCTACATCTTCCTCATAGGTCTGGTGTTGTGCCATTGTTTTGATTGAATTACAGTCCGATCCTTTTGTCCTGCTTCTGCTCTTTAATTGAATTTCGTCGCCTGATCAGTGCTTGATTTTGTAAAAGTGATCGCAGAGAGACAGTTGGTTCAAACCAAGAGTAATATCTCAAACTGTCTCAGGGAGCAGAGTTTGCTTAATAACACCAGAAGCAGAAATAATCCAGTGGTGACTCATGGCCAGCGCATCAGGAGCTGTGACAGGATTTCTTCCCGACTCTGGGTGGACGTTGCCCTTTATGTTAATGTAAGTGGGTGAGAGACACCCTGAGGTTGGTTGTTCTGACCCAATGCAGCCATTATTTTCTGACAAGTCTGTTTTATCTTTATTTTTTTTCTTCGTTAGGATGGTCAAGTATGAACAGTGTTGTGACATGAAATTACATGCTTTATCTTGCAGTGCTGATAGAGGGAACTTGGACTGTAGCGGAGGAGTAGGAGCCTGGAACTAGCTCGTTTGACTGCCCACGCTTGCTCAAACAGTGCCTCTCCTTGGCAAAATCTTGTAACGTGATCCGTGCCATAACGAACATCCGGCCAAACTTTCCTCATCCTCTCCTTGTGTGTTTTGCCTGTTGGCCCCACCTGCCTGTCAGCATTTTATCAGCACTGTCATAAGAGGTTAACCTACCCCACACTGAGTTACAGCAAATAAGCCAAAGGCTGTTTTGCACACACCAGTTAACCAAAGCATTTCATGGCTGACTGACTGGTTTAGCTTCAGCTGGTGATACAGTACACAACACCGCGCACAATAGCTGCTCTCTCACAGAGACAAATGATGGTGTGCTTTTGAAGCTAACGTGACATGTAGTTTCATCAACAGATGGGCAGGCACAAAGAAACAGAAATAAACTGACTGCTGGCTGGATAAAGAAACAATTTTGCATTCACTGTGTCAGTGTCGCCAATAGGACCGTATAAATGCTGTTTTCGCTTTGGCGGAAGTCTGAAGACTCTCCCTCTCCATTTTTCAATTTTGAAAAGATAAGTGCCTCACTTTGCTGTCAATGGATTTCTCGTAGATTCTTTTCTACCTTGAATTTTGATCTTTTTTTTCTCACCATTTGGTGAATGAGAAGTCAGAGTAATGTCCTGCTCAGGAAGAAAATGTCTCTGCTCTAAAACACTTGAGCTTTCAGAGGTACAGGATCAAATGTTTAAAAAAAGGTTGCTGGTTACTTTGCCTAACTTGCATGAAGTAGTAAAGGCACCCACTTGAGATTGCCATGCACTCCAGTAACTGACCATGTCAATAGATTTTTACTCACGCAAGACATTTGATGCCAGTTATGGCTTGATTTTGACAGAACAGCAGAAAAAAGTATGTAAGTAAATGCAAGTGGTGAACTCAGACAAGTTCCATGTTATTTAAGTTTACAAGTTGCGGCGTATCACAAGGCAAACATAAAGAAAGTAATCTGCTGCACAGCTTTTCTGAGTTATGTAGTTTAGTCACAAGGTCTCCTAACTTGCATTTTTAGAACTGCACCTCAGTCAGGTAAACAGTACCATTTAAGTTACGCTCCTGTTGACTGGCCAGTTAAACAGTTGTGCTGCTCTGGAGCTGTGAAACTACTGAAAGAAAGAATGCAAACATATCAAAGTGTTTAATAACACAGTTAAACGGTGATGACTTTTTGTTATCTAAATGTGTTTCAGCACGGCTGTCATTTTAACTAAGCATGAGGAAACCTGTCATTCATTCTTTAGTTCCCAAGTGGTGGAACTTTAACTGCTCAGTCATCAGGAGATGAATGTGTTTGAATCCTGTCAGTGCTACAGTCCTCCATTATCAGTCTAGGAGGAGGAAGCACTGGGGGGAGCCCAAGCCTGTGGGGTGGGCGATAAGACGATCTTTTATCGTTATTGTGATAAATTATGTCAAAGCAGTATGCTTTTCTGAGCATATTGTGGATATATACTTACAGAGCACTAACTACATGTTTCATTACAAAATGAGCACAATTAGGACTGTTTAATTAGATTTAGTGCAGTGCAGTTTGTGAAATATTGAATAGAAATCATTGTAGTTATATGTGAGATTACATGTGCTATGTTGTAATTCTTCTAAAATTGAATCTTAGAAAAACTAAATATCAAGATTCATATTGTGTATCGTAAAAATGTCTTAAGGTATTGTGATATACTACTTTGGCCATATTGCCCACCCCTAAAACAACGTCTGGCCAAAACGACAATGCAGTTTGAGTTTGCAGTTTGCACTGCTTACAAAAACTCCTAATCACTGCATTGAGACCTCCCCCTAATTGCAATTGGTCCTATTCATCGCATCATTTATTCTAAGCTCTTCCCACTGACTGCAATTGGTCCAGACTTATATTTACAGTATAGTAAATACTAATATCATAAACAAAGTGTTCAAGTGGAAAAACATGCCATTTGCTCATCCTGGAAATCTCTTCACATGCAGCTTATCTAGTGAAATAGCATGTTAAAATGTTAAGCTTGTTGAATGATGCTGCAGCCTGAAGAGCTATAAAACAACATTTTTTTTATATCCCTTATTTTTAGCTGTTGCTTATTTCTACTGTAGCTCACAATTTTGGGCAGCTTAAACAAAGCGGCACATGTATATTTTTTCCCATGGTGATGATTTTTGCTGAACAGATCACAGTTGTCATAGTTTTGCCCAACATTTTATTGTTACAGCTCTCCATATTTACAGCCATAATTTAAGCCAGTTAATCGATTATTCACATGAATAATGGACTGGCAAAATATTTTTTTTTATGATTTTTGCAGCCCTACAGAGCTCTGACGTTCTTATGATATTATGCCAGTTAGTATCCCATATACATCATATATAAAATAAGATTTTTATGTGGCCATGTGGCTTCTGTTTATCTTTTGGTTTAGCATCAAATATGTCAGTCTGAAAGCTAAGCAAACCAAGCTAAAATGCAACAGTGTATTATCCTCTGCTTTACTCCAAACCAAGGCAACCGAACTAAAATATAAACACACACTTAGTTACGCTAACTCAAAATCTCTTTTTGTTTTAAGTTGACCTGACTTACATTTTTTAAACAGTGCAATCTGGCTTTGGTTCATCGCACTGGATGTGTTGTTCATGTGTTAAATTTATCAGTTGCTCATGACTATCAGAATGTGAACAACTGACACCATTTGATGACGTGTCTGTTTTACACAGATCGCAAGTCAGTTTATTCAGTCGACTCATTAATGTTGAAAGGGCTGTAGTGGAGGTCTGCCTCCAAATAAAATGTGAACCAGCGGTGGTTAAGTATGTTTGCTTTACACTGAAACTGTTAGTAGTCTTTACTTCTTTCGTAGCCAATACAAACGCCTTCACTAAAAATATGCAGGGTCTCTTAATGATGCTTCAGTTTTTTCAGCGCTGATCATCTGAAGGATGCTGTGCAGCTGACCCTCATTACGGGCGGATGGGGGACGCTGGGAAACGGCCTCTGCAAGGGTGTCAAGGCCGTCCTCTCCCTCTTAAATGTGTGTGAAATGGAGATGGAGGTGTGTGTCATGCAGAGATGAGGGGGTCATTATTGGCCGCTCAAAGAAAGCGCACTAAATCAATTTAATGAGTGTAAAACGGGCCGATCTCTGCTGCCACAACACCATTAAACATGATTTAAAACTGCGTAATCTGCACATGCTTTGATAATGATGGGGGTGACGATATGCAGATTCCTTAACACCACCTTTTGAGGATTTACGCCCCTCTGACAGATGCCAAGAATGAGTTTGTCAGGAAATTAAAATTTTCACACCCTTCGCGCAAAAATATACTCTACCCCCTTTTGCGAAGTTCTCAGGAAATGTTACAGAACACTCACTTAAATCGCTAATTTGTGCATACCCCACGGTTAAGATTCGCAGTCCTAGCACGTTTGTTTTATTTTTGTGTTTGTTGCTTGGGTAAGTGGCTGAGGGAGAGAGGAGAGCTCGCCCATGGGAGATTTGATGAGAGATGAACAAACATGCTAGCAGACAGCACGAAAAACAAGGCCACACAGTGTGATAGATGTGAAGCCCCGCTCTTCCACATACTTCCATAGCAGCTGTGATGCTTTTCTATGTCCAGATAGCCTAGATATTGACTGCACATTTGTGGTCTATACCAGTGTTAGCTACACCTATAATCTAGACATAATAGATGCCAAAACAGGTTCTTAAAGAACCTTTTCTGTAAATGAGATGAGCATGAAAAACCTTTTTAAAATGTAAAGAACCTCTATGTAATATAAAGGCTATTTATAAATGTACAAGCCATTCAAGAAACCTTATTTTTAGAGTGTATCTAGTGGTGTGTTGCACTTTCAGAACAGCATGAATTCGCCAGGGCATAAATTCTACAACATGCAGGATGCATCAGTAACTCCTGTGTATCTAAGCGTGGAGCTACTGGAGCTCCAGCAGTGTTCATTTCGAAAAACGCAGCAAACTTAAACAGGACTTTGGGAATAAGTGAGTTGGGTCTACAAGACAGCTTATAAACTCCAGCTATTACAGCCATACATATAGTCAACTGCTCTTCCACATCAGAGACAATGAAAAATGAGGTTTGAACAAAGTACGGTTTTATTTGAACCTGATAAAAGTACATGCACCAATGCACATCTTACCTGTGTGTGTGTTTACAGTAGGGATGTATGGTGTATCATAGTGATGCACTAAAATGAAAATCCTTGGCTGAAACCAAAATTCAGGACATGCTGGACAGAAAACTGAAACCGGAAACCAAAAGAAGCAAAAACAACTAAAAACAGTTTGCTTAAAATAAGCTTACTAAAATTTAGGGGTGCGGGAAAAAATCGATTCTTAGATGTATCGCGATGCAGACGTGGACGATTCTGAATCGATTCAATGTCAAAAATCAATTTTCTAAATATTTAATTTATAATGTAATGTTGACAGAACGCAAAGGGCGGAACTTGGAAGTGGGTAAGTGCAGCACCTGGACACTCTGTGGCGGCACATAACAAAGACACTACTGGATAAGTGAGAAATCCGACCGGCTCCCTCTGCATTAAAAGCCAGGTCAGATCAGGAGTCACAACCCAAATGTTAAGAAGTCATTTTGTCCTTTCAACAAAAATCAAACCACCTTGGGAGCCACAACATTTATGTCCAGTATGTGATAATGTGCTAGTTTAGGCTAAAAAATATAAACGAAAATGCAGACTTACTCTGCTCTGCTTTAGCTATAGCCGCTTTTCTTCTAACTCCGCCAGAAAATTTTTCCTCAAAAGTTGAATAGTTTCTTGTAAAATGTCTCTTAGCGTTCCACTGTTTTACGAGGCTGAAGACGCTTCTCACCCGCCAGCTTCTTGCTGAACTTTCCCGTTCCACCTTAAATTCTGACTGAGGCGCCGAATGTAAAAGGGGCACCATTTAAGGTGGAACGGGAAAATTAGAGAAGCGACTTCATCTTCGCAACTTTTTAGTTAGTGTTTCACAGTGTCTCGTTGCAGATTTAACGTACCAGGAAACCAACTGCGCTGCTTATGAATGCGAATAAGTCCATTCGTCTCCAAATGTTCGTCTGTCTTTCTCTTTTCCTTTTTCTTACGCTACTAGCCAGGCGAAACCTCGTTGCTAGGTGACCTGCAGTTTTTCGCGCCCCCCCGTAATCGAATTGTAATCGAATCGAATTATTATGGTATATAAGCTACTGTATGTGTCATGTAGTACAACATCCTGTTCAATAGAGATTAGCTGTTTATTCAAGGCAATGAATTCCACTATCGTTACTCTCATATTTTTGCCATTTGAAAAACTGTAGCTACAGATGGTGCTGGAGCTAGCAGGAACTTGCCTCACTGCTTCTGTTGATTTGCTGTGTTTTGTGTATTTAGCAGGATGTCATGCTTTCAGGTGAAATCAAACCTGGAGTGGCAAAGTTCTTGGGTGTTGTTCCCCTATTTAGTCTTTGTTTTTTTCAGTCAAAATTTTCAACCACTTTTCATTCCAAAAACCAAAAGGCCAATTTTTAACCGTTTTCGCCTGAAAATTGTTGGTGGCCAAAATTTTGGTGCATGTTGTCATTAAAATGTCATTTTTTAAGAGTATTCATGAAATTGGTCTTTGCAATATGAATATCACAGAATATGCAGGCCAGTCTTTAACACTAGGTGATGATTCTTACTTATGAAACTGCATGGGCAGTGCCAAGTGATACCATATAAGGGACTCTTAAAAGAAAATAAGAAATAAGTTCCAAGGTGGCCTTAGGTGCCTCACCTCTGTAAATAAATTAGTAAATAAATAAATAAATTAACAATAATTAACTCTTTCTTGCTCTTCTCCTCTCTTAAAACCATATTGTGCTGCAGACAGCAAATTAAGTGAGAAAAGGTAAAACGCGAGGTTCATTATTTTTTAAATTTGGTCATCAGCTGGTTGTCTTTAACTGTTCTGACTCTTTGTTAGACGCTGTTAGAACCACATTGGCCTGACATGTTGACCATTGTTGCTTTTTTTCTTAGATTATCTATTTTTTTTTTCCCCCAAAGTTTTGGCACAGTGTGAAAATCTTTTATCACACTATCACGCTTTAGCTGAGGAGCATAAACAACACCAACACAAAGTAATAGATCAGCTGCGTATGTGTCTCCAGCTCAGAGTCTTCTAAAGTGTGCCACCCCTACCTGCACAATACATTTAAAAAAAAAAAAACAGGGAGGAGGGAGTGGTGTTGCATGAGCTAGCTTTAGCGGAACTGTCATCTATAATAGGCAATTTCTGTGATCGTCATGGTGTGTTGTCACGGTTGTCACAGGAGATGTGGATGCGCTTGGTGAGAGTGCTAGAGGGAGTGAGAAATTCTTTTATTTCCACGCTACATCAGGACTCTCTCACTCACTCCTGGCCGCCATTCACGGACTGGCCACTTGATTTAATGGAACCACTACAAGCCCCGTTTATCAGTGCTCTGGCACAGTCGATGAAAATCAGAGATAAGCATTTTACAGCTTTTTTTTTGGTAGGATGCTAAATAGCTTCTTTCTTTAAATCACAGGCCTGTTCAGAGTGAAGTATCTTAAAAATAGGAATTAAGGTCTTAAACTTGAAGGACCCACATTATGGAAAACTGAACTTTCTTTACTTTTTTAAAAAATAAATTTAGTAGTAGACATTGTTTTAAATGTATCATTCACTCCCCAGTCCAGATGCAAACTAAGCTGTAAAAACATCCTATTTTGAATTCATTGTAGTTGTGGTATGACTGAAATCAACAATTCAACATACATCTACCTATTCAGGCTAGAGCAGTTTAGCCACGCCCATTCGCGCTGAAATTTTAATGCGTGTTTAAGCCTGGACTGCTATTTGATTGAGGCGGAAAATGCAGCAATTAAAACAGAGCTCATTTACACATATCAGTTTTATTTCTGTTTAATTCTGAAGCTGGCTTTACACGGCGCAACTCATTTGAAACTCAGCCGCAACTCTGTGGAACAAGTTTCATGAAACAGCCATTCAAAATGTGTCACATGAAAATATCAAACGATATCATTTCAAACAATTGATTTTAATGGGTCAATGGAGAAGAAAATGAAACAGAAGATGGTTTGGCACTTGAAAATGAGATCCTGATTGACTTTAAATAAGGTTCGTGGTGTTTCATTTTGTCAGTTTCCTGAACCATGACAACAAATGTGAGCTTCTCCAAGCTAACGTTTCTGTAAACAGCTGGTTTAACTAAGCAGCTAACGCTAACATCTGTTTGAACGGCTGCTTGTGCCACCAGTTACTCTTTTCTGTTAGTCCACTGTTATTCTGATATACGTAGTTAGATTCATTTCCTCCTCTCTTGACGCCTCTAATTTTACACAGAGCTCAGATTCCTTGGGGATCCAAAGGATGAAAATTACAGAAGAGGAGGCAGAGATGCGCTTCACAATGAACGAGAGGCATCAAGTACTGTAAAGGCTATTTGAACATTAATTTTCAATGGCTTAACATAAACAGAACAGATTAAACACTCAAAAAATAGAAAAGAAGCACGGATAGATACAAGACGGATATATTGATAGCCTATAGAAAAGAGTAACAAGTGGGAAAATTTACATTATTTTAGGGCTGTAAAAATGCTACAAATATGTAAATAACACCTGACAGATGATTTTATAGAGCGGGAGCGACACGATGTAACGACAAATATGAGCTGCTAAGTTAGCTAACTAGTGGGATAATCAAATTTTGTTGCATGCAGCTCTGTTTTTGAATTGCTTCGTGTCAAGTTGCATGGTAAATAAGTAAGTTTCACTGCGCAAAGCCATGTATGAAAGTAGGTTGAGAAGTGGCCATGTGAAAATAATATGTGACTCTTCTTTATTACATAAATCCACACAAATGTCATGGACCACATGAAATACAGGAAAAATGTAGGATACGGGCCCTTTAACATTTCATTTGAACTGGTGCGCCATAGGGAGACTTCACTTAATGACTTGTAGAACATCAAGCTGAAGGTTTTTAACAGGGGCAGTGTAATTTCCATGCATGTTCTTTGCTTCCATGACACAGCTCTAATAGTGCAGTCTTGGTCCCTGCTCTGCTTTTCTGCTCCACTAGGAATGAATTGGACATTTTTTTCTCACTTAGCATGATAATTAGCAACAATGGTAAAAGTAATTAACCAACTCAAGCAACCTTGCAAATGATGCCAATTAGTTTAAGACGCTAATAGACGCTGAAATGTGATGAGGTCAATTGAGACATCAGTCAAAAACTGGACCAGTGTGTGGCTAGGTTCGTGCGAAATGCCTTAATGTCTTAAATTAGAGGACATGTCAAATAACTGCCCAGGCCAGAAATGCTTCAGAGATTTTCTAAGACGCCTATTTAGATTTTCATTGCTGATAAATTTAACGGATATCAGCCCACACAGCCAAAATCCCCAGTGCTCCATTCTCAGCAGTCATTTGCTTTACTTAAATGAACACTATAGGTGTTAGGCTAATCCAGTCTTGGGGATTTTTGCTGTGTATTTTTCTTCTCCCAATTTCAGGTGCCAAGGTTGTGTTGTGTTAATATTATATTGACTTTTATTCTTCAGGAGAAGCTCAAGTGGCCCAGTAATACTGTACGTCTGCAAACACAAATTACAAATCTGCCATGTTCTGAGCGCAGGCAGCGATCCTGAGAGAGAACACACCACGCTGGCGCATGGGCGGATGCAAATCAGTGGTGTTATTTAACAGGAAAACGCTGTAGTGTTTGTTGAGGAGCGTTTTGTGGTAGATGTGCTTTCAGCATTGCGAATGCTCTCTGAAAATAGTATATAATCGTTTTAATCCCAGATGTGGGAGGGAGTCTCGCTTCTTTTTTAATATCACACTTTACCCTGAAAAAAGAAAGTAGAGGGAAAAAAAACGCCGGTGCACATTGAGCATGTGTGTGAGGGCTGGAAGCGCCCGTCTCTCCCCCCTCAGGGATCAAACAAAAGGATCGTACCGATTGCTAGTCACCCGTTCTTTTTATTTTCTCTTTCTTTATTGGCCCCTCTCCTCTTCAGTCATATCAGCATAAACAGGAGGGAATAGTTTAACGTTCGCCACTTTTCATGTCTAAGCACTTTCATTTGCCTCCTTTTGATCCATGAGTTTGAATAATAATGCGCATCACATAGTAAAGTAAAGCCTGAGATATGGAAAACAGGGCCCCGGACCTCAAATGGGGTCATTGCCTTCAGAATGGACAAAAAATTAATTAGAGCCTTTTAGGAGCTCTAAGACACATCCTACTTGGGGGAGGCACCCTCACCCCCATGCCCACCACCCTCAGCCCCGTTATAAGGATACTGTAAAGTGGGAGCAAAACATTTAACACATTTTCTCTTAAGAATTTGTTAAAATCAAATGAAAATGAAAATTGGATATTAAAAAGGGACAAAATATACTTTTGGTGGCTGTCACTGTTCTTGGGGCTTGAAGGTGCTGAGACGACCGCAAGTATAGCTTGTGTGTAGAAGCACTGCTATTGCAATATTGCAATGTATTGCATTTTTCTATAGGCTTTAACATGAAGTACCCCAACCCTCTCACCTCTATCCTCCTTCAGTTCAGTAAATCGCAAGCACTACATGAAGTGCTCACTAACCATCTACTTGGAGATCCTGAAGTTCTTGTTTGTAGCTTTGTTGTCTTTTCATTGTTGGCTAATTTGACTATATGTTATAGCTATTGTGATGAATGACGTCACAAAACTTTTTTCTAGATATATCATGGGCATAATCACTACTTTTAGAGCACTGAACTGCTGCCTGGATCATAAAGACTGAGTTAGACCAATCATAGAGCTTGTAAACAACAACCATTGTGTAATAACTGCTTAGTAAGACGTAGCTGATATGACCTCATTGTTATTTGTGTGTTTTTTACTTTAACAAAGTTTTTTTTTATGTATTTTTTTTTCAATAGCCCTTAAAAAAACAAGATACTCCTGTTTTGCATTTAGTTTGAAAATTACTGCAATACATGTCATGTATTGTGAAAATGTCTGAAAGTACTGGGAGGTGATATTTTTGGAATATCACCCACCCTTAGCACAAAAAGAGCTCACTAAGATCTGATAAAAAACTAGACATGCGTAGTCTGTACTGTATTTTCTATTTTTGCAACTTTTATGACATTTAGAGACATTTAAGAGCCGCTTGTGAAACATGTTATATAGAAATCATGCACCGCTTCTAAGAAATCCATTAGTGTTGCTTAGTGTGGGGAGAAAATCGTCACAATAGGGATGTCCTGAAGACTTAACCTCAGAAATTATAAAACACAAAATGTGTGGAGAACAAATATGATTTGCAACTGAATTGCTCTATAATTGCTCCGATTGTTTATTAAATAAATTAGTGGTAGACAACAAATCAAATATAATTTTCTTTCCTTCCAGCAGTGAGCATCCTTGCTTATTTTAAAAATATTCAAAGACATGTCTGACATAAACCTGCAGCCTTTTATTTTCAGACATCCCTATACCTTTCTTGCTTCCTTATAATTTGGTAGTGGATCTGAAATCTCTCGGTTGGAAACATCAGCAATCTGGACTGAAGCCACAGTGGTATGAGACTCCTCTGAGCATAAGATGAAGTTATTTGTCTTGATTTGGGCATCACAAAATAGACCGTAGCAGCAAAGAAAAAGCATCACAGAACAGACTGTAGGGGAAGCAGCATAGTGTTCAATGCAGTACAGCCTCATGCAAAATAAGATGCTGAAAAGGATGATGGTCAGGGTTTATTGAAAATCCAAACGAGAACTGTTTGCTTTCTCTCAAATGCCGATAAGCCTCAGGCAATGTTCTGTAGCCCCCTCATTGAATATTTATATTTCATCTGAACGAGTGTAAGGTGTGAATATTTTGTGTGCAGGACGCTGTGGGAGTGATTCAGACATATACGACAGTCCTGATTTAAATGCAATGCTGTACCTCAGAAGTCCGTCACTGTTGATTATCAGAGAGTGAGTTCTGAATGTTCATCATAAAGTGCTGAAGTTAACGTTTGTATGTTTGCTTAGTTACTGCCTTGACTTACAATGTCACATCCGTCAGTCAGACACATTGCAGCCAGTACATAATCTGGAAGCAGGAGACTTTAGCATTTTTCATACAGCTTCATACAGTCTCTCGTTGGTTTGAAAGAATTGTAAAATTATGAAAATATAAAACTTTGTGGGTTAACACTTTACTTAAACCCTGCTACAGAACACTGACACAGCCATACCATAAACATGCCAGGGCAGATGTCATACGCTGTCTTGTGGTGTCATAACAGATTTTGTTCAGTAATATAAACAATATCATGTTACCATTACCGGCTAATTGTAATGACAGATGTTATGTTTGATGTGATCACTTTTGCCTCAATGTATTCTAGTTAGCCGTCATCACATCAAACATTATAGTGTCTAACCTGATAAGAAATGGTAAGATGACACTGTTATATTACTAGGCACTCATGACAGCATATGACATCTGCCATGACATGTTTATGGCATCGTTATGTCAGTTTTATGTAGCATAAAGAAAGTGTTACACTTTATTGTTTGCCACAGCTACCTATATCTGAATATCAAAGCGCCTCTGCTATAATGAGAGGAATAGATGCAAAGCATCTCATGAGGTGGGGAACGTGTCACAGGGTGAGGATGTAGAAGTTATCTTTTTTTTTTTTTTTCAAAAAAGAAATGATCATGCGACAGCTTTGTCATGGGAAATGCAAGGTAGAAATGGGAAATTATAGGGTGTTAGACTGTAAGGAGGAGGGGTTTCAGGCATGGCCCTCCCCTCAGACTTCATCCATCCATCATCTAAACCGCTTATCCTTCTGGGTCGCGGTGGGGTGCTGGAGCCTATCCCAGCTGTCATTGGGCGGAAGGCAGGATACACCCTGGACAGGTCGCCAGTCCATCGCAGGGCAGACAGACAGACATATACAGTCACACACTCACTCACACCTAGGGGCAATTTAGCTTGTCCAATTGGCCTGACTGCATGTTTTTGGACTGTGGGAGGAAACCGGAGTACCCGGAGGAAACCCACGCAGACACGGGGAGAACAGGCAAACTCCACACAGAAATGACCCAGGTCACCCGGCCGGGAATCAAACCCAGGCCCTTCTTGCTGTGAGGCGACAGCGCTACCCACTGCGCCACCGTGCTGCCCCCCCTCAGACATTTTTAAATATTGTCCAGGCTTATTGCTCAAGTATGACTGGAACCAGTGCAGTTTTAAAATGTAAAAGGCTCAGTGAAGCAAATTGGTTGCTTTTAGCATTAACTCTGGAAAAGGCCTTGACTGACATCAGTAAAACCCACCACTTAAAATTTTCTGCATAATTCAACCCGTTGACATTTAAACAAAGTCATTCAGGGTAGTTTGATGTGCAACTTACTGATTTCTTTAAAATGGTGGTGTGTGTATATATAGCCATTTCAGTTACTATTCAAAATAACAAGTGAACCTACTCACATCTTCAGAGTGTTTATATGGAATGTTAATCAGGGTAAAATAGTGGAAAATCTGAAAAAAAAATGTTTTTCTGTGGGGTGTTTTCTGCCCTACAACACTCTGCATGTATGTTTTACACTAAAACCTTCTCAAAACTAACATAAAACAATATCACAGACACCTGGCAGCATATGCATAATTATTTCATGTGATAACTTTGTTTTGTACAGGCATTAAACTTAGACATCTGCTTTCTATCAGCGCCACTATGAACAATTCTGACTTACTGAGTTTCCCTAGAACTCAGCATTTTAAATGACTGTTATAGATTATAATGACTGAGCTTTGCAGAGATTTTGATGTCGTTTGGACATACGGATGATCCCACTGGCTGGATTTGTGGCTAAATGTTCCCTAATATTGCAGTAAAACAATGTGCTGTTGATGCTATACATACAAAACAGTGAGGTCATTTACCCAGGATTCCCTGTGCATCATATCCAGATATTATCCTAGAGAAAAAAGTGCATCATTCAGGGAAATGTGTTGAATGTGGCAGTGAGTGTTGAATTATTGAAGAGAACTGATGGCGCTGCTCTCCCGATAAAGACTGTTCTCTTGTTCTTGCCACATCGGTGTGGAAATGGCATTTTACACTGCTAAATCTCTGTATTTTAGCTTAGTGCACATTACGCTAGCACATTTAGAGATACAGTCAGGGATTTGTCAACAGTAAAATACAGCTCAGTTTCCTAAGGAAATTCTGGCTAAGCTACCCAGATTCTCAGTTTCACAGGATTATTAAAAGTGCTGAAATGCAGTGACAAATAGAATTAAATTCCTTTAAAAGTTCTAGTGACAAAACCACAAGCTTTTTTGATGGGCGCCCTGTTTCTATTCTGGAGAAAAGAGAGATGTATGACCTTTCCTTAGATTTATATAAGGATATTATCCAAAATAGGATAGGTAGGAAATTGCAAGAATGCTGGATTTGCTTTTAGCTACCAATACTGAGTTTAGATGTGTTACACAAAATATCTTGCTAAACTGTGTAGCTAAAATGAACATAAGACACACTTACAGTTTATTGTTGAAGTCTTGTACTATTAACTAAAAAGGCCCGTAGTTTGAGCACTTGCTGCCGGGGCGTGGTGTGAAGGTGTTTGGAGTCAGAAAGCTTTTTGTTCATTGTTCAAGTACAGGGAGGTAGTTTGACGTTCTTGTCCATGGTAATTGGTTATACACTATAGTGTTGTCAAAAATACATATTTTTTCTGTGCACATCTCTTCTGAAAATTTGAAACAATACCAGTATTCATCTTCCACAGCATTAATTCTGTTCACATCAAATGCAATGTCTACATCAAGCAGTACTATGTAATGGTAAGCAACAGGCACATGCTTATATTAGCCTTTAACAGTATTTGCTTTAAGTCTAAGATCTGAATTGTGTGTGTGGTCAACCCCTATAGAAAATGACTTTATAAAGAGCCAAACTGAAATCAAAATGGTCATTTTTTACCTTGCTATTTCATCTCCCTGGTAATATTAAGCATGATTTATCATATGATACCATTTAAAAGGGCCATGTCATGGAAAAACCAAATTTCCTTTGCTTTTTTTAAATAAAAGAATTTAAAGTAATACATACGTTTCAAAACATATCATTTGCCACCCAGTCTATACAATGCATATATGGAAATTCTGCCTGTTTTGAATTCATTATTTCTGTGATGTCATGGGACCCAACACATTTACATATATCCACCTATTCAGCGCACAGCAGTTAACCCCGATCCGTTCATACTGAAGTTCTAAGCAGTGTTATGATTTTTAACTCTGATTGCTTTTTGAATGTGCTACAATACAGAACAGCCAATAAGAACAGAGCTCATTTACATATATATCAGTCTTAAAGGCACAGTAACAAACAGCACCTGTGTAATTCTAAGGGATAAAGAGAGGATGGAAAATGGTCATGTACAAATGTACCATTTTGGTAAACACTCTTAAAAAACTTCAGGGGTTCTTTAGTATATACAATGGTTCTATATATTATACAACTATGAACAGTTAAAGAACCATTTGCAGGTTTAAATGGTTCTTTGCGTGGCAAAATGGTTCTGCAGATAGAGAACATTATAAACAGAACCATATAAAACGTGGTTCTATATAGCAGCGAAAAGAGTTCTTCTATTGTTACAATGCATATAACCTTTAATGCATATAAATGGTTCTTTGACTGTTCATGTCCTATATAGAACCATTGTCTTTACTAAAGAACCCTTGAAGAACTATCTTTTTTAAGAGTGCATACATAGTGGAACTAAAAGAAAAGAAAAGAAAAATGTAGGATATTTACCTTTTTTTATTTTTTTTCCTGCAATTCATGGAAGTATAGTGAATACATTCTGCATCTAAATGTCTTCTGATTTTTGATCACCGTACAGCAGGTGGGGAATAAGAGTGTTAGCCAATGACATCATGTTTTACCTTCCCCTCCTTCCGCTTCCACCTGTCATTGAGAGAAAATGCTCAGCTAGCTCAGACACATCACAGTATGGATGCATTACGATTACCCATTCACAATGATTTTAAACTCGACCTGTGACTCGAACCCCCATTTGTGGTACCAAAAATGGTACTGAATATCAATACTTTTCAAAGTAAAGAACCGAAACGGGAAATTCCGCTATTGTGACAACACAGGTACGCTACAGATGTGGCAGATTGGGATTTGACTGAAAAACACTGATGTTATGTTTGCACACGGACTTATTAGTGCTGCATCTGTGTTCTCCGTGTTCAGCTTTGATGAAGATGTTTGCTGATGCCTGATGTGAAGGATGTGTGCGGATTACACTGTCTGGGTTTTGCCCAGCGTTGAGTAGTAAAGTTGGAGCTAATGTTAGTGTAAACACTGTGTCGGTTTGTGCTTATTAAGAATACAGTAGCTGTGTACTCCTTTTCTTGCTTATAGCCTTTATGTCATAAACAAATGGCCTTGTATGTATGTGCGCTTCCTGAGGTCTCAGGGTAACCCTACTTACGGACTCACCTTGTTCTAGCTACAAAACTCTTACTACAGTTACATCCTCTGGGCTAGAATGTGCTGAGACAATACATTCCACAGCCACCTGCACTGCTACTTGAGCAGACTCAGACAATAATTACATTTGCGTTCAGCTCCGCGACTGATTGAGCCCATTATCCTAACCCAGATTCAGAGTGACATTGGCTCACCTCCGCAATTGCTTCTCCTGCCTTCGATCAGCCAGCCGTGCACACTCCACTCTGTGTTCCTCACAGCGTCTGCAGCTGTATTTTTAGGCCTTTCTAAGTGGTGATTGGACCCATAACAGTACCCTGGCTTGGGGGCACTGCGAGGTTTTATTCATTTTATTTTTTTTCCCCCCTTTTCGATTTCCCTTCCTTGCGTGCCCTGAAGACGTGGTAGAGCCCCGGTTTAGGAGACCTACATTCCACCCCGCTTTCATCGGACCCAGAGAGCTTGCGAGTCCCCCCCAGTATGATATTAGACTACCCTGTTATGTCCTACTTCTTGAAAGTGATTGACTTTTAAGCAAGATATTGTTAAATAAAAAAGAAGCTTATAAAATGGGTGAATATGCTTGGCCTAAATCTGTGGCGCACACAATACTTTTACAGCACCCTCAACCTCATCCTCGGCTGGCGGAGGAAAGGCTGTTAATCATTAACTAATATTTATTCTTTAATAATCATTCTGTAATAGCCTACAATCTGTTAACTGTCATTTTGACTGTAGTGCTCTGGCCTACATTGTTAATGTTTGCAAGCCTTTATTATTATCTTCTTATTCAGGAAACCATAAGGAAACAAGGCATAACAATAATAATAATAATAATTATAATAATAATAATAATAATAACAATAACAACAACAACAAAAATACTAGCAACACTTTTTCCTTAGTTCATATTGAGTTTCTAACACTGAAGCAGATATGGGAGCAAACACAGTGGTAGTGCATGAAATGAAGCATTGTCAAATGAATTAAGCCAAATTAGTGACTGGTTTTTAGCTAATGCTACAGCCATGAGGTTCTCAAAGACACTGTGCATAAAGGGCTATGTTACATTTTCGTGTCAAATCCAGTTGTACTCAGCAGTTTGTTTCTGTTTACATTGTTAATTGAATATTTATTCATTTCGGCCAGATTCAGCAGGCATAATGAGCATATGTCGGGGGGCCAAAATGCCCACACTGGCCTGAATGAAAGAGTGGGAGAGTCCTTTCCTTATTCTTAATCAATACTTAACCATCTGAATTAGTAACTCTTCTCCCAGGTCATCAACAAGGAGCAATTTACCAGCATGACTCATGCACATTTCTTAAATGCACTCAGATACTCTATCCAAGTGTTGCACAGTTTCTTTTTTCTCGAGGCCCTCCTGCCTGGAGCACTTTTGTTTGTCAGACAATGGTGTACCTGATTCAATTAATCAACCATTCGTCAAGCCCTTGATTAATTGAATGAGGTGAACCAGTGCTCAGTAAAAACAACAAAGTCAGAGATTTAATTGCCAGTGGAGTACCAGACAGTCTGACATTGGCAGGACAATAAAGGTCACAGACATTCGGCTCTGTGGAAAATGGACTCCTGCAAAGTACAAGTTGTTGTTTAGTGTTTTCCTAGATAGGACACTGCCATCAATATTGTACAACATCCTTCAGATGCTGTCAGCTGCACAGAAATCTACCAGATGTAGCTGTGAATACACAACTATTCATGAGCTGCTGTTTATGGGGGAAAATTCATTTATGATTTTCAGTTTATTAGCAAAATCATAAACATCCTAAAAATAATCCTCAAAGGGGAGTTCCATCGATTTTTCAAAATTGCTGCATAATTCAATCATCAACATATAAACAAAGGCAGAGTAGTTTGATGTCACATTTCTTTACAATGGAGATGATAGGAACCAGAGGTTGCAGTGTCTTCAATGCAAATATGTCCAAAACCACGAGTAACCTACTCGCGTCTTCAGAGGGTTTATATGTAATGTTAATCATGATAAAATAGTGGAAAATCTGAATAAATATGTTTTTCTGTGGGGAGTGTTCTGCCCTACAACACTGTGCATGTATGTTTTACACTAAATCCTTCTCAAAACTAACTTAAAACAATGTCTCGGACACCAGGCAGCATATTCATAATTATTTCATATGATAACTTTGTGATGTAGCTTTAAACTTAGATGTCTGGTTCCTGTCAGTACCACTGTGAACAATTCTGACTTACTGAGTTTCTCTATAACTCAGCATTTTAAATGACTGTTAACATTATAATGAGTGAGTTTTACAGGAATTTTGAAGTTGTTTGGACATACGGATGATGGACGCTGGCTGGAATTGTGGCTAAATGTTCCCTAATACTGCATTAAAGCAATATACAATTTATGCTATACATACCAAACACTGAGGTCATTTACCCAGGATTCCCTGTGCATCATATGTGCATCATATCCAGATATTATCCTGGAGAAAAAAGTGCATCATTCAGGGAAAAATGTGTTGAATGTGGCAGTGAGTGTTGAATTATTGAAGAGAACTGATGGTGCTGCTCTCCTGATAAAGACTGTTCTCTTGTTCTTGCCACATTGGTGTGGAAATGGCATTTTACACTGCTAAAACACTGTACTGTAGCTTTGAGGACATTATGCTAGAACATTTAAAGCTAAAAAAATAAGTTTGAAAAAATAAGATTCTTTGGGAAAGGGCCAAAATCATAAAACAATGTCTCAGGTATCAGGCAGCATATTCAAAACCATTTTATGTGTAATAGCATTTAATGTGAGGGAGCTTTTAGAGGCATTTAACTCTTCAGATGTCTGGTTCCTGTCACCACCACTGTGAACAATTCTGACTCAGTATGTTTCACTTCAAACTCTGATTCAGAGTATTTCACTTCAAACTCCTCTGAATGACTTTGTTTACATGTTAACTATTAACTAATGCAACAACTGGTGGAATTTGCCTTTAAATCCATAATCAGGTGTTTGAAATGACAAAGTGGATTCCCTACCACTAAATGTCAGAACAGTGCTGGGTGGCAACAGTTAATGCCATAAAAAAACCACATTTAACCACCTTTATATATATTATTGTATGTATGTATGTATGTATGTATATATATTATTGTGAACAATGCAATCAGAATCTCTAAAACCTTCTAAAATTATTCTAGCATTTCATACATCAATATTGGCTTTATAATTACCTTATTGTAGCTTCAATAAAATTCAGTTGTTTTGCCCGTTTCTTGGCCACATCCAAAGCATCCAGCTTATATGAAACATGAAATATTTGTACAGTCATACACCATATGGACTGTTAGTGCATGTGTCAGTAGTGATTGTGCTTGGAGGTGGACATGAAAAAAACAGTTTGAACAGCCACAGCTGCTAACCTCACTAACTTAAAAAAAAAATTCCATTGTCCAGTTAACAGCCTTAATGCAAAAGCAAATAGCATCACCAGCAAAGCATAAGAATCCACTGCACTATATTGCAAGTTTCCAAACCCTTCTAGTGATATTTGTTGTCAAAATACAGCATGAAACGTTCAAAATACTGTATCACATCTTCCCGCTAGTTCAGATGAAGCGTTAAGCAATAAGTTACAACACACAGCAGCAGATTCTCTCATTAGACGTGCCCTGGCGTAGCAGCCAAGATCGTGACAATCTGAAAAGACAGCAACAGCGTACAAAAACATTTTGATTGGCACAGCAATCAGACCTGTTTCATGCCAAATAAGTGCTATATGAGGAATAAGAAAAACGCCCTAAGCTATCATCCTGCTAAAGAAGAAAGGTTGCTTAGGTTTAAAGCCACAATCAGGGGATTTCACAACAACAAAGTGGCAGCCCCTAGCGCTACATTTTCTAAAACACTGAGGGTGGAGATTTGGAAACATTTTGCATTTCTAAAATTCATAGATGGAGCTGTAAATGCAGGAAAACCAATTATAAATAATGTGTGAGCACATAGCATTTGAATACTCACAGAATAGGGCCAAACTATATTAAGTAACATTCTGATATTTTTGGTTTTTGCAAGAAATAAAAAAGGAGTCTAAACTGACCTAGATAAACTATTCACAATTGGATGTGCTTGTCACTCTAGCAATAGAATGAGTGTGTTTAAAAGGGGAATTAAAGGCCAATTTCTCCAATTTTTTTATCAGGTTCCAATATGATCATAATTTAATGTTATTGCGATAAATTGTATTATCGTGATGTGCTTTTCTAAACATATCGGGGATATCATCTATAGCTGCATACCAGCTGCATGTCTCAAAAAAAGGTAATTATTCCTTTTTAATTGAATTTGAGTTGGAAATGATGAAAAATCACGATGAGTTTTTGTGGTAGTTTTTAAATGTGGCACCACTGTGCATTGTGTGTGTGTTAAAATAGCATGATATGTATCGGTTATTGTGAAGATACGTTTTGTTATGTATCGTGACATGTTTGCCATTTTATCCACCTCCAGTTCATCTAATTACCAGCTGTAATTTATTTCTTTTTAAAATTGTACATATATGAACAATAGGTGTTCTGTCTTTGTGTGGGTTAGGATATATTTTTGGGGCCTTCAAAAAGACAAAAGCTTCTGAATAGCAAACAGAGAAATGAATGCCAACATAACAAATTGAGTATTCATATTATTCAGCCCTGCAGATAAGTATTCCTGATCTGTGATGAATACATTTTTAATGATTCACTCATTTTTGATCTATAAAGAAATATAGCTTTGTTTTGCCATTTACATTTCATCACCTCGTCTAGTCTTTTCTCACAGTTTTCAACCAACAACACGTTCAACGCATGAGTTTGTGTTTGGCAACAAGGGTAAAATCAAAATTTTGGGTAACACTTTACTTTAACCCTGCTGCATAACGTTGACAAAACCAGCCATCATGCTGTCATGAGCTGTCATATTTTCTTCAGCAGTATAACAGTGTCATATTACCATTACCAGTAATTTTCATGATGGATACTATGTTTAATGTCATGACAGTTAACTGGAATACTCTTAGCAATGGCAGGTTGTCATGACATCAAACATTCTGGCATCTGACATGACAGTAAAGCACTATTAGTTTTACATGAGGAGGTGGGGTAATGTAATTTTTACAGGCCTTTCTCTGTGATTTTAGATCTGTCTGCATGTGCCATTTCAATCGTTCTTACAGCACTTTTACCTTCTATAAAACAAGCTACAGAAATAACCTCAAGTTATAGTAATCCCGAGGAATCGACGTCTTGTAAAAACAGTATCATGTCTTGTGGAAAATGAGTTTCTTAAGTATGGAGGCACAAAGAAGCGTTCACTTGTGGCTCAAAACAAGTTGCTATGTACTGTCCCACTTTTTTTTGCAGTAAGTGTTTTTATGCAGTAATGTTGACTATTGGCTGTGGATTTCCAAGCTAGTGATAATGCTAATGACACACATTCACTGAAGACTGCAAGATAAAAGGTTAAGATAAACGGAAAACCAGCTAAAATATAATGTTTTGACATTTTCTGCTCTTTTCAGGAGTAAAGGTGATGTGTAAATTGAGTAGCCACTCCTATCTCTAATTTATGTCAAGATTTCTCATCCCATGTGAACTGGTCATTAACATTACAGACATCTTGTAGTAAATTGGCATTACCCCACCCCCTCATGGAAAAATAATCCCATCTGAACATGGCTTTAGCTGGTAATAGTGACACTGATACTGTTCTATTACTGTTATATATTACTCTGTCATGAAATCTGTCATGACAGTTCACGACAGCACATGACATGGCAGGGTCATGTCAGGGTTCACCACATTCTGTTTGCTGCTTAAAGAAATAATAGTCTCATTATTTTCGCAGGACTCATTAGGGGATGATACATTCCAGCACACAGATAAACAAGTATATACATTCTTATGATATTGCCGGGGAAATTGAGCTTTGTGATTGGGTGGCCCTGCGTGCCTGTAGCTTCGCTAGTGGGATATGTACAATCCTCGTGTGTGTTTACCTCTGTGCTCTCTGTAGAAATAGCTCCTTAAGAAGCAAATTCTGCTCCAGTTTAAGCACACAATAGGCTAAATGTGTTTTTTTTGCTGGCGGGGACGTGACGCTGTGAGCGCTGAATGTGATTCAGTGGAGGGAGTTTGCTCTGCTCTGCTGGAGCGGCGTCGTCTCCAGGCACTTCCAGGGCCTGATCGATGGCAGCTTTACAGTGGGCATCAGAAGGATCTCATTTTTTCCGCTCCTTCCCTGTGAGCCGGTAATAAAAGGTAAATGTTTAATGGCCTGAGCTCAATCGGCGTACACCACCCAAGTGCCTCGAATGATGCCGTATTATCAGCTTTCTAGCGCCTTCTGTTTAACTGGCCGAGAACTGACAGATGAGACCTGAATATAACCTCCATCGCTTCCAGGCTGGAGGGTTTGCTGCTGTTTCTGACAATGGGAAAAGCTGCTTGACTCAGAGTGGCTCTATACTCCTATGAGGCATTTATATTGCATGCGGTCTCATGTTAGGCTTCTCTTTTACGCACACTTAGCTCAGCCTCCATAGACTCTCCCTCACTGATATTTTAAGATCTACCGTTCTTATATGTGCCGTTTGTCAAGTGTAATTCATATTTGTGAGCCCTTAATTTTGAGCAATTTCATTAGCTGAAATGTATAAGATGTTTAATTTAGATAGCAACCTTCCTCCTTTGAAATACAGTACTCACCCAGAGGGTTTCCTTGGTACCTTGATGCTAATGTTGAACTTCCTTCGACTCCGTCTTGCTGTCTTGCAATAATCATATTCTTCAAAGCTCCTTAGTGGTCGACTGTATATTTTACCTTTGGGATTATCTATCCGATTTCTAATGAATCCATTCTTTTGTCCTCCATCGGTCCTCACATGAATATGTATAATGTATTAAAATATCAGTACAACTTACAGATTTCATTAGATTTGAACATTTCTGAGACCAGAAATGAAGCAAGCCTTTTAGATTTGGGTTTATGTGAACAGAAACACGTTTCTTCTCTTACTCTTCATCTCTGCTGCTCTTTTTACCGCCATAAACAAAATGAACAATAGGGCTGATGGAGAAGCCATACGTTTTCCGTGGCCTACTTTGTGAAGGACCATAAATATTGACGGCTTTTTCCACCCCAGTCTCTGCTACTGTAACGTTTAACTGAAAACACAAAGGAACGGTTAATACAACAGTAAACCGAAGTGTTAGCAATATCTAACCTTAGGATTTACTTTGTGTGTGACATTTACTGTCCTTGTGAGAAATGACACTATGCTGCACTGCTCCTGCCAAGCCAACGACTCTGATTCATCTTTAGGGAAGTCTGCCACATCTGTACAGCATTTAAAACAACAAAAACAGGCAAGGATCCACTTTACATTGAGTGTCTCTAATAACTGTGTAGTTACACATTAACAATACATGTGACAACAATGTAAATACTGGCGATGTATTAATATTAGTAATACAGCTTATGTAAATGTAGCTCCAGTTTTTACTCATGTAATTCCACATGTTTATCTTGATTGTTGAAATGCCATTCTTTCTGTTTTGTAATTACACATGTGTAACAGGGTGAACTTCTTTCTTTCCAATAAGACATTTCTGATTGTAACAGTACAGACTGGTTTAAAGCCAGAACGCTGGTTAGGTTTACCATGTCACAACACAAGCTACTACTACAGCCAGCTAAATATTAGGAACATTGGCGTTTCCTGTGCAGATGCAGTGTAATTACTCTCATACTGTAAGTAACTGCACACCTGTTACAATCAGAAAAGTCTGGAAAAACAGCAGTTCACTAATTAACAGGTAATGGAAGCTTATAACGCTTTTTTGTTCACACTGCAAGCCTCATTGTTCAATGGCTGTTTGTGCTATACTTTTCAGACCCATATTAACCTATTACAAACATGGATGTCTATCTACTGCTTACTCACAAAGCAAGCAAGTTTGTGTCAAATATGAACAGTTTCGTTTTTACAACCTGCTCAACTACATAGATGTGGTAAAAGGCTGTGTTCACACTACAAGCCTCATTACTGAAGATTTTTTGCTCAGATCCGATCTTTCTAACTTGATGCTTCATATTCGTATAGGTAAATGACTTTATCATTAATGTGAACTAACCTGTGTCCTGCAACTTGCCATATGCGCACATACTAATCAGTAATGTCACGTAAATGAACCACATGCGTCAACAAACAAACTATTCAGCAAAACAAGCCGGCTTTGCAAAGATAATTAGCTCCAAACAGCTCTCAGCTGTTCATTATTGGAGCAGGACGAAGGCAGGAAAGGGTCAGATGCCTTGCTTTTGTGCTGTTTACTGGCAATGATTTCAGGTTTGGTGCTTTTGCCACATAAGTGCTGAATGATGGTGCATGAGTTCCAATCTGAGCGTTCACATTAAAGTCGCATGGTCATGAATCGAATACGTATACAGTCTAGCGCTCTTTGAAAAGATCAGATGTGTGTGTCCACACAGCTCTGAAAACATCACATCTGTGCCACATTAAGGCAGAAAATTGTATATGAGTTTGGTAATGTGAATTTTTAAGGTACATCTGTAAAGGACCTTTTTTTCTGTTATTTTGCATCCTGGTCAGTAATGGCATTGCTAGTTTTCATGAAACCCTGCTCCATATCATTGACACAACCATGTTATAAACATGTCTTGGCAGATCACATATGCTGTCATGAGTCATCATATTTAGTAATATAACTGACATTGCTTGATGTCCACTAAAGTACATTTAGTAAAGTGTGATCATGTGACATAAGCTGTCATGACATCAATCATTATGACATGGGTCATTACAATTAGCCGGTAATGGTAACATTACCACAATGTTATTTTACTGAACAAAATCTGGCAACTCATGACAGCGTATGCCATGTTTCTGGCATGGTTACGTCAGCGTTATGTAGCAGGGTTTAAGAAAAGTGTTAGCAAATGCAGTTTACTGCAGATTACTTTAAGAGGGAGTGTGTTATCACGACTTACTCACTACACAGCCAGCAGTTCGATCTCCAGTTCCTTACACAGACCAACTGACAGTTTCAGAATTTAGTGTAGTCTCATTTTCAGAGTCTGACCAAATCGGCTGTAGGTCAGATGTAATCTTAAAAGTATCCATTTTCTGTTTGTGCGTACAATAAAAAGTAAAAATCTTCAAATAGCTTGAGCGTCTCCTACAGCTGTCAAAGTCGTTGCTTAGCAACGGCGTCTCAGCGGAGTCATACAGTGTTTGTGAAAAAAACATGTTATGGCGAAATAACAGCATGGTTAAAACGCTTCTCAACCAATCAGCTTGCGTGGCCGGAACTAACTGTTGTATAACAATTATTATAGTTAAACTGCATGCCTAAAAAAACTTGTAAAATATACTGGTAACACTTTCTATGAATTTTCTAAATTTATAAAAATGCATTACATGTTATAGCCATGCTTATTATGCATTATGAATTTTTAACATAATACATTATAAGTACTGATCATAACAAATAATAAGAGCTCATAAGTCGTATTTGTCCGCTTTACGTAAAGTGAAGCGTACTGTACTAAAGCCTCCTCCAGGGTTAAGGGTGAGGCTACAAGTTGAAGTATTTACTGAAACACTTCAACATACAAAGTACAGCACATTACAGGCTTCGAATGTCAGATTTTAAACTAGTGCTGCCATCAGTGTTTAACCCAACATAGGAAAGTCAGTGTACACCACCGTTAGCTTGGTATTTGTCTTTACTTTACGCTCTCCAAGCTGGGACTGACTTCTTTGGCACTGACAGTATAACATGTTATCAACACTACTTACAATGCATTATATTAACAATTCATAATGTATAATAAACATGGCTATAAAGTGTAATTCAGTTTATACATGTTTATAATCATGTTTATAATGCCGTATGAATGCATTATAACATTATAAATGTGTTCATAGATACTTACAAACATGACATTCATAGAAAGTGTTACCAATATGCTTAATATAAGTATAATATACATAACGTATAATATGCAAATTTACTTGCTTATTCAGTTTCTGACACTGTATGACATTGTTATCTGTAAAAATAGACATCATATGGCTAGAACAGTCACAGCAATCTTGAATTTGAGCCTGAATTTTGTCTGTAACTGTCATATGGTGTCAGAAACCACATAATCAGATATGTTTTCTTTCCATCAAACTATCGCTTTAAAAGGTAAGGCCACTGAGAAGCGATATCTCTTTCTCAAGGCCATCCTGATAGTGTAGCGTGTTGGAACAACCGGGGTTAAGTGCTTTGCTGTAGGGCACAGTGGCTAGGCTTCGTGTGAGGGCAGGAACTGTTGAGCCCACAACTGTCTGGACAAGGTCAGTGCCCCATAATGCTGACCTGGGACCAAGCCAGCAGATCGTCCAGTTACTAGGCATCAGCTTTCTACCCTGATAGAGGATCCAGAAGAGAAGAAAACATGAAGCCTGTCATTTTCCCTCAGCTTCCTAGAAGTACATGACAAGTTGGAGTATATTTTTGTCTGACATTTGAGGAAGAAGAAATAAAAAAGGAGTTCAAATGGAATGGAAATGCTCGCATAACGACAAGGGTCAGTGTGTGCCTTGTGTTCAGTAAGAGCGGAGAAGAAGGCTTTGCATGACAGAGCTATTCCACCACCCCATTAAAAGTGTTTGTGCCACTAATAACCTTTCACTTGCGTATCCAATCAGAGAACGTGGATGGATTCATCCGTACATCCGTTCATTATTTTTACCCATTATTTCTCCATCGTCTAACCATTGCTTTGCTGATTTATATCAAAACACAGTGACAGTATAATCTGTTAATCTTATTTTATTTCATCTCACAAACTAACCTGGAGGAACAAAGAAAACAAAGCAGTGCACAAAAAGCCAATGAGCAAACTTGCTATAAAAAAAGGTATTTTGTCACTTTTTGTCCTCAAATTGAGTTTCTGTAATTGATTTGTTTGACCGTGTTCATATCGTCCCCTTGAGTGTACACATGAAGAAACTGCAATTTCAGAAAGCAGCTGTGTTTTTGCCCTAACGCTGATGGGAACTGGTGTGTTTGCAGAATTCTGAATGTGCCTGTTGGCTACTGATCACCTGGAAATCTTCAAACATCTTGAAAAGACTTTCAGTGCTCCAAAGGCCTGAAAATGAATGAGGCCAATGTGAAGAGGATTTTTGATTTTAAAGTCAAGCTAAGGCTTTGAATCTGTGGGGTCTGTAGTCAATCAAAGATGCTGAAGGAGTGAAAAGTAGAGTACATTTGTGCATTATTGACTTGAAGAGGCTGTTCACCTGTACTACGTCCAAAATTACACTTGGGATTTAAGCCTCTTGGCCAGTGTTGGGTTTAGTGACCTTCTGAAATTAGTTCTATATGGTCCTGTTTTGTCTCCTGTCACAGGTCCAGTAGCAGTGATCAGTGGTGAGGAAGACTCGGCCAGTCCTCTTCATCACGTTAACCATGGCATAGTCACACCCTGCACGCTAGATGCCGGACCAGACGCTGTGGTCATCGGAATGAGCCGCTTCCCTGTCCTGGAGAATCCGCAGTACTTTCGGCACGGACACACCTGCAACAAGCCCGCCACCCGTGAGTGAACAAAACTTTACTTTCTTTGCTTTTTTTTGTGTTGTGGTCCAGTCTAAAGTTACATTTACACAGTACTCCCCTTACCCCCCTGGAGATATGAGGCTAATGTAGCTTACAAAGAATGGAAGCTCAGCACTGTTCAAACAAGGGAGGCACATTTTGGTATTTTATTTTGACGGATAACCGTCTTTGGTCAGTGGTTAATTGTTAGGCAAGCCAAAAATGAAATATTAATCAAAAAAAAGTTTCATTCTGGTTCTGAATGCACTGAGATTTTAAATACTGTTCCTTGCATTAATATTTTACTGATTGGTGGGGTCAGGCATCAGCCCGTACGTGAAGGAAACCAGCCAAAACCATCTTAATCATTCCCTACATAAGAATGTGGTTTTGATTAAACCGGGTCCACCATGACCTCCTCTACCTCACACCACCATGCAGCACACTTTCTCTCAGAGAAAAATTTGTCTGTCTTATCACTTGAGGATCTTCGTTTTTATATGGCACATCGTCCCAACACCACATAGTCAGCTGTGCTCTTCATTTTTTAGTAAGCCTATTTAGCCTATTGCGCCCTTATACATACAATTAAAAAAACACCCCTTAACTTGAATGATAAACCCTATTGAAATAGAAACCAATAGCATCGGTTGAATAATTCTTTCCTTATTTGTCAACTAACAATTAAATCTAATCATTTATATCCCTAATGAAAAAAAATGCTCCTGCATTGGTATTTTTGGTATTGGTATCTATCAATGGACTAAATGTACTAAAACAAAAGTAGCAGCATGCTAAAGCCTGAATTTCATCTGTATTTTGTCTCTTTTTGTAGATAACAGTATGTCATACAGTGTCAGAAACCATATAAGCAAATCTACTTGAGATTACTTAACAACTCGAAAGTTTGAAACAAGTGTACAATTATTCAGACATACGAATTGCTAACCTGGTGGCTACAAGCTTCCATTCATATTGTGCTGCATTAATCTTGCAACTGTTGTTCAAATTTCAGACAGTAAACTTGACTTATGCTGGGGTATGGGGAAAATTGTATATTTTTGGTTTACATTTGATTCTAGTCTCATATGACAATGACAATAGCAATAGCTATCAGCTTCCGACTAGAGATGTCTACATCTCTGTACAGGCTGTTCTTCTTCCCCCCCCCTGACACTGTACACTTCCATTAGAAGCTACACACAGTTATGGCCTGTCTGGATGTCAGAGATACACTCCTGTGTGGACGTTGTGCAGTGTGGTCAGGGCTCTCGCCCCATTCGTCATGCCAAGGTGTAGCACTGCTACTAACTATAGTATGTAGGACATGGAGAGGAAGCAGTTTCAATAAGCTGAAGTCTCTCTTGCTAAAAATAGATGACTCATGGATAGCACCGGCCTGCTCTCATTGCAAATTGCACTGGCACAAATGCCATCCTATTGTTGTCCAAAAGGGGTTCTTGGCTGCTCTTTCCATCATTGCTCCCAGTAAGATTTATTTTTTGTTGTTTCGAGGAGTCACAGTGGCATGCACTCTCGCATAGACATTTCCTACTGCTGCTAATGGCAATTCTTAATTTAATTCCTTTCAAATAAATCAGAACACTGTCCTCTTTTTTTGATATTTGATTGCAGTCACAAAATGTGCAAATGTTAAGAGAGACCCGATTCATTCAGAGACCACAAGATTATGAGCTGAATTCCTTTCTTTCTTGCAAAGATTACAGCGTACACACATGCATTGATATTCCCAGCACACTGCAGCGGTCTGTTCACTCTGAGCGCTGATGGCCGTGAAGAGATCTCAGCGAGAGGAAAGGGAAATTCACATTTAGCTCTCATGAATAAATTAACACGTTATTCATTATGGATTGAATAAAATCTTTATGGCCGGAGACACATGTACGTTGCATCTATACCCTGATCTGATAAAGATGTGATATTTACATGACAGTTTGTTTAAGAGGAGTTTGTGTGATTTTTTTTTTATTCTTCTGTCAATAAAATACCTATAAAATGCAGGAATTCAAGAAAACACTGAATTTCTTTGAAATTATGCTTCACAGTGTATTCCAAGTTATAATACAGTGCATCATCTTTGTAATAATCTATGCGTTTCACACATTTTCTGTAGACTTCAAGCCTGGTTTTTACATAATTACTCCATCACTGGTGACGGTCCATTGAAAATCCTTTAGTTTAGGACTAATAATGGTGTCTGGAAAGCATCCCATGATGTTCTTAGCCAGAACAGCATTGATGTACACCACTAGCATAAATTGCTATAAGAGAAGGAATTTTTACAACCCACATGTGGAAGTTTACAAGGAAGGTGGCCTAATGGTAGGATAAAAATGTATCTGAAACAAAAAGAAAAACATAATACAGTATAATGAGTGAAAGTGATTATAATAAAAGTAATTGCAGGCATGCTGTGTATATTTTATGTAAATCCCATGATTATCATCAATATTTCATTGTTGTTAGTACAGTATTATTTTCCACTCCGCCATTTTCTCTCACAATGGACTGTTCTCCAATCTGTTAGCTCTGCATGATGATCTACTGCACTCGCTGCAACCAATCACAGCTGTGATGTTGTTTGTGGTAACATATCCCATTCTGTAATTATTTCCCATTCACACATGAGAATTTTAGTATGCTGATCTCCCAAAAAAGCTTTTTAAAAATAACACTTCATGATAGTGTTAACAGGCTCAATAATCTATAGTCTATTAGATACTATTAGATTAGATTAGGCTGAACAGCTCAGCAGATCGCTAACAGGCTCCTCTGATAATATTCAGAGACAAGTTTAATGTTCAGTCTTTACTGAAGGAGGTATTGTATTTGTACAAATGTAAAATTTAAATTTGTACAAATTTTAAAACACACAGTTGCATGTAAATTTTTTACACTCCCAAACTTAATGTTTTTGGATTTTCTAAGTGGAAATAATTTTAACATTCCCAGTCAAAGTACTTTTTTTTATTTTCTACATGAAAACAAGTTAACACAAGTGGACAATTTCTATTTTTTTTTTGGAAAAAATACAAATATAAAATGTACCATAACCTTTGTACAGCCCACGTGTAATGTCTGTTTTTTCCTCAATATGTTAAATTCAGCAAATAAACAGTGATTTGGAATTAAAATGTTTTACTTAGAAAATCAACAAAACATAATTTGGCCAGGGCACCCAGAACTTTGCATATGGGAATAAATGCCATAGGATGTGACTGTACACCATAGCCAACTTGGCATTACATAACCTAAAGAATCCTAGCAGAAGTTAGCATTATTATAAGTTTTCAGCATTAACCTCTTTTTGTAGACCCCTAGTGGACATTCTGAATGTTAATATATTTTGATATTTTTAATTATGTCATCAAATATATTTATCCCCCGTAACCAGGACCCTGTTGGCCTTCTGTGTGAACTCTGTGCTGAGCTGCTAGTGAGCAATGAGGAGTGAAAGAGGAGGAGTGTTAAAGCAAATCAAAGCTCTCCACAAAGACGGCTGGCTAAGATAAAACAGACAGCTCAACTGTACTCAACAATACTTAAGAGTACTATGAAAAAGGGTTAAACATTAATACTTGATTTGACGTGCATGGCTGGCATATGTTCCACAGAACTTAACGAAAAGAGAAATATAGTTGAAGCTTCTAGCAGAAGGCAAAAAGACATCATCAGAAAGTAGATCTAAATAATCTATATTTTAATTAATTAAAATATGTGTATATTTTAAATAGTGATAAGTCAGCAGTCAGGTTTGGGGAGCAATACAAAGCCACTCAAGAGTTAAAACCATGTTATTCTCCTAAGATACAGCTTAAGCACAAACTTCTCGCTGTTCAAATTTGAAGTGCAGTGCTGTATCAAGAGTTATTGAGCAGAAAAATATTGCCCAATTTCTAGCTTGTCAGTCAGGTGTCCCTTATGTGGAGCCATGCTGAGTTAGCAGGCTGCAACAGCTGTACTGAATTCTTTTCCTGGATGTTCACGATTCCTCAGACGTGGCTTTTTTCTCCTCCGTGTTTGATGCAAGTTCATTTTTGATTTGTTTTGGGGACGGACAGATAAAATGGTTGCAAACAGTTGCAAACAGCCGAATTCACCTCTGAGAAAATGTTTTTATGATTTTTGTGAATAAAAAATGAAAACATGGATGGACATCCATTATATTATAGTCATTTATTGCAGGCAGCGGGTAGAGCAGGTGATCTATGCCTGACAATTTAGAGATTTACCATTGTGTTTTAGGCGTACATGGTTAAAAATGCTACCCGTTAACCTATAGTTTCTCTTTTTGTTTGAAATATTTTATACAACTCTACATGTCACCATTCTGCTCAATGGGTGTTCACTATATTCATTTAATTATCTGTATATCCATCTTTGGTTATTCAAAGTGGTCAAACTTTGGGTAAAAAAAAAAACACGTAAAAGGGATGTTAGGTTCAAACAAGGCATACTCTCAGTACACCAAGTTAAATCTCGAAAACATGGATGGAATTAAAATACATATAATACACTGTTATGTGGTGTCAGATAATAAAAATAACAACATTATTCTAAAGAGGATGGAAAGAGAGATGGCAGTTTTGCAAGGGGGATGCCTGTCTCTTTTTCCTCTTGGGGAATGACATTCCCTTGCATCCCACCCTCAAATCGAGCCCTGCATATGCATATATTCAAATATTCAAACAGCCATGCTCATATCTTTGCCCACATAGCATAGTAATTATTCTTATTATTCTTGTAAGCCTTATTTTTCATTCAGCAGTTTTCAAAATAGAGACAGAACTGCGCAAAAGTCATAGACACCTTAGCAATTGGTTTAAAACCATTTAACTCAGCAGTAAGTAGAATTTTGTCTGAAAAAATTCTATACTCATTATTATTATCATTATCATTAGAATAAACACAAAGAAACAGTAACAAGAAAGTCTTGCTTTCAGAAATGTAGTTGATATTTGGTGAGCTGGTTAAAGAATAAAGGTTTGGTTCCAGAGTTCTTCTTTCTGGATGTTTTACATGTCATCACCAGAACGCTGATTTCATTTAATCAAGTACTGATCAGCCAAACCTGGTACTGAATGATAACAACAAATAATACTGGGCTGCCTCAAAGAAAGTTTTGAAAATAGTTCAATGAAGACGAGACATAAAATGATTACTTACTGCATTAATTATATTTGTATTTATTCTAATACTAGGTTGAGAAAATAAATACCCAGATAAATAGCTTTTTAAATCTAAATTTCTCAAACTTTTTTACACAATACAATACTGTGCAATATCGTACATATTTTATATCGTCACTGTTGGAATAAAACTGTGTATCTCGTTTGTCGTGTATAAATGGTACCTTTGTAGGAACTGATAGATCATTTTTACTTTTGAAATCACAGTTAGAAACAGTGCAATTTTCAAATCACAAGCACTGCAATTTTTATTATATAATGCATCATCATGAATCTCGTCTTAAGATTTAAATACTAATAACACAGAGCTTGTGAACTGCCTGTAGTTAGACCAATCAGAAGCAACTAAACACCCATGACATCACAACCATAAACTAAGTGGTAGTCTGACACACTCAGTGTTCAAGATTCATAAAAAGTGGATATTCTGCTCTTCTTTGTCAAAAACAGGCCTGGAAATCAATTTATAGAAAATTACTGCATTTAAATCACAATCACAATACTGGTCAGAAAAATCGCAATTAGATATTTTCCCCAAATCGTTCAGTAATTCTGGATTGTTTATATTTGTCCATTCATCCTGAAATTTACACATAAAATAAAGAACAGCTGGTGTTTTTTTATTATTAAAAAGGTAAAAGGGAAAGTGGAGATACAAGGTTTTGTGACTATGTAAGAAACACTTTTTTGTACTGTTTTCTGAAATGTACTGCTTTAAAATCGAGTAATCAGTCAAGGCTTCCTGGGTTTGTTTCAGTCTTGGTTTAATTCCAGAATGTGGACTTTCAGTTGCAGGTACTTTGTTTGTCTGGAGTTTCTCCGTGTGGATCACTCTGGTTCCCTGTGTGCTGTTTTGTTAGTGTTTACTGTACTCAGTTGAAATGTTAGGAAAGAAAGAAGAAAGCAACACCAAGGTCGAGCCATTGGTTTTACTGGCTTCTCTGTATCAGTCTGAAGGATGATTCCCTGTGCTTTGCCTCAGGGCAGCCCTCAAGGGCACTACCTCCCCCAGAGGAGCCATCCCACAGCCGGCCATCCCAGCTAACCCTTTCACTAGCTAGCTGTCAGCATCGGTGTCTCCTCATTTCTCGGTTACACGTGTTCATGTGACCTTTTTTTACTGGTGTGACTGCTTAATGGTTGTTAATTAATGACAGTAACTCCAGTCTATAATTTATTCATTCATTATTTGAAAGTTTCTTATGAGAAAATGACACTAAATTACTCTGTAATTATTTTTTATGGGTATACATTTGTACCTTTGGAGAATAGCTTAATTGTAGTTCATGAGGAGGAAAAGGGAATTTACAGCACATCAGAAGGCAACCATGGTAGTTTACTTTTAACTGATCCTTTTTTTCTGTAGCAAATATCTTATTGAACTAAGTGAATGAGGAGAAACAGTAGAAAACGTCATTGTCAAATTTCCATATACATTTTATCTTTTATTTGGAAGAAAACAATTTGTTTTATCAATGTGGCTACGGTTTCCATCATTTTATTCACCTCCCACTAGTTGGATTTATGCACTTTGAACCGCATTTATTATAAACGGTAATTATTTTCGTCTTTAGAATGCATAGTCAGGA
Organism: Colossoma macropomum; assembly: GCF_904425465.1. Lineage (NCBI taxonomy): Eukaryota > Metazoa > Chordata > Actinopteri > Characiformes > Serrasalmidae > Colossoma > Colossoma macropomum. Next base: position 25,791,525 of record NW_023494799.1, read on the forward strand.
AGATAAAGCTCAAAGCTGGCCTGTGTGGACCTTCTTGTCTGTCTGCATGTTCTTTCAAGGTAACATTTGATGACAAGGAGTTTATCTCTTAGTCTTGAAAGCAATAGAACGAAGACATCAGTGTGAAGAGTGATGGGCAGGGTGAATTAGAGAATAGACATGGGCTTCTTCATGGACGTCCAGACTGAAGAGCTCCTATTGTCACAAATTATAATAGTACAACCCCTCTAATCTAGAGTGCACTTGACCCCATTCGAGTTACACAAAAGAGACTAGCACAGAGTAAAAGATTGATAGCATCTTGTCAATAAAGTAGTCTCACAACACACAGTGTACTTCAGCTAGATGTGAATACACACACACTGTATATTTGTTTTTATACAGCATGTGAGGTCCAATGTCTCATCCACATATATATATATATATATATATACGCTTTTTTCTGTTCTTGTTTTAAGAAATTTCACCCTTCACGCTTCTAGCTCTGCAGTATTCTTGGCCAGTCTTGCATGAGCAACATGCTTAAGATCTACCAGTAGATTTTCAATGATGTTCAAGTGTGAAGGCCATTCCAAAAGCCTCAGCTTGCATTTTTGAAGTAGTTCATGGTGGATTTTGAGGTTTGTTTTGAATCAATGTCCTGTTGTAGAAGTCAGCCTCTTTTCAGCTTCAGTTTCTTAACTGTCACATCTGCTTCCAGAATTTGCTGATATTTAGAGGATTCCATTTCTTCTTCGACCTGTGCAGTGCTTCCTGTAACACTCAACCCCAAAGAAAATTAGATCCACGCCCTCCGCTTAACAGTTGGCAAGGTGTTCTTTTCATCAAATGCTGCTCTTTTTTATTCCTCACATACCTTTGGTGACCAAAGAGTTAAATTTTTACTTCAGCAGCCCAATAACTTGTTTTCAAAATGCCTCTGACTTACCTAGATATTTTGCATACTACAGATGTGGCCTTTTGTAATGAGGTCACTGGTAATGTTACCTTATAATGACTCTTCCATTCAGTACTTCAGCTTTTTTGACATGTTTGGCAAAGCAACACAGCACAGTAGAATGGCAACCACCACTTCTGTGTCAGATAAAACTTTGCTTCTACACAGGGGTTTTGCTTTGCCTTTCTGACCATATCTGAGAGTATCCTTCCAGATCTTGTATTGACTTCCACAGTTCCTTTTTAGGTGCCATTTCGTAATGTTTTAGATAGTAGAAATTGTCAGCTGGAAGCTCTTCAATATCTTTTAAGGCTGTCTCCTGTTTTGTAGTAAAACAGTTCAACAATGGATGTCAGTTGAACCTAAAAAAGATTACTTCAGGTGGCAACAAGTAAATTAACCCCTAAAATCCCAGGCTTATTGCATACTAAGTCTAACTATTCAGTAACTACAGGGACTTCAATGCAAACTGGCTGAGCTATTATTAGTTTCTAGTCATTTAAGAGGTGAAGTTGTTTTATTCAATTAATTAAATACTTTGAATGTATGATTGCTTTATTAAAAGTAATTTTTGAGTTGAATAAAAATAATTCAGTTGTTACCACATCAAGTAATTTTTTTAGGTTCAACTGGCAAATCACTTTCTTACAGTGCACTTTCAGATCCTCAGCTAGCTGCATCAAGGAGTCCATGGTTGGTGAGTGTTAGCATAAGGTTTGAAGACTTGAAGAAATTGTTACACACTGAAATTGAAAGTGACCTGGTGGCAGTTCTCATTCCTGGAACCAGAAGGGTGTGTGTGTGTGTGTGTGTGAGGGCGAGAGAAAAGCATACTGTATTGTGAAATAATTTATCACAACAACACTATATATTGCCAAGCCCTGCTTGTACTGTTTTACCTGAAATGTCAGGACATTTTTGTTTTTATGAAAATAAACACAAAGAAGACACTGTATCATTTTTAACTTCTCAGTGGAGCCACCTGAGACCATTTGTGAGCACCGGCATTAACTGCATTAGTATGATCCCAGTGCTGCTGCCTTCAAATCCAGAGGTGTTCCACAACAGGCTGAGGTTAACTAGGCTGCAGTGTGTGGAGGATTGGGGGTGGGGGGTAGGGGGGCAGCAGAGCGAAGAGAAAGCTGAAGGTTAAAGCAACCCATCCAGCTCTCTGCCGACAGGTGCACGTGTAATGGCTCTCTCATAGGATGGGACAAACCCAGCAGACCACTTAATGATGGAATAAGTGAATATAAATGAGCTATTTGAGGCAGAAGCTGAGGCCTGACCCCTCTGCGTTTGAATGATGATAACAGTGGTGTAAAAATACATCTGCCTGAAGTGGGTGATTCAGCTGTATCGATTATAGAATGTTAGTGTGAATTATAATAATAATCTATAAAGTATGTGCTAATTTTTTCAAAGACAAATGTTGTGGCAAATTTCTAATTAAAATGAAAAATTATAAAAAATGATTGAATATTTTAACTTTAAAAAGTGAGTAATCTGGTTGCCTTAAACTTTACTAAACAGAATTAAAAACATTATTATTCTGTAAACTCAATTTGAAGAAAATAAGGTTACTAATTGAATCATTTTTGTACAGTGTGATGTGTTGTTTTTATTGTTAATATAATTCTGAATTGCACAAAGGGAACCAAATCATGCAGAAATTTTAGATTATGATTCAATGAATGGTTTCCTAAAGAATCACAATCATTGTGAAGCTTCAGATTTACGCTTCTAATAACAGTAACAAAGCTTGTTGGATGCTGTTCAACGCTTAACTGTGTTTATCTTATGCAGCAGAACTGTGGGCAGAAGTCAGAGTTAAGACAAAGCCAAATGGACAAGGTGCAAATTGTGTTTTTACTGCAAACCACACATTGCTAGTGGAAAGGAAAGTATTTCTATCAGTTCTTAGTTCTTTTAACACTAGTGGAGTTTAGTAAACACCATCAGACTACATATGAAATACTAGACAGTAGTGGAAATCTAGTTCATAGCGGACTCTTATGAACTGCATAAGCATTAACCTTAGCTGACTGTACTGCACAGTACTTTATACTACATACTACGTATTAACCTGCCCATGTAATTTGGTTCCAAGACTACATAACATTTGGAAAACTGGCCTTGAATTAAGTTGAAAACATGAAAATGTAGTAGACATAACCCCAAAAACTGCTACACACTCTCTGCAGTAACAACACTACTTATCACATTAATGTGAATGGGTGGATAAACTGCTTTAGGCTGTGTAAATATGTCATGCAAAATATGTTAGACAGTCTGGTATTAGTGTGGTGGAGGGGTGTCCAAGCGTTTAGTCTTTATAATGTTTGTGGTCGGCTGGACTGATACTTCTATTTGATCGCTAGTTAGATTGAGTTATAAACTGCAACTAAAATGCACTAAAGAATACTTCATCATTGCTTTAATATATACTTCTGAATAATACACTTAAGATGATGACATGTAAATATACATTATTCAAATTTAAAGGGAGTTACAATAAACTTCAAAAAACTTTCAGAAATTCAGAAAAGTATGTTGTAGATGTATTCCCATAAAATACATTGGCCTTTAGAATTCTTTATTTACTTCAAGTACACTACTGGTGTACTTAAGTATGCTTTTTGCAAAGGTGCTGTGGATAAGAGTGTCTGCCAAACGCCATGAATGTAAAATGTAAATAAAAATGGGTTTGTTCTCTCATTGGGTGAGGAGTAAGTTCTGGCGGGCCAAAATGAAATGTTCTCATGGGCCAACTTTGGCCTGTGGGCCACACTTTGGGCAGTCCTGCTGTAGTGGTGTTAAATTAAGTGACAATACCTAAGGTATACACATGGCAACCTTATACATTTGTTTTGTATGCATTTTACTCCATCAGTAAAGTCTTATTTGGGAAGCATATTTATACCCAGAGGCTTCTGTGGAATGCATTGGGACTGTTTTGTTATTTGAGACATGCTAATATCCACACAAATAATGAAAATGACAGTGAGTACCGATGCCAAAATATTAACAGCCCCAGGTGACTTTCCCGCAGATGGCAAAAAGAGGCTTTATACAATTGACTCTCATTTGCATTATAGTCTGGGTGTTTTTTGTGTCTGTTTTGAAAGAGGGAGCTCAGAACGAGGTGGAATGTGGAAAACACATCCAGCTGTAAGAGTGAACGGCAGCTCTAGAGCACCATCTGCACCGGAGCTGACCTTCCACTCACTGTGAAAAACACTCACACAAACCGACACAGTTTGTATTCCTGTCTTTGTGGAGTGTTTTAATGTCCTTCTCTATGACTGTAGCTAAATGCAGCTTAACCTCAGAAACCGAAATGTAATCTGTGGCTTTTTTAAAATAAAATTTTAATAAAAGCTGTATTATGTTGTGTTAACAAACATGTCCTTGCAGGGACTAACACCAAAGAACTAAATACTGGCAGTGGGAATCTCTAGGCACCTCATTCGATTTCAATTCAGATAGCCAACAGGTTCATAAAACAGTTCTTGGTGCATCTCCATTTTTGATTTCTGTAGCCTGGGTTATGATTCTTGAATTTTATATGATAATGTAGGCTACAGAAACATGCTAGTTTAACATTAACTGTTATGACGTGATGAAAATCATTTTTTAAATAATATTATACTGAGTAACATCTGAAAACCTTCACCTCTCGTTTTGGAAATTGTTACTGAAAACGCATGCATTTATGGATGTTCTCTTTAAATGACACGCACAAAAGTGATTTGCATACTAATCATTACATACTGGAAAAATTTCAGACAGCAACACATGCTCTTGTAAATGAGTGCATTTCAAAGCCATGTTCAGCCCAAATGCTTTAAAAAAAATTAGAAGTTTTCTCTTATAGTGGAGGCTCTTTGGAATTCATCTAGAGTTGCCTGAGGGAAACTGTGAATTATTGTATTTATTTACTCATCTCAACCATTGGGACACTAAAACTGTACAGAACATGCTGAGAATTTTCCACAGACAGTGTATCACACTTTGGCACACCGGAGTTTTCAACTTTAAGCTGGTTAGCATCTCCTGAGCTGGTTGTTAAACGGTCTTTAAAGTACACAAGTCCTGCTTATGTTTACAATGTTTTGGGCTTTTTACTTATAAACAAAATGTGTGATCAATTTTTGACTGCAACCATGCATGCATTAATGAGATCCTGCAGTTTTGTTCCTGTGGTGGGGAGGGGGCTAGCGTTGACATATATATATGTATATTTAACACGCACTGTTAAAGCTCTCTACTGGAGTGAAGTAAATCACTTCCCTCGCAAAATGTTGGCCACTTTGGTCACGTAATTATGCGTGTCGCTTTGGGCGTATTGCTACAACACAAGCAGGAGTTGTAGGCTAGTTCTGTGCCCTGAAGCGCCTGATATTGTTTGTAAAACTTTCATAAAAATGTATAAAAATTTCAAACAACGTATTTCTTTCCCATGCATTTTTTTCAACTACTGTAATAACCTCATGTTGCTTGAATATGGACGTGACGCAAGCGATTTTCCATATATATATCATATATATATTATATATCAACAGTCTGACTGGTCGATGCTCAGCTCATTTGCATAAAGTTCGTCCAGCAAGAGAGAGTAGAGACAGCAGGGTGTGTATCTGCGGTTGTGGTGTCAGTTATATGTACAGCAGTATTTTGGAGTCTCTCTATAAACAATTCAAATTAAAAAAGGAAAAATAAAAAGCAACACAGTATTTAAGCATGACATCACTGTGTTTGTCATGTATATGCTGCTTAAAATTTCAGCACCCCAACTTAGAACACCTTTCCCTGTCCCTGTCTGAGGATGTCCTAACATTTACACCAAGCACATTCAACCAGCTCAGCAGACTAGTCTCTAGAATAGTCTACGTTAAGTACAATAAATATGGTATTGATTTACCATCACTTGGGGCTGTTACCACGGTAACCTGTTTAACTGTCACCGGGCAGGGCTACAATGGAGAAAATGCAGCGCCTATTTAAAAATCCGATTATGCCAATTTGTGAATAGATTTCTAATCTTTTAAGAGAGAATCGCGATCATTTTTCCCACCTACACTTAACACATAGCCACACAGCCAAACACTCATACTCAAATTGACAGCCCTCATTTATTTAATTCTATCCTCAGGTGAATTTCTTTCATCACTAGATTATCTGGCTAATTGGTCTGGATGCCAGTTTCCTTCAGCATCATTTTGCCTTTATGAGGCTGATTAGCATTTGTGAGAGTAGTGTTGGGGTATTTTCTTGAAAAAGGGAGCTATAGAAGCGATCCTATTTTAAAAAAAGACAAAAAATAACTACCCCGAAGCTTTGCATAACAGCAATTATACACACTTCACATTTTCAAATGAAGTGCTGTGAACCATGAGGTGTAGGCTTTGAAATTTCCTAGCCAGCCCAGAGAAAGGGTAATGATGTCAGCACCGCTGAAATACTGCATGTTTTCTGGGCATTATGGTCTATTTTGAGGATGTCTTGTTCTTGTTAAAGTGGTTATGTTTTTGTTTGTCAGCTTGAAAAAAGACAATACTGCTCCATTAAAATATTCTTTCCGTCTCTCTCTCTCTCTCTCTCTCTCTCTCTCTCTCTCTCTCTCTCTCTCTCTCTCTCTCTCTCTCTCTCTCTCTCTCTCTCTCTCTCTCTCTCTCTCTCTCTCTCTCTCTCTCTCTCTCTCTCTCTCTCTCTCTCAGACGTCCAGCACGTGAACCGGCGGGACATTGTTCTGAAGCGTGAGCTGGGTGAGGGTGCTTTCGGAAAGGTTTTCCTGGCAGAGTGCTACAACCTCAGCCCTACCAAGGATAAGATGCTGGTAGCTGTCAAGGTGCGAAATGATTTTTCAATTAAAGGCACCGCCTGCTGGCTTTAGTGCTTCAGGCCGGGCCTCACGCGGGCTTTACTCACATGCATCCTTTCCGGCTAATGCTATAGTCAGGCAGGGGTTGCCATTTTGCCCTCCATTCAGGATTGTTAAAGATTGTGAGAGTGTTACTCACAGGCAGCATTTTTAGTAGCTTCTTCTTGGTACAGTTAACTATATGAACACTTTTGCCTGCAACTTTTATTTAAGGCTTTTTCCGGATGCAGCGTTGTTCATTAGCCATTGTTTTATAGAGGACAGACAGGTCTGCTAGTAATATTGATTTTTGTGTGTTTTAGGGGTCATGTTGTCTTTCTCCAACTCTACAGTATCTCTTCAAGCATCACTGCTGGGTCTTGTAGAGCATTCAGTGAATTTAAATAAATACCAAAATGAAGCCTTCAGGGCAGATCGTCTCCATTACTGAAGTGATATAACCAGACATCCTGTTTTACTGCCGGTAATGTTTTGCTACACCAGCAATAATATAGTTTGCAGCTACGTTTTAGGACTTGATAATGAAATTTAGTGTTAAAACTGCACTCTCAGCATCTGAACTTTCTATTTTAACACAATAGAGCAAATCAAAATCATTCTACCATTAAAGATAAACTCAGAATGCTCCTGTTAGATAGCTCACGATGGACAGGTCTGATATTCTCTCTGGAGCCTCAGAGGCACCAATATGGTATTTCTGGCCCAATGATAAAAACCAATAACCATAATTATAACTTTGTTATAGTAGTAACCAATATTGTTGCATTTTAAAATAAGTTATACTTCCTGCCTCACTGTAATCCATATATAAAATGCAGTGTAACTCAGATCAAACAAGCGGCTATTTCTGCAGATTAATCTACTCTTCTCTGTTAATAATGTCTTTATACTGTTGCATTGATTTGATTTGTAAAGAACATGAACATATTACAGATTATCAAGAATATAAACAGGAATTAAGCTTGAACGGTAATATAAATTTAGACAAACAATAACTGTCTGCAGAATTTTTGAGACAATATAATTGAGATCCAGTTCAAATTCCCACGTGTTATAGAGTTAACCTTGTAAAACACGTAAAGCTGTTAAAATCCAGTGGTTCCCTGTGATGGATTTGGTTGAGAACCAAAATTGCCAAACTGGTAATACTGTCTGTCGGAGAGAAGATTTCAAGTACTTTTGTACATGTTTCTCTTTCATTTGCATATTCCCCAGCATTTCTTGCCAGACTGAAAATCTATGTTTTAATATTTCCAGTTGGCATTTAAAGTATGAATGTAGTTACATATTTTCTTAAACTAACCCTAGAAAAGAATGATTGTGCAAAGGGAATGTTTAAATAAAGGTGAAGCAATGCATTAAAGACATGTGGCACATGAAAGAGAACAAAAGATAATTACATAATACATAATCAAATATCAGAAGTTATTTAAATTATCGCAATTTTCCATAATTATTCATTATTACTCGCCTTTTGCAAGTATTCTGATTAAACTGATAATTAAATTAATAATCCAGATTTTTTCTGAATGTGTGCATATGCTCGCTCAGAAGATACCACAATGTGTCCAACAATAAAGGCAGCATGCAGCCTCTTTTACACTGGTGCTGAAGTTTAACAAATCAATTTTGGAACCAAATCTTCTAACTAGCTCATAAGATAAGCTACTTTTATTCTTAATCATTTTTATTCCACTGTTTCTTTATACTTATTCTAAAATTACTATTATCAGTTTGCTTAGTTACAATTGCAAAGTACTATTAATGGCTTATATATCATGCACTCCTACTTTTTAAAGCACAGATTCCTGACTTAGTATACAGGAACGCTGTTGCACACCTGCTGACTGCAGACCATGGAACAGGTTACTATGAGAAAAACATGAAACTGAATAAAGTTCACAACGTTACTCCAGACAGACAGCACACTGCAGTTGCTGGTGCGTCTGCTAGTCAGGGCAGTAGGACTGTTACGGACTTGGCATTGAGCTACAGGAAGTGAACAGATCCCTTGACAGGGGGCCGGTGAGCCATCTGTGGCGTTTACACCACGCTCCATCTGAACATTCCTTAACTTGTGTCAGATAGATTAGCTTCGGAGTTTCGTAATGACGGTCAGATTACTCCGTGTGCTGCTGAGGTTCAGTTATTTTGTAATTATATTGTAATTGATTAGATTATATTTCAGAAAGAACTGTCTGGTGCCAGATTAATGGAGCATGGGAGGAGTTGCAGTGTACACTGAGGAAATGAGCATTCCCTTATCTGGAGCTGTCGGGGGGGATCAGCTAAAAGTTTGTGACAGTGTGATCAGAATCTTTGATTTTGTATGTGATGGAGTCTGTTGTGCTGGTGAGATTTATTAGAGGATGTTATTTTAGTTAATACAGATTAACAATTATGTTCACAGATGCAACTATACGGCATGATTTGGCCACTTACATTCTTCAGATGCTTAGCAAAAATTTGAAACAGTGCAATATTTTGAGGTGTTATATAGGTCTGGTCATATTGATTACATTATTAATAAAATAATCTATCAATTTTTTGCAGAGTCACTTCTCTCAAATCAACTATTTTTAATCAAATAAAATATTTTTTCCTGTAACTCTGATATCAGGTTAACTAGTCACTGTTGGCTCTGTGTGTGTGATGACCATGTGTTGAGCTGCTAGTGAGCAATGAGAGGTGAAAGGGGAGGGGTGAGAACCCCCTGCTGTGAAAACAATAACAGACAGCACAAAAGTAGCAAACACAAACTTAATAAAACTTGACTTGCTTGTTCAACGATGAAGACAAACATCCAGTTCACTTCCAGTTTTGCACATAAATAACATTTCCATCTAAATATATTCCATCATCTGAAAAAATGCATAATTCAACTGAGAGACCTCCAAAAGAGGCAGAAATTGCAAAGGATTAAGCAAATAATCAGAGATATTAAAAAATAAAAATGGACTTACAGCAAGTCATGCAGAGCTTTTCATAGATTGCAAAATACTTTACTGGAAAAAGATAACTGAGGAAACCTTTTAAAGAATTTAATTAACAAAATAATGATAGCCTACTTTTAAATGATCAAGTGAAATGCGTCAATTAAAAAGCTCATTTTAAAGCTTAGTAGTTTTTAAACAAATATCGGATTGTTTTGGCCAATGCTCTAGGATTCCATATCAGTATCAGCATCGGAGAGAATGTGATATTGTACCATCTCTGCTGAAAGGAAAAACACTATGTCCTAAAAAATGTACATAAACGCTCATTAAGCTTTGTTTCTTACTGTAACAGAAATCAGAAGGCAAATATAAATTGTATTATCACTAATTACTGCCAGTTCTCTCAGAAGCTCAATTCTAATAGATTTTATCAGATTTTTTCTGACAGATTTTCACTAGGAAAGAATTGTTTTCTATTTTGTTCTCATCACTTTAAACAAACTGTTTTGCTTTTGCAGACTCTGAAAGATCCGACCATGGCTGCTAGGAAGGACTTCCAGAGAGAGGCCGAGCTACTTACTAACCTCCAGCACGAGCACATCGTCAAGTTTTATGGCGTGTGTGTGGACGGTGACCCCCTCATCATGGTGTTTGAGTACATGAAGCATGGAGATCTCAATAAGTTTTTGAGGTAAGAGGACACCCAGCTTTATAAAAACTGACCCTGGCCAGTGCAGCAATGAAACTTACCAGTGAAACTTTCAGTATTTCTGTACTAAACTGCTGTTTATCACTTTGGTGCCACACTGCCACTCCTGCCAGATATGCATTTTGATGATTGTTTCTATCCTGAGAAAGTTACCAGGACGAGACAGCTTGCCAGACTACAGTGGATGTGTAAAGAAGACAGCACACCATGTGCTTATAAATTAATTGTTTGCTCTGGCTGTTATACTGTGCAACATAGCAGTACTAAATGTAAGGTAACTGCATAGGGGTGTAAAGGTGTAATTCAGGGCTCTTTAGGGTTTTTTGAAAAAAAAAAAAAAACATAATGTAGTCTGCTTACTTAAATTTAGTTAACAAACATATATGGCCTGACTCGGACGAGCTTAAACTTCATATGAATAGTTTAAACAACAATCAACATAAATTTGGTAGCTTGCAGCTTATAAGCTGTTTTGTCATAGGACTGACTATAAAGGCTAACTGTTATCTACCAAACACATTTGTAGGCTATAGCTCTTGTACCCACACATGTGTAATTCAAAAACAGTCCTCAAATTGAGTGAAAATGTGCCTGATGAAATATCATTTATCTGAAATTAAATTAACTTTTTAACCAAATCAATCTATCAGACTGCAAATTAGATTCCAGTTCTGAAACCTGATTGGCTGAGCCACATTCTAAGCTCTCGTATCAAATGAATTCTGTATTAATGTGCCAAGATATTAAAGTGTTCTGTGTATGGACCATGAAATGTAGCACTTAATATATGAACCATCTCAAATATGTCTTACATGAGGAGCCAACAACTACATCGCTGCTGTCGGCAAAAGAACTCATTTTTCAGTTTTTGACATAATTTGATAATGCCTGTTGCCCTTTACATTGTTTGTAAATTTAAAGAATGGACCAAAAGAAACGGCCCAAAAACACTTGGAAAAAAGTCTAATTCCATTGACTTACATTAAAAGTAAAGTTAGATTAAGCCATACAAATGCTATGACTGGGGCAGATTTGGCTCAGCGTACCTCAGTAGCTCTTGAAAGCAGCAGCCGTCCTCCACATCATTCGCCCTCAATTCATCTTGAATGATGCACGTGCCTTTTCAAATAGGAAATTCAAATTTATTGGAAATTAAATAAAACTAAAATTTAACTTTTTTTTAACTGCTAGCATTGGTCAAACAATTGTATATTTGCTAGTTCATTAGTTGACCATTTACATCCCTAACTTGTACCAAAATAAATCAAAGGAGGAAACGTGAGGTTATGATGCATTGAATCATTTAAGAATCAAAACCGTTTCACCCCTGTAATAATAGTTTACACTCCTCTTCAGACTAATTTTCCAGTCTTAAATATGCCGTCTTCCAGTCTTAAACTGCACTTCCTGTATGCGCTAATTCCTTTGTGTAAATGTCACAAAATTCAAACTGGCTGTACTTCTCTGGGGAAAAATTGAGGCTGCTCTTTTAGAGCAAACTGATTACAGCAGAGCACTGTGATATGAGATTAGGTAATTCCATTGTGACCTGGGTTGCATTTAGCCTTTCACACGAGGGGTTTCTTTCGGCTCAGCTGAGTTAGCATTCCAAGAAAGCAAATGACGAAACTCGTCTTCAAACTGCAGCAACGGCTGGACGTTTTTTGTGATCATCAAAGAATTGCGTGATGCTGGTCGCCAACTCCAATTAGGCCTTATGCAGAGACGGCGTGTGTAGAATTAAACAGGCCTAAAGACAGCTCGGTTTCCAGCTCACAAGACAAGCCAGAGTGTGTTTTACATGCAAAATAGCTTCTCTAACTCTGAGACTGCTTGATTGTTAGCTCTCCAACACATTGGTGAGGGGGCGTTTCCCTTGCCAGGACTATCAGAGAGGCAGAAATTACACTGAAGCACATTTAAGCAGCCGCCTTATGCAAATCCATCCGCAATCAGCCCGAAAGCTATTTTCAGCGAGAATGGAAAAGGGGCAGGCAAATCAGCAAAGTCACAAAGCCAAAACAACAGGTGGTTTCTGTTTGGCGTGAAAGACGAAAACAAAACTTGTGATTCCGCTTCGCATTGAGCCGTTTCGGAGTTAAGGCACGTTTACATGCGGCTCACGAATTAAATGCCGGACCATTTGCAGCGACTGTAAGGCAGCTTTTTTGCATAGCGTGACCTTTCACAGTAATCTAGGACAAGTCTCTTACACACATCTGCCTTGCCTCAGCCATCATATAGGGAAAAAAAACTGCAGAAAGCTCAGCATTGGCCAGTTTGTATTAAATAATAAGTACCTTCCTCTTACTGTTCGGTTCTTCATCTCTTCAGGGCCCACGGTCCAGATTCCACAATCTTAGTGGACGGCCATCCGATGCAGAGCAGTGGGGAGCTGGGTCTTTCACAGATGTTGCACGTTGCCACTCAGATTGCAGCTGGGATGGTGTATCTCTCCTCCCAACACTTTGTGCACCGCGACCTGGCCACACGAAACTGCCTGGTGGGGAACGGCCTACTGGTCAAGATTGGAGACTTCGGCATGTCCAGGGACATCTATAGCATGGACTATTATCGGGTGTGTATCGCTACAGTTCTTATTAATTGGATTAACTGCTGAAGGAAAAACATTCTTAAGGTGATTTCCAATGATCTCTGCATAATTAAACTGTCAAGATGTTAAAGTCTTAAAGTGGTTTGATGTGAGATGCTCTTTTCTTGAGAAACCCAGTCAGAATCATTCAGAGTGATGGGAACCAGACATCTGAAGAGTTTAATGCCTCTAAAAGCTTCCTTGCAGAATGCTTTTACAGTGACTTGGTTATGAACACACTGATTGATGACAGATACTGTTTGACAATAGCTTTGTGATAACTTTTTTATCTATTTTAAAATCCAATAAGAGCCTGGAGGTACATGCAGGTGTGGGAAGGCAAAATTAACATCATCTATTTTAACATCATCCACATCACATATAAAAATTTGTAGGTTAACTGGTTGTTTTGAATAGTAACTAAAATGGCTATTTTTGTGTTGTGGACATTGAGACCACTGATTTCTTTCACTGAGAGTAAGTTTGTCTACAGTGAACAATTTCACATCAACACTTCGAAATCTGACTTCTCAATGACTGAATTATATGGAAATTTTGAAAAATCTGCAAAATTCCCATTTAATGTACATTACCTACAAGAAGATCTTAATGTAAATTATTTTGGGCTTTCTGTGTTGGTCCACTTATCATGAAATGTTGCCAAAATCTAAAAGGCATGTTGCAATGTTTTTTTTTATATAACAGTGATGATATGTTTGTGTGCATGTGGAATATTGTGCCCATAGAAAGTGAAGGAAGCCTCTGTCTAGGCCAGAGCAGGAACTGGAAGAGCACCCGATAGCATCTTTCCCATGCACACACACACACACACGCACAGGCTGCAATATTGACAGAGCCGAGAGATTAGGAAATCATAACCGCATTGGACACGTTCACTGTGTCGAGTGATTATAAATAGGGGTTCTGCCAAGCACACAATCCACACGCCGCTAGTCATATTGACGTTTGCCCGTCCTCTGGGGCTCCAGCGTCTGGCCAGCAGGAACCGCACCATTGTGAGTGAGAGAGAGAGAGAAAGAGAGATAGCGGCCTTTTCACCACCAGCCAATCCAGACGCTTTTGTCAGGCTATTGAAAGTGGCGCATTGACTCCCTATCGTCTAATAGCTTGTCAAGTATCCTGTGCATGAGATCTTTTGATAACTATTTAACTTGCCAAAATGAAGTAAAACATTTCCTTTCAAAAAAAAAATCCCACACAGACATCTTGTGAGTTTTTACCACAGTGTGTATTCACAGGCTCAGCGACCGAAGAAAATGACAGTTCAAGTTGAGTTTAGCGACTGTCGGCTGGATCATTGTGGTGGAGGCTTGGGGCTGCCCCTGCTGTCTGGAAAAGTCGATAACCAGCTGCAAGCAGGCAAAATTTGCGGGTCCGCCGTGTCAGTCAGCCTGCGCATATTGCAAAAAAATCAGCTAAATCGAGCCTACATGTTGGTTTGCCAGGTTACAAAATACAATCCTCTGTGCCTACTCTATTATGCCTATGAAACAAGGATCACACAAAGTACAATAAAAAAAAGTGATACAGTAATTTTAACTCACTCAAATCAGCATCATGGTCATTTCCAAAGTAATAAATTACATCAGTACAGTTTCAAATTTTAGTTTCAGCAATGATTCTGTTAATGAAATATATTCACAAAATGTCAGTTAACATGTTAATAATGCATAAACATAAATTTTTGATGCCACAAATTTTTTTTCACCCTCTTAATGTATTTACTTAGGTTGACCTTTTGAACTATTTGTAGAAGTGCTGGCTGAAGGACGCAATGCATTGCTATGATAGAATTCATGATTGTACAAGCTAGCCCTCTCATTCAAATGCAGCTTTTAAAAAGAGACCTAAACCACCTTCAAAAAACTATGCTGAAGACATGATGGATAAATCAACAAGCAGAAAACTAACAACAGCAAAGTGCAAAGTTCCAGTTCCTCTTGAGAGCCTCCACTGTAACAAAAATCCCCAAGTTATATGAACAAGAGCGAGAGGCTACAGATCTGAAAACATCCACAGTTGATTCTGTCCATCCTTCCACTGTGAGAAGACAACTCAGTGCTATGGGTCTGAAAGGATGTGTAGCTGTCAAGAAGCCTCACTGAGAAAAGGAAATAGACAACAAAGAACATTTGAAAATCAAAAAAAGAACGATGGACTGACCACCCCAGAGTTCAGACCTCAACTACATTGAATGTATTTAGGATTACCTGGATCTTGAAAACTAAACTTTGCAGGTGTTGAAAAATATCTGCAAATTTCTTTGAAAAGCAGAAAGCAAGTCTCCTGAAAAGAATGGAAGCTGTAATAGAGGAAAAGCATGGACACACTAAATACTGGAACAAAAGAACCTAACTTGTGCTAGTGTGGCTGTTTTCATTGGGAATTATATAAATGGAGGGCGGTCTCTAACTTTTGCAGAACACTATATAATATATATAAGAAATATATTAACTCATTGGTTGGAACATGCAGCATCTGCTGCCCTCACATCGATGACTACTTTCTGTGGAAATTGTAATTTTCATGTTCAGGTTGCATTCACACAAGAAAAGTAATGTAACATAATAACTGCATTCTGATGAGCTTATTTTGTCCACTCATATAGCTATAATGCGCTACTTTTTAAATGGAAACAAATCTTTCTTAAGGGTCACACCTAAGCAAATGAGAGAGAAATGATTATTTGCGATTAACTGCACATAACTGTGCAAATAAATTAATGCACAATTCATTATTTTGACAGCCCTAAATATGTTATTAATGTGGAAATGATGTACACAATCAATGCAGCACTTTTCAAAGTATATTTTCTATGATCTCTGTTTTAGAAGCTACAACAGAGTTTGTGTTTTGTAATCTGGAAGAAGAACTAAATTGAACACGGACAGGCTTTTTTGTGAAATGAGTGGTAAAAAGAAAAGCCTGACGAGGCTGTTGTTTTAATCATGTGGAAATGATGTACGGAGTCATTCTTTGCTAATTGTTCTTGGGCCACTCTGAGAAAGAAAAAACACTTTATCGGTCTGGTCCAATCTGCTTCTCATGCTCCTAAAAGCACAAATGCCTGGTGAGCTAGCCCTTGTGGGGCTGTAATCCATCCCCTGCCATGCTGCACCACTTTCCATGCCACTAATCCAATCTTTCCCTCCACCATGGAGCCACCGACTGGCCTGTAATCCAGTTTACACACCAGTGAAAGAGAAAGCTCATCTTTCCCTCCCCCGAAACCACACCAGGACCATGCAAAATGAAAACGTGCGGGTTATTGCTAGTGAGATGCTGCTTATTATTTTCATATATATATATATATATTGTGTTTTTTTCCTGGCTTATTAATTTGCCACCCAGCTTGGCTAATTGCTCTGGCCTCAGCCGCAAAACCCAAGGTGATAGCGGTGTCATTTGCGCGCCTCTTTAACCAGTTTTAATTCGCCCTCCTTAAAGAGGGATTTGGAGTCATTTGCATGTGCGGAGGGGCCAGCATGTGTGTGTGCCAAAGACAGGTCATTTAAACTCACCGTAACTCAATTAGTTGGTTTAATCTGGCGAGAAGCTGCACACTAGAGCTGGCTGGAGCTGGCTTCACCTTCACCTATTAATGTCAAGAGATGTGCAAGTTAGCACTGCATTCTGTTATGTCACTTACATTAGCATATTTTGACTGTGCTCTATTATGTGTAAATCAGTAAGGAT
The DNA here is from genome assembly GCF_904425465.1 of Colossoma macropomum. Lineage (NCBI taxonomy): Eukaryota > Metazoa > Chordata > Actinopteri > Characiformes > Serrasalmidae > Colossoma > Colossoma macropomum. The sequence goes on from NW_023494799.1 coordinate 25,808,301, forward strand.
TGTACTGTTCACATTACAAGCCTTATTGCTCAGTTTAGATTTTTTATGCCCTGGTGATTTGTGATTGACCCATATCTGCACTGTAAAAAATTAAATCATCTCAACTTTATTTTATACACAGCTTTTCTTGAGTTAACTCAGCTTCAGTTCACCCAACTCAAATTTCTTAATTTTGTCAAAAGTTCTCAAAAGTCATATTTTAAGTTCTCCATCTTGGGTAAACAACATATAATTTATTTACTCAACTTTCCATCACACAGTCCCACCAGACATTTTATTCTACTGGGCTCCCAGTTATGGATGGCTGTGGCATTGATGGGGTTCAAATTCAGGATATTCTGATGATGAGGGGGCACTCAGGAGCCTCTAAAGTTACTTAGATGTCTATGTCCATAAATTTTTAATTCACTGGAAAAATATTTGTTTTAACTTTAAAAAGTGGGATACAGGCATATGAAAAAGTTTGTGCGCACCTGGTTAAATTACGTTTTGTTATAAAATATGTTAACATCCTCTACAAAAGTAAGACGTCTTTACATTTTAATACACAATTTCTGTTTATTTGCTGAATTGAACATATTGGAAACAAGAAATAAAACATAAAATGTGGTCTACGGTGCATTTTATATTTCCAATATGTTAAGCAAATAAATAAAAATTGTGCACCAAAAATTTGCAGAAAAATGCCATATTTAAGTGTGTTCTCTGTAGAGAATGTGTCAACTTGTTTTCATGTAGAAAATCAACAAAACATTCATGTACAGACTTCGGATGTGACTGTACATTTTAGTCTGCATCAACTTCCAGTAACCTAAAGTTCCCAGATACGTTATTAAAACACAAAACCAGCTGGACAGAGTCTATCAATAGCCAGCAGTCCACAGTAGACTCTTTTTTGCACCGTCACAGATATGATGAATGAAGTACAATTGACATGAATGGGAAATAGATTTGAGAATAATCCAGCCTAATGAAAGCAGAGTGTTAGCATGATGAATACATTATTGTTTAATCAATTTGTCTCCCGTAGCAGAGGATTTTACAGGGACAGAGAGAAAAGGAGACAGAGAGACAAAGTGAGACGAGCTTCATGACTTAAAACTGTGTTCCATTCACTAATCAATAGGCTAGGTTTTATCATCTAAATTACACCAGACACTTTAATAGGTTATAAAAGGGGCCAAACGTTTACGCTGGTTTGAACGAATTTCCTCGGTTTCAGTGATGAAACTCATTATGTTATCATTTAAGTCTATTCACGTTTGCATTTTCATTTTTGGTTGAAAGTGACAAAAACTTTTCAGCAAATTCAAATGATAGAATATCTCCTACCTTTAATCACAAAGGTGCATGGATTTAAAGTTTGGAATTATTTCAAAGAGCTAAGAGTGAAAAAATAAATATAGAGCTCATAGAATGGAAAACAGAGTTTCTCACTTTTATAAAATTAAAGTATGTTGAAAAGTATAATTAAAGTTCATATATTAACATTCACTTCAAGTTCATACAGTCCATATATTGAAACTAAGCTGCAAAAACATTTTGAATTCACTGTTTTTGTGATGTCACAAAAACCAATGCATTTACACGTATCCACCTATTAAGCCAGCCCAGTCATACTGAAGTTATTAGGAGTGTTTCAACCCAAGACAACTTTTTGAATGAAGATTGTTACAGGGCAGCCAATCAGAACAGAGCTTATTTACATACATCATCCTTAAAGACACAGCAACAAAAACAGCCAATTTAATTCTAAAAGATAAAGAGAGGTTGGAAAATAGTCATGTAAAAATGAATGAGGACTGTTAGTACATAGACCTGTCCGGGGTGTATCCTGCCTTCCACCCAATGACTGCTGGGATAGGCTTCAGCTCCCTCCGCGACCCAGAAGGATAAGCGGCTTAGAAGATGTGTGTGTGTGTGTGTGTGTGTGTGTGTGTGTGTGTGTGTGTGTGTTATTACATAAACCCACACAAATATCATATCAGAACCTCATAATATGGGCCTTTAATATCAAATTACAACATACTTGGGTTAGCGCCGTTTTTTTGTTAATTGTGAGTTCTAAGCGTTAAGCGTGTTTTGTCAGGCAGCATTTGCTGTTTACACAAACAGGGACTCCAAGTCAACAAGCGCACATGCTGTTCCAGAGACTGACGTGTGTTCTGTGAGTAATTCTGGTGTGTAATCTCTCCTCCTTCAGGTGGGCGGCCACACCATGCTGCCCATTCGCTGGATGCCTCCCGAGAGCATCATGTACAGGAAGTTCAGCACAGAGAGTGACGTGTGGAGCTTCGGTGTTATAATGTGGGAGATCTTCACCTACGGGAAACAGCCGTGGTTTCAGCTGTCCAATAACGAGGTACGGGAGAAATTCACAGGAGTGCATTTTTAGAACCCGAGTGTGATCTCCAAGGCGGTAACGAGTTAAGGTAGCCAACGGCTGTCACAGAGCTGTCTCGTCTGCTCTGAGCTCTGAGACATTTAATGTGCAATTGTGCAAAGATAGATGTGCTTAACTGCAGAGCTAAACCTGTCAATATATTAGAAAAAGCAAAAAAGGAAATACTCTTCACTGGACGTAATTGAAAAAAAATATTTAACTAGTTAGTTTTTCCATTCCATATTATTGAACTCCTTTTGACAACAGCCATAAAACACCGTTTCTGTATGTTTTGGAGCTCCCTCAGTTGAACTATGCATTTTTTTCTACAACAACTTTGCACATATTTAGATGGAAATGTGTATGATTTACAAAACCGGGATTTTGTCTTTGTAAATGAACAAGCAAGTCAACATTTATTTTTGTACATTAGTTTTTGTACTCAATTGTTAGATATGAAGAAAGCTGCAGTTGTGTTTTACAGCCGGGGGTCCTCACCGCTCCCCTTTCACGCCTCATTGCTTGCTAGCAGCTCAACACAGACTCATGGCATTTCACACAAAGAGAGCTGAGAATGTCCTAGTTAATCTGATAACAGATAAAATAAATATAAAAATATATATTTAATTTTTTTATTTGACTTTATTAATTAAAATATAGAGCCATTTTAGCAGAGGGTTGGCCACCAGGGGGGCTGAGGAAAAATGCTGCAAGATACAATTCTTGTTTTCCTGTAATCTTCCATCAAAATTTACTTTCATCCACCAAACTTTTCAGAAAGAATGTTCAACAAAAAAAACCCTCCATGATACTGTGTTTCAGTCAGAAATATGCACAATATGGAAGGAATGCACTATGATTTCCCATTCATGTTGACTTAAATTGGCCCAATAGGCAGAACACTGGTAACTGCATCTGGTCCTTTAGGCTATGTTCACACAGCAGGTAAAAGTGGCCCAAATCTGATTTTCTCACAAAAGCAGATTTTTTTTTTGTTTGGCTGTTCACATTATCTTTATTGTGATTATGTGACACATTAGTCAGAACAGATCAGCTCCTAAAGCAACCCGCATACGCAGAAAAACAGTGCTTCACGTTGCTTCACGTGGCTCATCCAGAGGTAAACAATCATGACTGCCACGAACGGTTCAGTTTCATTTTTACAAGCATCACAGGAGCCATCATGAAGCTTCATTGACTGACAGCTGGGCTCATCACCCACAATGTGTCCGAGCTCACCGTAAAAAGGGCACAGTCAATTCTTTTGTTCGTGTCCTCGGATTCTGTAAACTTTGCTTTCAGACTTTCAACTTTTCAGCAGCCTCGCTCTCCTACGTCCATGTTCGACAGTTTCTTTCGAAATCTCTTCAAACACGCAAGGTTTTGATAAGTGTCTTCTAATTTTTTGAACAGAAACATCACCCCAATTGTTTGAGGTCTGCAGCGTGAAATTATGACGAATGTGGAGCTGAATTGAGTTGCATATCGGATACGTATCAGATTTCAGCACCGCATATGACAGCGTCTCAAATCTAATTTGAAAATGTCAGATTCAGTGTGTTTTTTGCTGTTCACACATCTGTGTCACATATGAAGAAAAAGATCAGATTTGGGCCACTTCTGCCTGCTGTGTGAACAAAGCCTTATTGTATGAAAATTAGTATAAATAATAATGTTATTAACAGGTTAAGCATGCTTTATAATAGCTAAAGTTTTCTGTTACGTTCTGTGAAAAAGCTCTGTCCCTTTTCTAATCTCTGGTATATAGCAGTAGTAGTTTTATGTGCATTACTTAATTTTGTCATTTATGACTCCTTATCCTACAGGTCATCGAGTGCATTACACAGGGCCGGGTTTTGGACCGGCCCCGCCTTTGTCCCAAGGAAGTTTACGACCTCATGCTGGGCTGCTGGCAGAGAGAGCCGCAGCAGCGACTGAACATCAAAGACATTCAGAAAGTCCTTTATGCTTTGGGCAAAGCCACACCTGTCTACTTGGACATCCTCGGCTAACGCTGGTGCGTTTTATTCTCGCCAGAGGCCAACGCAATCCAGGAATAACCAAACAGCCCCTAACCTTACTACTCCACTGTAAAATCACCTACACGCTGGGGATGGACTTAAGTGCCTGCAACACCTTTTTCAATACACTGGAATAAAAAAGACAAAAAAATATTTAAAAACAAGTACTTTTACATTTTGTTTACTCGTACAGTATATAGTGTACAGAATTCTATGAAGATAAACATTTTCCTAAAAACTGATGAACAAAAAGACAACAACATTGTGTAAAGGAAATGTTGCCTTTGCCATGGCAACTATGTGTCTAATGAACAAAGCTTTCCAGTGTTTCATTTTATAAACGTATATATACATATATGAATATATTTTTATTTATTTAGTTTAATTTTGGAAGGTATGGGTGCCTGTCGTGTTCAGCGCTGTCGATAGATCTTTCAACATTTTTTTTTCTGATTTTGTTGTTTTTTTCGAGCTCGGAAAAAAGCCTTACTAAATTTGGGTTCTTTTATCTCGTTATTATCTTCGTTTACTTTTCTTCTTTTTACAATGGGCGATTTTGGTTTGTCAGTGAAGAGTTCTTGAGTGGGAAACATCTTTAGAATACTAAAATATAGGTATATTTTAATTGTATGTGACTGTACATACTGTAAATTTATATACTTGTCGACTTAACTTATTTTTGTTTTCTTTATATGGTTGTTTTTTTGTTTCTTCTTTCAACCCAGTGGTTGGTTGGTAGCATAGACTTTCTAAACACTCAACCATAAGAGGGCATAAATATTGTTCAGTGTGACCACTAGTGCAACACTTAATCCCACGCTTTATGGTCAGTTTATTTCTTACATGGAGCCTGTCTGCGAGACGCTGAAGGCAAGTGAACGTTTGTGGGGGAAATATCAGCTCCCTACAAATGATATTAAACGGTATACCGCTTTATTTTCTGAGTTGCAAAAAAAAAATCTAATGTGGCAAAGACAAACTGCAGCCTTCCTGTCACGATTCTAAAAGGACACCCATTCGAAGCAATGTTTTTTGCAAATCTTCATAGTATGTGATATCAGTGCCATTGCATCTGAAGTTAACGATCTCACGGTGTTGTCGTCTGTAGCGAAACAATTCTGTGTTCTTTTTGCGATGGGTGTGTCTGTAGTTATTTTACACCAAATCTTATCGCAACGTCACCATTTTACTTCAGAATTCTCTCTTGCCTCTTTGCAGTACCCGAAACGTTTGCTAAAGACAAACGGAAAAATGTATGTTTAGATTATGTATTAAATAAATATTCAAAATCTGGTCAGTTGGAAAGGTTTTTATTTACTGCCTTATGTTATATAAAGCATGTGTGCGGATATCTTCAGGAATTTCAGGAGCCAAAACAAACCCGCACAATATCTGTTTGCATACTGTGGATTGGTGTGTAGCCATGTGAATACAATGACCTAAATGCCCCTCGATTCACAAAATAACAAAACATGCTGTGAACAGTGCTCATCCAGATGGGCCTGTGTTAATCACTTTGTTCCACAAGAATGAGTTTGTTGTCAGAATCCCACTGTAAATCCTTTAAAATGTACTGACTTTTGGGGAAAATAGGCCTTGAAAGTGCTCAAAACTGGACTTTTTTAATATTTTCATTGCAAAATCTAATCTGTGAAAGAATCTTAGAATCCCATATTTACATGAAAACCATACAACTGAATGATCTGTAGCTTAACCTTTAACACAAGGAAGTTGTAACGCTCATGAATTATTTCTCACTCATGGCTCATTGAGATACATCCAGATACAGTCTGCTGAAAGAGCAGATTCAAAATTTTCATTTCACATTTTTGTTTGTACCTACATGGAGATATTTTATGATGAATTTAAATATGATAATGTTTGTTGTGTATACAGTCTTGTTTTGCAAAAAGAAAATATTTGTATATTTGTAATTTTTAACATTGATAAAGCCAGAAGTGCGGATGCATATGTAATTCCTTACAATTACGTATGTAATTACATTAACATTTGAACAGTATACTGCACAAAAAGTAATAATTCTGGCCTTTACGCTCATATAACTCAAGAATAACTTGGGCATCTGCATTGTTTCCGTTGTACTTACTGAATAATAAGGATATAATAAGCCTGAGAACAAGAACTGACAGCAGAAATGAGCAATAGGAGAATAGAACCAAAAACCCACAGAGAAAAGATCAAACATTCGCTGTAATAGCCAATAACGATAAAGCTAATACACATACCCAGGAGAATGAAGAGGAAAAAGCAGAAAGAAAGAAATATATGCTTGGGGAGCTGAATGGGTTGTTTTATTATGATTTGAACTTGATGAAAGTTATTGTTGTGTGCGCAGCCTTATTTTTCAAAAAGAAAAAACACTGTCACACTTGTTACTGTCTGACATTGAACAAAGTGCAAACTTGAAGTAGTCGGTACAGAATGCAAATGAATGTAAATGTAATTCATTATGTAATGAATTATGTAATCACACTTAGAGCTGAATAGTACAGCACAACAAAAGCAATGACTCTAGCCTTCAAAAAATTCAAAGATTAAACGCTTAAATGACCAGAAGCCGCCAGCAGGTCCAGGCTTCCCTTTCACGCTCATGTAACTTAAGAATAACTCAGACTGTTGCCACAATAAGCCTGAGAACAATATCTCAGAACTCTTTCATTTAAAACTGACAAAGACCTTGGCAGCAAAGATAAGGAACAGGAGAACAGAACCCAAAACCCACCAAGAAAAGATCAATATTCAGAGTGTGACAACAAATAACAATAAAGCTAATACACATAGCTGGGAAAATGAACAAAAAAAAAAACACAGAAGGAGGTTGAATGGGTTATTTTATTATGATCTGGATTTTATGAAAAGTTACTGTTGTGTGCACTTTTTATGCAAAATGAAAAACCATCAGTCACATTTGTGTCCTTGTTTGACACTGAGCAGTTAGAAGTGCAGACTTGAACAGAATGCAAATTAAATGTACTTCATTATGTAGTTAAATCTATTATTACATATACAGTTGAACATACAGCAACAACTTTAGCCTCAAAGCTAATCCCTTAAGCCATAAAAGGACAATATGTGGATAATAACTACATCATAACTACATAACACACAAATTAGTTTTGTAAAAGTTCCTGAATAATACAATTAGTAAAATTAATAACTGAATAAGCCTGGGCTTTAAGGAGTTAAAGCAGCCAGACCTTCCGATATAAGAGCTGTCCATGAGATTTAACCAGGTCTCATCTAAAATGTGCTGGGCATATCAATCTGTTAAAGGTTGAGAGATCAAGTGTTTGACAGCCATCTGCCTGTGTGAAATGGGGATGAAGGGGATGAAGTTATATTTTGCAAAAATGAGACAGAATTACGAAAAATAAGAGCAGCTTGCCATCAGGAATGATTTTCTGCCTCCATTTTCATTTTAATGTCACAGATCGTCCTGCTCCCGTAATAATCTGACCCTTCTGAGTAACATCTAGGATGCTCTTTAAATGACAGCATTTGATCTCTTTGCACTTGATGCAGAATTATATGTTTTGGCCACGGAAAGTCAAAGGGAAATGGGTAAAAATTGCTGCAAGCACAACAGGATGTTCTCTGGCCAATTGAGTTATTATAATTAAGGGAAGATTTTCTGGGAAGCTTCTTGAGGCCCAAGTGTTCCAAGGTCCATAATAACAGGCCTAAGGGCACACAAACAGGGGCAAGGATTTCTAAAACCAAGTAAGGTTTTAACATAGATCAAATTGATACTTGTGGTAAAACTCTATTGCACTAATTAGCTGTCTTTTCAATTTGTCTTTTCAATCTTTTCAATAAAAGGCTATTTGTGCCTTTTAGTCTACTCTTCTCCTTTAATGACAAGATTTCTCAATGCTGTTGCTGCATTTATTTTAATACGTAAAGAATAATTGGTAACACGTTACTGTGGGGCGGCAACTGCACAGCTACATGATATCAACATAAGCTCATCACGATGATTTAAACCTACGTAAACATTTATAAAAGCATACTTTAGTTGCCGTCATCCATCATAAAGGATGTCAAGCTGACTTAACACCTAGGTCACGTGATGTTTTTCCTATCGTTTATTTGTCATGACACTTTTGGGTGAAATGATATCACAATATAACAGGTGACTTTGTAGCTTAGTGTATATCACAGTGACATAAATGGTAAAATGAAACTCACTTTAACTAAGGGCCACAGAGAAAGCTCACCCAGCCTGTGGTGGCTAATAGGGAGCTATGTCATATTATCAGCATTGTGCTGCTGTGACATACACTGAGCTAAAAAAGTCTCATTTGTCTCATTTCACTAGAAAGTGTCACAAAAACCTAATGTCAGAAAATAATCAGACAACTGACATACATGTTGACTTCAAAGTAGGCAAATGACATCTCTTAGAATAAGTGTCTATTAATGTTTATGTAGGTCTGTCAGCTGTCATGAAGGACTTATGTAGTGTCATGTAACCTTGTGATCACAGCTCTACTGCAAACTGTTAATGAATAATTTAACAAAACCAATAAAAAATTTGTCCGTCATAATCACTAACTTTAGGGCCATCATCACCTAAAGTGCTGAATAAAACAATGCTTCTAATGACAGTGCCGGTGAAATTATAACTGCATATCTACAAGCTGTCATATAATAAAATTAACTTTGTAAGCATTAAGCCAGAAACATACTCCACGCAAGTGTCGCAAATGCAGAGCGTGACTGCTTGGACAAGCTTGGCTCTCATCATAGCACCCCTTGCTGTAGTGCTCAGAATGCAGCTCGTGCTTGCACTGCGTTGTGAAATGCATCATAAAACAATTTTGAACGCAACTACGCACAAAACCCTGTCTGTGTAGCACGAAGTAAGTGTGTTCACGTCCTTGCAAGTATGTTTCGGGCCTTATAGTACGTTTAAATTCTTCTTTAGCAAATTTATTCAACAAGCAATGATCTAGAAAACAACAAGTATTTTGGATAAATGTTGCATAATGTGCTTTTCTTCTGCTGTGCGATGCTGTGTAGAAAGACGCTAGCCTTCATTTGTTTAACCCTTCAAGGCTAAAGCCAAAATGTGCCTATTTCTGCCATTTAATATGTTCTTCTCTGGTAATCTCATACCTTCTAAATGCTGTTGCATTTATTTAATGTGTAAAGAACATGTTCAAACTATCAAACTACCTTGTTGAACGAAGATCACACACATCAGTAATCATCTATTGTTACTCTGACTGAACAAAACAAGTAATATATTTTTACACAGGGATAACACAGAAAACTCTGATTCTACATGCTGACACATTTCACTGGTCAACATGGACATGCACATGCCGTAACTCCTCAGATGGCACACCTAAGTGACACTTTGTAAGGTACTGTTCATAAGACTATAAAACACCTACATAAGCTTACATAAATGCTTATAAATGCTTATTTCAACAGGCATCATCTGTCATAAAGGCTAAATTCTGTCAACAACACAAGTGGGTGACTCAAGCGAGCCAGATTAAAAACTGTTTTAAGTTGGGAAAAAGTAAAAAAGAAACTAAATTAAATTAAAAAAAACTAAATTGGAGGGAATGCAGGGAACTGTGTTAAAAGTGGGAGGCGGCTACGAGAATGTGAAATCTGAATATTCTGGAAACCCGATGTGAGCAGTCAGGTCTCATTGGGTTCGGACTAATATCTACTCTGGGAAAAAGACTCTGAATGTATCACAGATGACAATGTTGCATAAAACATATCCTTCATTTTTCTTGGTCCCACAATTGTGTGGGACTAAGAACCAGTCAAAATTCATTTCTACATCATGGACAGCTGTCCAGCCTTTCTTTATGCCGTATGACTGAACAGGCCATTTTTCTTTTGTTGTGCTATTAAGACTGATGTATGTAAATGATCTCTGTTCCAATTGGCTGCTCTATACTGGGCCTTATTCTAAAAGCATCTAGAGCAAAAACAATCGCTTAGAACTTCGTTGTGAATTGGCCGAGCTAAAGTGCTGTAGGCTGAATATGTATGGACTAGTACGTTTTAAAATCTTAACAAATCACATCAAATTCATGTCAAAAAAGTAAGGAAAATTTGATTTTTCATGATATGAGCCTTTTAGAGTTTATAATATGTAGGCTAACGTCAACCTGTGTACGGAAAGTGTTTATTTATGGCATATTAAAACTGTGAGTGACCTTAAATGTAAAAGTGTGGCTGTGAACACATCAGGAAACTGTAGTATGGGTCAGTGCACTTGGTTGCACCACAATCAAACGCTGAACGCAGGCAATTGTGGTCAAGGACTTATGAAAGCGCCCTCTGCAATTTAAAAAGAATTTAAAGAAATCAAAGGGTCAGCTGTACTGCTTGATTTGCTACAGCTAAGCCAAGCATAGAACACAAAAGCCAAGACAGAGCTTAACAGTCAATGAAATTGAAAGCATCATCCTGCATCAACTGTGTTTATTTGTGGCAATGCAAACAATGTAGCCATAAATTTAAAAAATGTGGTAAAAGCTTCAGTCATTTTCAGTTTTCTGGATTTCTGATTAAAAGGAAAGAAAAACAATTGAAGGGAATAAGAGTTAATTTTGAAATTCTAATTACTTTTTATGCATACAGTATTAAGAGTCTCTGGGTGCTCTAACAATGAGGAATTAAAGGTAATCTCAACAAAATGACCAGGAGCTACCAGCAGGTCTCAGCTTCCATTCCTCGTTCCTATAACTCAGCCAGTTTGCATTGTTTCGCATGTAATTACAGAATAATAAGCCTTAGGATGTAATAAGCTTGGGAATTTAAGGGGTTAAACCACAGGCTAAATCTGATGAACCTAATACTATTTCCCAGTCCACATGCTGGGGTTTTAACAATATATCAGAACACTTTCATTTATGAATTGGTAAAGACACTGGCAGCAAGCAATAGGAGAACAAACCCTAAAACCCACAGAGAAAAGATCAAACATTCGTTATGATAACAATGAATAACAATGAAGCTAATACACATAGCTGGCACAACAATGGAAAAAAAAGAAAAACACGTGGGAGGAGCTGAATAGGTTTGTTTTGCCTGCTGTCATTACCAGGCCACAATATCCACTTCGAGCTGTAGGTGTTGTACACAACAGAGATACATCATGATATTTATGCTGCTGTTTTTCTGAAATAACTAGAATGACCCCAAAATAACAAATTTTTGTCCTTAATAAAACCAGATCTCCAATAAAGAAGTATTAAGTACACACACACATAAGAATGTATTCCAAAACGTATAGCAGTGAGCTGAGGCCTCGTCCAAGTGTATCCAGTTATTTTTGAAAACTCTGTCCACAAAAAGCAGTGTGCTTGACAATCTCTCCATCCACACAAGAATACAAAAACGAGTCGAAGACACTTACATGAACCTGCCAACCCAGTACAGGCCAATAGTGGTTTACAAAACTTGATGTCAAAAGCCTCATGAAGAACATTGTGAGCAAAACAGATTTTCGGCATGTGACGGTATGTTGTGACAGCATCTTACAACCACAATAGGCTTTTTCAGCTTACCCCAGGCCAACAGTCCTCCATGATTCATATTTCACAGAGATTCAAGTTCTGATTTGTACCAGAAAATAAAAGCTTAAAAAGCTTGCCGTGGAGTTGTTTACGTTGCCATGGTTATGTCACTGTCTCTAAAACATCCATACAGTCCTGATCAGGCAGAGAGGTTCAGTTCTAGTCCATTTGAATTATGGAGTTAGGATTTCTTAGATCAGACTCTGGTTACTGATCAAGAAATTTAATATTTGCAACTAAGTTGACACCATTCAGCTAAACTCAGGTATACACATGTTCTCACTGCATGATCAATACATGAAACCAGCAACAACTATGTGCAAGTTAATGGTGTGATATCAGCGTTTTGCCCACCCACATGAAAAAAATCCAACACAGTTTTTAAAAATCTGAACGGAGGAGTGTTTTTAAAAAACCTGTTTTCAATGACCAAAAACGCCATTTTAATGTGGGCGAGAGGCCAAAACACAGAAAAAAATATGTTTTCAAAAACACTGTTGTGGTGGGAGGAGAGAGAGGACCATCATACCGCACAGACAGAGCAAGCCCAATTATGCTTTCATTGGCTTCGAACAATGCACGGCCGTGACATCACAGGGGATTGAACTTATGATCTTCAAACAGGGCCAACGCTTAGGCAGTAGCAGATCTCAAATGATTTATGTCATCTCAAGAAACAAAGTTTTATTATTTCACCTTGGAATCTTGGGAAAAATATCCTGTTACCTCTGGAAAACATTAGTTATCTTGTCATGATGACATAAATAACCTGGGTGTGATGTTAAGAAACCAAAATGAGCATATCAGGAGAAACCGAGCAAATAACATGTGACTGCATGTCCTTTTAAGGCCTCCATAGTGTCGGTAGTGGAGATTAACCTTGCTTTGCAGAGTAAGGCTGGTGGGAGCTTATTAGAATGCACAATGCACTGGAGGCAAGAGACCCACAGGTGGTCTATAACCCTTGGGGGTCTCGGCTGGCTGTGTGAGTGAGACAGCTCATCCGAATGCCTGTGGTGTATCAGCTAAGTGGGGACGCCGGGGTCACCGGGACATCTCATTCACCTTTGACCTCGGCCACCTTCGTCCCCCTGGCCTCCTGGGGAGAGGCACTTTGAGTGATTAGCCCTTGGCCATGCCCAGTGGGAATGGAAGTGGAGGCACTTTTCCAGCTGCTGACCAATGAATGTGCAGACGAGGCAGCCGCAGCAGCAGCTGGTGCCATTTTGCTACATTCCTGCTATTGATTATTTGATTACAGTCATCAAACGCGTCACGCAGGGTGATATGCACATTTTGTAAATTGCACAAGAAGCAAACCTTACAGTTTCCGCACAATTGCTTGAGCACCAGCCATGAAGAGGTGCTTGTTGTTTAGCCATTTGCAGTCAAAGTATAAAAAGCTACCAAGTGCTTAAGTGTGCTTTTCACCCAGTTTTTCATGTATGAACAATTCCGCAGTGCAGTATGTCTCTGATACCTGATCCAGGCTTGACAATGCAATGATTAGTTGTCAAGAAGATGCATGGCGCCCTTTAGGGCTGCATTGTACAAACAACACATCCCGACTATGGCTCTGTGATCGCTTAATTGGCCTTTTGATCAAAGCGAAGCCTAACGTTCCTTCTCCATTGCTATCTGCGCACTGTCCACCACGGCATCAATTAGCCAGTCAGAGTGGATTATTGTTTGTTTAAAACCTGTCATTACCTGTTTGTTTTCATTACACATTAATGCAGTTCATTCATGCATTTACTTTATGTTCATGAGTGTTTCTGCAGCAGTTGGTATCAGTGCCTTTCTGCTTTATTCTACAACAGGTAAGCTATCAAATCAATAGTCAGGGGACACAGTAACTATAGGCATAGAGCAGAACAGCAGCAGAGTGCATGATTGTTTTTTTGTCTCAAATCAAGTATAGTGTACTAATCACTTTTACGGCCAGTTGTGGTGTTGACACTGAAACAGGTATATTTATGTGTGTGTGTATGTGTATGTATACACCGATAAGGCATACCATTATGATCACCTCCTTGTTTCTGTTCTTCAGTACTCAGGACCCCCATGGACCCTCACAGAGCAGGTACTATTTGGGTGGTGGATCATTCTCAGCACTGCAGTAACACTGATGTGGTGTTGGTGTGTTAGTGTGTGTTGTGCTGGTACGAGTGGATCAGACACAGCAGTGCTGCTGGAGTTTGAGTCCGTGGGGGTCCTGACCACTGAAGAACAGGGTAAAAGGGGGCTAACAAAGTATGCAGAGAAACAGATGGACTACAGTCTGTAATTGTAGAACTACAAAGTGCATCTATATAGTAAGTGGAGCTGATAAAATGGACAATGAGCATAGAAACAAGGAGGTGGTCATAATGTTATGCCTGATTGGTGTAAGTATGTATGTATGTATATGTGTGTGTGTGTGTGTGTGTGTGTGTATATATATATATATATATATATATATATATATATATACACACACACACACACACACACACTCACACACACACATACACACACTCTGAAGCAACTTAAATATACAAAAATATATATCAACAAAGTAATAACATATATAATAAAAAAAGAAATAACTAAAATAGAAATTATAAAATATATCTTTTTTTATTTTAGTTTTTTTTCTTTATATATATCTTTACATCTTTACTTGTTGGATGTGTGTTTGCCAAACACGTGTGTTATTATGGCTCAGATATTTTGTGTGGCTCTGCCCCTCTGGGTGAAATTAGTGTGAGAAGGGAATTTTCTGACATGGCTCAGTCACTCTCGTCAAACTGCAGAACCTAGGACACTACAACAGAGTACTGGTGCAGATCAGAAGCTGTAACATCCCTGTGGAGTTATTTCAGCACTTAGTGGCTGCTTGAAACCTGTGGCGAGAAGTAGCCACTGTGACTTGTGTTGTCACCTCGCTCTGATAACTGACACATTTGGGTGATGTCTTCACAAATGATTTAACATATTTGGGGTATTTGCATTAGCACAGGTACTTGTGCAAAGCCAGCACATGGTCACCATTCAGTCTACCACTTTTGGCCCTTCATTATTGTACTTGACTGGGAAACCAAAGAGCTCCCAAAACAGGAGATGAATGTGAGGATAACACTTCTTCAAGCTCAAATTTGTTCTTTCTGCTCGCCATTTCAAACACCTCCACTAATCAATGATCCAAGGTAGACAAAGCTTAAGTTAGCTTCTTATTCTCCAGCTTCTCAAATTCTCCTCACGCACCAGACTATAACTGCTGAACCACTTAAGGTGGAAAAGAATTGGAAAATAAAAAGCTAACATAAGCTTTGTTACAGGTAGGCTAACCAAGACAGTTCTTTCCAGTTCCAAGAGCTGCATAGCCTATTTGTTTGTTTGTTGTTGTTGGTTATTTTTTTTAGGAATAGCATGGATTGTGTTAAATAGAGCTATAGAAACCTTTCACGGTGTCATGCATTTCATTTAACTTGCGAACGTATAAATGACATGCGGTACCGTCATTTATATGTTACATTTGTACCATGGCGCAAAATCAGTTTTTGAAATTAGATTCTGCCTGGTCAAGGAATGGTTGTTCAGAAAGTACATAGGTTGTATTTTTTAACATTTTTGATAAAATTACAACCAGACGCATTTCTAAGAACTGCAGTTGGTATCCTGGTACATTAAATCTGCAACGAGAGACTGTCGAACACTAAAAAGTTGCAAAGATGAAGTCAGCTTCTCTTTCGAATTTTCCCATTCCACCTTACATTCGGCACCTCAGTCAGAATTTAAGGTGGAACGGGAAAATTTGAACAACAAGCTAGCGAATAAGAAGCGACTTCAGCCTCGTAAAACAGTCGAACGTTGACAGACATTTTACAATAAGCTGCTCCACTTTCGAAGAAAAGTTTTCTGGCAGAGATGGGAGGAAAGCAGCTATAGCTAAATCTTAAAGCAGAGCGAAGTAAGTGAGTTTTTGTTTATATTTTTTAGTCTATACTACGACATCAGCACATACTGAGACATACTGGACATAAAATGTTGTGGCTCCCAAGGTGGTTTGATTTTTGTTGAAAGGACAAAATGGCTCTTCTTAACATTTGGGGTGTGACTCCTGACGTAACCTAGCTTTTAATGCAGAGGGAGCCAGTCGGATTTCTCGCTCATCCAGTTGTGTTTTTGTTATGTGCCGCCACAGACTGTCCAGGCGCTGCACTTCCAAGTTCCGCCTTTTATGTTCCGTCAACACAACGTGTGAATCGATTCAGAAACGTCCACATCCGCATCGCGATGCATCTAAGAATCGATTTTTCCCCCCACCTCTAATATATATATATATATATATATATTTATACACACACACACAAGAATCTTACATTGCACATCAAAGCTTAGCCAAGCAGCCAGCCTAACAGGCAATTTAATTTATTTCATTATTTCTACCAATATTATGTGATTATTGTCTGTCTATGCTTAAAAGTGTTCACATATGGAACATCAGCAAATATTTGCTATAAATCTCATACATTTTAAAAACTCTAAACTCAAAATAGACATGATACATTATTTAGCTTTAGTCAATAATGCCACATAATTATTAAGTATTCCTGTTAATAATGTTTGCGTTTGTAATTTAATATTATTATTAATATTTAAAATATACATCATGACAGTATGATAATTCTAATTGTAAGTTTTTGTTTCAAAACACTTCTAGACCACTTTCAGGCTTTTTTTATCTTAACAGCCTTAACAGTGTTTACACACTGTGCAAATTAAAAAAAACAAAAAAAAAAAAACAAGAAAATTCAGTTTTCCATGATATGGGCCCTTTAATGTACATTTAAGTTCAGAATGTTTCCGCTCTCCTGTGAAGGTACCATTTAAAAGACACACAGTTTTGTAACAACAGTGACAATATAGTAGCGCCTGGCTTGAGAGATAGGGCGTGTTAGCTATTTTAGTCTAGTGTGCAGATATACTGTCTGCAGTACGTACATGTAAAGCTCGTCATTTGTATTCAGATGCCGTTGGTACAGTGTCAGTTATGGTCTTATGTGCATGACGGTGCAGGTACAGGGAAGATGCAGATACCTGCAGACACTAACAAAGACGCTCAGCGGGCTGATCAGCGTGCTTGTCACATCTGCAGCCCCTGTGGATCTGTGTTTCCTAATCTAATTAGATGGGCTGCCTTTATGTTCACTGTCAATCACAGGCTTCTCTGTGAAGGTCAAATCCTCCTTCCGAGCTGGAGAAAACAGCCTGACGAGCACACATACAAATTCAGCTGGCGTTTCTTAAACTTGCTGAACTCTGCTGACCATTTTTTTGGATGTTCTTTATATTTTAAAAGACAGTGTTTCAATGCAATTCATTCATGTTATTCAGCTAAAAATGAATGATGAATAGGAGCGTACAGCATGCTTTTTTGTCTAGCGATCCTGCTGCTGAAGCATTAAAGGGTCGGAAAACAGAAAACTGAATAAAAAAAATAAATAATAAAAAATAAAATATTGATGTGGTATGTAAACATTTTTTCTATTCACTTTCCAGTCCAGAGTCCATATATACAAACTAAGCTGCCTTTTAAATTCATTATTTCTGTGATGTCAAAAAAGCTAAAGCATTTACATCTACCCACCCATTTAGCCTCAATAATTTAGCTTGTCCGTTCACGCTGAAGATATAAGTAGCGCCTCAGACTTTCTAAAGGGGCACAATACAGGGAAGCCGGTCAGAACAGAGGTCATTTACATATAACAGTATTAAAGGGCCAGTAAAAAAACAACCTGTTTCATTGTGAGGGATAAAGAGAGATTGGAAAATGGTGATGAAAAAATGAACTAATGAAAAATACTGTTTTTGGTACATAACTGTATCATAAGGTGGATATAGTGCCCCTCATTAACAAGCCCCTCATTAGGTTCAAATGAGTATGTTAGAGCAAGAAAACACCTAAACATCTAAAAATCTGGGATTTTTTCATTTACACCTGGAAACAAAATCTAAATTTTAGTATGTTTAACATTTTAAAACAAAGAAAATTATGAGAAGTAAAATGAAAAATAAATATTTTGCAGTAATAAAATAATTTACGCAAATTCAGAAAGACCACGTTAAAGCCTTGTACCTAGGTTTTCTCTAAAACAGTGTTCCTTAATTACTGTAGATCTGGTGTAAAGCAGTGTTGGTACGTGACCAATGATGGCATGCAGCTGTATAAATGTTGCCGTTGTGATAGCATCTGCCCAAAACTGGTGATGACCTAAGCAGAGCTTTGTCCCCCACTTTTATTCATTTAAGGTATAAAAAACAACTGACTCATCCTACATTATAACTGCACAAGACTCATTACATCTGATATCATTTTCATTGGCATTGGGGAACTTTTGAGCAGTCAGAATTCTGGGGAGTTGGCTTCCCAGTGAGGTCCCCCTACACCTCCCTAGGTTCTTGTAGCTACACCCCTGACCCATTCCAAACTAGAGTCTTGAAGTTGTGAGGTCACTTTTTAATTCAAACAATGTGGAAGTAAAACATTTCAAAGTGTTTTTCACCACGATGGTTCAGGACACTACAAAATGGCTGCCGTGAGGCAAGTGTGCTTCCTTTGAAGTGCCCTACATAGGCTGCATTTACAGCTTTTGGAATCAGACAGTCAGGGACAATGACTAATCTTGTCTTGACCAAAAAACAGCAGGCGAGGTCAATGAAAATTGAGACTGTCCAGGGAGAATCGGTAGAGCTGGCAAGTGAGGTCATGAGGTCAGCAGGCGAGCTGAGGAAAATGGCGGCACTATTAGCCAGTCTCTCTCCATTCTGTCCTTTATCTCTGCCTCCACTCGCGAGTAGCCCTCACTGTGGGTTAGACTAAGTCATTTTTCATTATTGGCCTGACGGGTGGATGTGTGCGTGTGTGCGTGTGCCTTTAGCCACTTGAAATCTGGGCTTGCGGCTAAAGCACTTTTCCATGTTCTTCCTTTGACAGAAGCCTGAATAAATGATACCAGCACAAATTCATTTCTGCTAATAAAATGTTGCATTTCTATTTTTTTCCACCCAGGCATGAATAGTAATGCAGGGAGCTGCAAATGCAACAGACTAAGTAGCCCAAGGTAGCTCTAAAAAGTCTGGAAAGTCAAGATTCATTTTTTTTTTTTAAGCGCAGAAGACATTTAACGGTTTTGTTGCATTTTTTTAATAAATCTTCTTCAGGTAAACAATAATAATAATAATAATAATAATAATAATAATAATAATAATGCTTGGCTAGTTTTCTCATTGAGCGGCACACTCAGTGTCCTCATCTGCACTTTGCTCACCATTTATATCGCAATGACTTCAATGATATGAGGTTCTCACAATGGGGGCACATTGGGCTTCATTGCCATGCAATCAGTATTTAGCACACTACACATGACTGACTTCCTTAATTAGAACTTGAGGCGAATGTCTGGGTTTGCCCACCTCAAAGAGGAGTATCAGTCATGTGCTCCCACCCAATCGATCACCCCAACCACCTTACATTGTTACAGAGTGCTGCTAATGCATTACAGGTACCTCACTAATTGACCTGTGGAAGATTTGTAAATGATTACTTTTCTCAGTAATTTCACACCATGATGAGCAGCTGATTAATTAGAGAGGGATTTTTGTTTTGCACAATTCAATTTACAGATACGACATCTCTAGTCCTCTTGGGTTTAAGAAAAATATACCTCTTAAAAATGATCTTTTTTATTAAGTTAGCGCTTAATGTAACACAGGCAGTGCATACAGCAGTTATGCTTGCAAACATTTACAGGAATAGTTTGGCAAGTAATCAGATTTACAGTTTTTTCCCCTTACCCCAATTGAAGTTAATCAGCCTCAGCGTGTTTGGTGTCCAAAGTTTGATTCTATGGTTTTGCCCTGGAGCTACAAAGCAAATGTAATGAAAGCTTATACCCACTAATTAGCATGGTTAAACTAGCTAAATCTATAAAAATGACCAGACTTCAAGACTGTTGCTGGTGTTTTAACTCTGCAAAAATGGATTTTTTATTGCCTACACTTATGTTAACAGAACACTAGTTAACTGTAATCAAACCTGTACTGTGGTATTTCAGTGTGTACCCTGCTAGCTATACTAAGCAGGGCTGTTAGCAATCTAGATAAGCTAATGTTAAGCAATTCCATTTGAACGTTAACTCTCTGTGCTCAGACTGGTTTGGCTCTACAGTGAAAAACAGGCCCATGTTGCTGCAGAAAATACCTTCGCAGATTGGTTGTGTTCTTTCCCTTCAAAGAGTTCAAGCAGATGCTGAAAATAGTTTTTGACAATGTAGTAGCAAAAAGTTAAAAACAGCACTGGACTTTCTCTGCCTGTTATTCTGGCTGTAGCCATTGTGTTTTCTCAAGACTAACAAACCCAAGTAATGGGTTTGACGTTTCTCCAGTGAGCTTTCTGGCTTGTGTTTGTCTACTTTGACTCCATTTATGTCTGTGATTGGGTTATGTATTTGAGTTAATAAATCAGAAGTTTAAAAAAAAACAAGGAAATTAAATCACTTTGTCAAGGAGGTATTTTTGTAGCTATTTTACTGACGAGATCAACACCGTACATTAACTGGTACAGACAAGCTTTCATTATTTGTTAGCTACATTAGCATTGTAGTTCCAGTGCAAAACTAAATAAGCAAACATCAGATGCCATACATGTCTTGGCTGATGCACTATATTTTGGGAAAAGGGAAACGTTTAAATTATTTTTTGATTAAATACTGCTTAAAGTCTTTTTAAAGATCCTGGACCTTTATGATGCTCTTAACTTTTCTCAGATTTGTGATATTTCCAGAAGTGAGAAGAGTGTGAGGACACTGAGTCAAAGACTAAAAAGAGCTAAGAGGCTAAAAAAAAGAATTCACAGCCTAAACTGACAGCTCATTACATTTTGCTCTATCTGATGACTGCAATCAGTCCTGTCACATTCGCTTACCTATACTTCAAAGACTTTGTTCAAATGCAGAATGTCAGAAAAAGTCTGATATTCCAAATCTTTGCCATTCCTCTTCATGATGCCTTATTCATTGTAGTGATGACAGCTGTAATACAATTTTCATCTTATCCAAGCATGGATGATTAAAAGTGTTTGGACCAGGGCCTAATTTCCAACAACATGAATGAGGAAAACAACAGTGAGGCATGGCAGACTTTGGCATAAAATATTTGTGGCTCCAGCTTTTATCCTGTCATATATCAGAGCTGAGTCTTAGGTCAGTCTGCTCTAACAGACGATGGTTGGTATTATGGAATAGACACCGTGTTTGAATGTATGCTAAAATACAGCTTATATTGTATATGTAACAGCTTCCATATACTTCAGAAGACAAGTAGATGTGCTACAGTCAGTCAGCTCACTTCTTTACACCTCAACTGGTTGTACGTCACAAGTTGTGTGGCTATGAGTACATCTTTAAGATGCAATACTGTGCAAAATCCAGACATCTAGAAAGAAAGCTTTAAGTGCTGTTTATCTGATGGGGA
Source organism: Colossoma macropomum (assembly GCF_904425465.1). Classification (NCBI taxonomy): domain Eukaryota; kingdom Metazoa; phylum Chordata; class Actinopteri; order Characiformes; family Serrasalmidae; genus Colossoma; species Colossoma macropomum. Next base: position 25,829,792 of record NW_023494799.1, read on the forward strand.
CAGTTTTTGTGGTCTACCAGGTGCTGCAGGTGGTTGTTAGGAGATCCATTTTCTCTGTAGCTTTTAATTATTTTTTGAACTCTCCTCAGAAATATCTCATTTAGACATTTTAGATGCATGTGAGAAGGGAAAGTGCAAGGTAGCTAAGGAGTGTTTGGTTAGTTACTTGTGTGAATGTTAGTGTCTCTGTAAAGGGGAAGAATGTCAGCGACTCTTTTGGGAACAACTTGGAAGGATAGAAGAGTTAAAGTGGCAGTAGGTGCACAAAAGTCAAGTGTGGAGCAATTAAACACTGACAAATTTGATATTATATGGAGCATTTTTTATATTAGACATTTTCCTGCTTTTTTCTAATGCTTAAAAATAAATAACCTGTACTTAATGGCCATTTTGAATTGAAAGTAAATAAATAATAGGGTGGTCTCTGACTTTTGCACAGTACTGTCATTCACTGTCATGTTCTTTATTAAGAGTATACGCCAAAAGAAAAAGGGGGAAAAAAACTACCACTCTGCTGTTCAAAAGTTTGAAAATCACTTTTCCTACATTTTATTATTTTATTTAATAATAACTTATACAGTGTAGACTTAAATTTTATTTACTATATGTCAGATATATAATTCTTCATTTCAATCTTGTTTAGGAACAATGATGATGTACTGAAATGATCTATTTACCATATTTATTATTTAAACCAGTGAATTTAACTAGCAAATCAGAATCATTTTATACATTTGTTGGCCCCCAAATTGGGTTTATATAATTACATAAAAGTTTTAAGTCGTTGTGTATAACTTAATAAATCTGTAAATCGGTCATTATTTCTTTACAGATCCTCCACAGTGATGCCCTAAGAAATAAAAATAAAAACTCAAAACACTGTGTGAAAACGGTCTAACCGGTCAACGTTTGCTGGAAAAGAACAAGTGTTAATGTCATCACTTGGCTTAAAAATTGCAACTACATTAAAGCAAAGTGACTCTGAACTGATGTAGGTCTTTTGTCAGCAAGCCAAGGATTTAACAGTGTCTTATTTTCTGCGACACAGTCGAGAGAGTGTTTGATCGGGGGGCGAAGAATGCCCATAGAGAGGAGAACGATTGGACATGGGATATGCTCTTGAGAACCACAATCCATTGATCTACTGAGCTGTCAGTTGAGAAAATTGCTCTTTAAAGCCTCTCTGTTGTGACCTTGTCACTGGCCTCAGTGATGGACCTGAATGGAGCAGCCTGATGTCCAGATGATACAAAGAACTGTAGGTCTACACCAGGAGTTTATCATTAAAGTGTCATTGATGGTGTTTCTACAACCAATCCGTGCTGCACCTTCAGATGCATTATTTTATAGCTACTGACGCTAGGTTGGACAAACTTTAAAGAACATTAGCAAAAGTTTAACTCAAATGTGAAATTGTAGCACAGAACTCTACAAAAACAGAACATTTTTGTCAAAATATTAAATCTTTGGTAATATTCAAAGTATTTTTTTTCCATTTCAAATGATGTCTATTTTGCATGCACGTAAATGTCACTGTTTTTGTCGTCTGCAAAATACTTAAATATGGCATTTTTCTGCTAATTTTAGTGCACAATTTCTATTTATTTGCTGAGTTTAACTTACTGGAAAAACACATTTTGTGTTTTATTATTTCCAGGATGCTAAATTTCACAAATAAACAATAATTGTGCCTTAAAATGTTCAAAGTGTGTTCACTGTTGACGTGTTACATTATATTCACTTAGAGAAATCAACAAGACGTAATTTGATCAGAAATGCCCAGACTTTTGAATAAAACGGCTTGATTGAATCAGCAAATATCCAATTGAATACACAAATTTTGTGCAGAATTATGTACGCTGACCTGAGGTGCATCATCTTTTGCTGATAAAAAATAAAATTGATAAATTATGATGGAAATGCAATTGCCAAATGTGCAACCTAAACATGAACAGAATGAAGTTATATGACTCAGTAGGTGATTCGCTTTTTCCCCCTAATAGCTACAAAACACGACAGAAGTAGACAGGAACCAGTTGAACGATGAAATTCAAACGTACCTCCATATTACTAAAGAAAAAACATAATGGTGAGATTAGACAGTAAACATGCATAAAAGTCTCTGCAAAAGTCAGAGACCACCCTTTTATTTATTTACTTTCAATTCAAAATGGCCATTAAGTACAGGCTATTCATTTTTCAGCATTAGAATGTGTCTAATATAAAAAAATACTCTATAATATCAAATTTGTCAGTGTTTAATTGCTCCACACTTGACTTTTGTGCACCTACTGCCGCTTTAACTCTTCTATCCTTCCAAGCTGTTCCCTAAGGAGTCGCTGACACTCTTCCCCTTTATAGAGACTCTAAAAATATAGCCATAAAATTAAACATTTTAGTTAATCATTTTAGTGGATTTCGATTGCATGTCATTTTTTGTCATGTAAGCAAGTTAACAATTGATTGTTGTCCAATCTGCCTATTTTCAACTAGCCAAGTTGCAACAGCACTAAGTAACAACTGTAAATAAAGTGTGCTACAGTTTTTTATTAAGTTGAATTGAGATTAACGATTAACTCCAGCATTCTGTAAAGTTCTGGTAGCAATAATGCACATAAGAAAAACTGTGGGCGGAGCTTGGGCAGTTCAAATAATATCAATATTCATATGTTAGTACGTTTCTTGATGGGGGGAGAAGGTAATGGACTTTCGGTGTTGCATGAATGGCATGACCAATACTTATCTGTCAGATATATTCTTAAGTATTTTTTGCATTAATTGTTCATCAGCATCCGACTGAATCTGTGCTACAAATAAACTCCCCTTTTTCTTGATGCGCCTGTTACTGTCACTCAGTCAGAGTGAGTCTGTGTTTGCCACAGTGTCAGGGTGCGTGTGAACATAAAAGTGTTCAAAAATAGCCCACACTGTAAACCGTTAATGGTGCCTCAGGTTATGCGTCTTCAATAAATTATGCCAAAGTGGTTGCAGTGTCTGAGAAAAGGGAGCGTCTTTTTAAACTTGAATTTATAATTCAGAGCAGAAAGACTCGCTTCTGTCCTCACACCACAGTAAGTTTGAGAAAAGCTTTTGTCTCTCAAGTGAACTTTAGCTGAGTCTGTATTCTTTGAAAGGGGGCACGTACAGAGGCGTAGCCAGAGGGGTGGCAGAGGGGTCACTGGCTACCCCTGAGATGTGGTTGGCCACCCTGGGTGACACACCAAACTTTCTGTCACTGATAAGATGCTTCCACTCACTGAACCGAGAGAAAGTAGTTCAGTGCTTGATATTACGCCCAGTTGGACAACAGCAGAGGGAGAAGCTAAAATAAGCTTTTCAGAACTGCAACTTGGTTGTAATTTTTTCTCTATGTCCTCTCTGTAATCTGCAGGTAGCTAACACGCTCTCTTCCACATGCATTCATTTCCAGGGATCCCTGTATGAATGTAGATAATGAGAGAAAAAGAATGAAAACAGTCTTTGCCGCGGTTTAACTTTAGTTAACTAACCTCAGCTGAAAAATGTGAGCGAACTGAACAGCCTACCCAGGTGACTGCTAGTAAAGGTTAGAGGAGTTCTGCTGTTGCCTTTGAAAAACAATGTAAATGCAGCATTTGTCATTTCAAAATCAGAACCGACGATTGACGCAGTTTTGATTTAACAGCTGTGTAAGCTGTATGCGAAAGACAGCGCATATTTGTGAGCGTGGGTGTAAGGTTCGTAGACTGTGACAAGACAAAAGTTGGCTTCTTATTCGATTTTATATTCCACTCTAAATGGTGCAGCAGAAAATATGCTTCAGTATATTATTAATATGTATTAATATTAATAATATAAATGACATCAATGTCATAAGTTTTGTTCACATAGAAAGGAAGATATAGAATAGGCCTCTGTATTGGGTCATTTTGGTGATTTTTAAGCCAACCTTTTTGGTACACACAGTTTATGGACTTTGGACCCCCTAAATTTGCCTTGACCACCCAATGGCCACCCCATTTATACAGTCCTAGAATTGCCACAGGGCAAATATAGAACTGAGCACCAGTCCTAGATCTCAAGCAACATGGGCAACATACTGTAAACTGTAATAAGTTCACTTTACTAGTTAGGAAACTGCCTCTAAATGTCTAAGTAAAGTTATTAGTTTAAAAGTTGGTAAAGGTTAATAGAATTATTTATAGGAATCTCATGTCATACTGCTAATCACTATGGTGTGAGTTTAATAAAATGTAAAGACAAGTTCACATGACAAATCTAAGAGCACTCCTTAGATATCAGGAAACTGACTGCACTAAATTTTTCAAGTCAGCTAAACTAAAACATTTCAGCAGTTGAAAGAAAGAGACAGTTTGAAGGGAAACATTTTTTCTTGTCTGATATTTGTAATATCAAACAAGGAAAAATAGTTCCTTTTGAGGTTTTTTCCTTTTGTTTGTTTTCAGACACAGCAACAAGCTTGCTTCTTAGAATGCTGTCCAAGAGCTTGTATAGAAACTAGAAACATAAAATACTATATCCAATAAGCCTTAAAAAGACATCTTACCCATTAGAAAAAAAAACAAGTCAATGGTTCAGTTGAAAGTACATCAGGGTCTAAATCAGCCCAAAAAGTAGTCACAATTGTGTAGAAGATTTCAGGGTCACTCACCTCTGTGGCTCCTTCCACTCCGACTGTTCCTGAGGCCTTCGGGTGCAGTGAGTGAGAAGAAGCCGCAGTGTCTTCAATAATCAGTCAGGACCCCAGTCGTGGAGTGTGATACATAGTTCTCACAATCCTAAGAGCATGTAAAGAAGACAAACAGTTAGCTCTAGTCGCAGAACGTCTTGAAGGCACATTTAAACCACTGGCTCACTTAAGCTTCATCCAACAGGACAGCCTAAAATTATTGCTGCAACCTACGGTGACAAATATTTCACTGGTGTGATTAATGTGAACATGGTTTCACAGTTCTTAAACATGCACTTTTGCTTTGAAAATATTATAAAGCCAATTTATTTGTGAATAATAAAACGTTATCAAATGCACTTCTCCTTTTTCTACCTTTTCATTGTGCTACTGATTATTTAGCCTGCTAGCGCAAGTGTCGTCATCTTAGTAAGCATACAGCCCTAAAATACCTTAAACAGGATCACTTCGAGTGAACAATTCCATGCTGAGCTAAAGCAGATATTTCACTAACAAAATTAATTCATTAAAATCGATTTATTTGGTAACTGCTCACTATAAAATCTCCCTTAATCAAAAACATTAAGCTCTCACTGGCAAACGTCGGCATAGTTAACTAACCTAGCTGGCGTTAGCTAGCATGCTAAATGCCAACTAATTAATTTAGCTAGCTAACTAGCCAGTTAACTTTAGTTAGTAAATTTACTCAAACAGCTTTGTGACATTTTCATTTATTTGCCCGATTACACATTAAATATAATGCCTTTGTTAGCTTTTAATTTAACACATTAAAATTAAACTACCGCTAACAACTATCTTAATAAAACCATTAGGCTGGCGTTAGCTAGCATGCTAATTCATTCAGCTAGCTAGCGTTAGCTAACTAACTTTAGTCACTTCACTCACAGCTTTGTGACATTTTCATTTCCCATTACACACTAAAATTAATACCTTTATTTTGGCTTTTACACATTATGATTAAACTATCGCTAATAAAACATATCTTGATAAAACCTTTAAGCAGGAATTTACCTGGAGGAGGCTTCACTGCAGCATAGAGTAGTGGCGGTGAGTCGATTCCAAAAGATTCGATTCTTCGACTCCAGCATGTTTAAAATCAGGAGGTGCATCCAGTCACCCTCACAGTTCCCTGCAAAGCGCACAGGGGGTTCAGACGTTTGAAGGGTGATTCCAAACCACAGGGAGTGAAAATGTTCCGCTGGAAGGGACCCTCAAACTGCACAGGAAGTAGTGAACAGTGAACATCACTTCCCATATGAAAAAAATATATTCCAAAAATATTTATCAAATATATTTTTGCAATGTATGAAAAAAAGCCAAAAAAGTATTTGTTAAATATATTTTTAAAATCCAATCATTTGTATTTGTTTTGATTTTTTTCAATAGAATGTAGTTTAAACAAAGGTTACAGATATAACAAAATATACATGAACTGAATGAATGGTACTGACTTTGCATTAACCAATTGTGCATATGCAGTACGACAGCACTCAAACAAAATGTATTTCAAATAAACAAGATATTAAAACATCAATCTGCCTTTTCACAGTATATCAATACCTACAACACTTGCTTTTGTCATGTTAGAGGTTCATTTGCTGGTTTTTCAAACAGTAAAATGCATTAGACAGTATTTTGGCTATTTTCATATATTTTCAAATGTATTTGATAAAAATATTTACAATTATTTTTCTATGGTATGTTTATATGTGTAACATTTCCCATACAATGTAAAATTTGAAAATATATTTGGTTAACATGGCAATATATTCAGAAATACATTTTAGTGTTTGGAATGTATTTCGGCATGGACTGCAATGTGTTTGACATGGATTTCAAATATGTCCATATAGTTTTTTCCCATTCACAGAAAGCTGCAGGAGAGTTTACCCATCAGTCATTGCAGGTCTCTTGAAAAAGCGTGTTTGATTATAAGGCTGCAGGACTTTCCGAATTAAAGTGTTTATCAACTGCAGTTCCTTTAACCGACACCCTGTGCTCTGCTGTTTAGGGAATATAATAGTACTGCTTGGGGACCCTGTGGACCGGAATGCAGCTAAGGCAGAGTCTTGGCCAGTGACTCAGTCGAAATGCTTGGAGTCGGCTCTCTCGACTTTTTTCGGCTCAGTGGACATTCTGACAGAAGCGTGTGTTGAGTTGGAGAAGATTGAGTTTGTTTACCAGCTTTATGGTAATTCAACGCTGCTCACCATCCACTGATAAAAAACGTCTGCCTCTACAGTGCTGTAACTCTGCTACAGACAAAAAACAGACTCCTTATTTTCTTCATGATTAAGGCTGCAACAGACAAGGATTCACAATGGTAGAAGAACGAAAACAAAAACAGTAGTAAACAATTTTGTAGCATCAGCAGCGTTACCACCCCACAGCGCCCTAGACAAAACATGGGGTCGTAACACTGCTGATGCTACAATATGTGGCATTAAAAGACTGAACTGGTGATGATGGATTAAAAGCTTAAGGAACAGACCAACAAAGCTTTTGAAGCCATTTTATTAAAATGCACCTACAATAAAATTGTTGTGTTGTGATACTCAGTACCACACTGGAAGAATCAAACTGTGGACTGAAACAAAAGGTATTTAGCTAAACTAAAAAAGGAAACAAAAGCTAACTACTCTACACTTCCCTAGCCAGTGATCAAAAGTACATGTGGCAGCGTCTGCCTTCTGACCTAGGGAACTACACAGAGTGGACCTCTATATGGTGCGAATGTATAGGCGTGCCCCTCTCACCTGTTGGAAACCCCAGGTGGTACAAACAATCAATCTCTTGTAAAACAAAGTTAAAAGTGTGCAGGTAAAATACCAACTAAAGCACTTACCAGCACAAGAGATTATAGCGCAAACTAAAAGGCAGCACACATGATCAGTACTCTCTCTCTCTCTTCAGACATCTTGAAGGCCTCTTAAGTCTTGGGCTCCTTCCACCATCTACAACAGCCAGGCCTCTGATTGGTTAGAGGTCCTCATATGACTAACTGCAGGACAGGTACACCTGTTTGAATGGAGAGACTGGGAAAGAGCAAGACACACAACAACAGCTAACAACATCAAACAACAACATTTAGTCCCTTTGCTGGACACTACAATACTTTTCACAATATGCTGTGGGAAACAGACCACTGTAGTCGTGCGTCATTCTGTAGTCCTCGTTATGCCCATATTAGAAACTCCAGGTCTAAGCTTGATTTCTCTATGGCGAGAACATATGGGGTTTTTGAAAAATCGCCTCTATCGCACCCTGTGGTAGATAATAATGTTCAGAACCTGATACATTTTGTCCTGTGTACATTTTTCTCAGGAATATAACTGGATCCTCTGAATTTTAAGAGACTAAAGAGTCTTAATACTAATATTGCTACATGCGAGCTAAAGCTACTGTGCATCAATTTGATGTCACTAAGCTACGTGAAAGTAAGGCGGGCTGTGGCGGTGTTTTAGCGAGTTGTGCTACATTATCAAAATGTTTTTCCGTAGCGCATATTTATAGGTATTCCCATAAATAAAACCTCTGGGTGGGATATTTTGATAAGCTAAAACTCCTTATCAAAAAATACTACTAGTGTTAAAACTACAAGACTGAATTTAGCTTCTTTTTCTCCAGCTTCTTGTTTGAATGTTCCCGTTCCACCTTAAATGGTGAAGCAGTTGTGATTAGTTATCACAAAAATTTGCAAACGGGACAAAAAAAAACTGACCTGTTGTTTCTGTGAAACAGCAAAATAAGTTAAAGTTACTCAGCTGTTAAGTGGAAATAGAGAAACCTCCTCATATCATGCCTTTCAACCCTCCATGAAGCTGAAGTCATCTTCTTTTTCACCGGCTGCTTGTTCGAATTTTCCCGTTCCACCTTAAATGGCGCAGCAGTTCAGAGTGTAACTGCTGCACCATTTAAGGTGGAACGGGATAATTTGAACAACAAGCTGGCGAATGTCCCGAGACAGTGTCCTCAGAAAATGTTACCTGCAATAAAATAATAACTAGCATAACTTAATAGCCTAAATCAGATTATCATAGGGTAAGCAATATTAAGATGAGTCTGTACTGAATTAGAGTAAGTTTGTAGAGCTTTTCAAATCAAGCTATGGAGAGGACGGGAAAATCTATCATGTTTCAGTGAGTATCAGATGAAGAACAGAGAACTGCAGGGAAACCTGCTTCTTTTGTTCTGACTTCTTTTCATCTGCCCTCAGTCTGTACACAGAAATACGCTACCATACTGGCAATGCGTGCTTAAGGAGGCTGCTAGTGTATTGACGTCAATTCAGTTCACAGTAGCATTTGCTTACATGTAGCAAGATTCATTTTTCAACAGCCTTTAACGAGAGAAGAATGCTCATAGAACAAAACGTGTCAGCTTTGCAACATTTCTGATTATCACAAGATGCGAAAGAGCCAATCTTCTCATAGAGAAATTCCTTTTAGACCCGGAGTTCCTTATATGGGCATAAGAGCATGGTGCCAACTACAGAATGACAACACAACTACAGTGGTCTATAACGTAGCTGAAGTTGGCTTCTTCTTTGCCTTCTTCTTATTCGGATTTTACGTTCTACCTTAAATGGTGCTGCAGTTACTTTTTTGCATCTGTACACTATTTAGGTGACTACCGCATAATTTAAGGTGGAATGAAAAATTTGAATAAGAAACTGGTAAATGAGCCAAATTCAGCCTCGTAGAAAGAGGAACAAGATAATATTCAGTCGCTTCAGAATGTGGATCTTAAATCTGGTTAACTGGCTAATAATAGTTTACTTTCATAGAATTATGACTACTATTGATTTCCTCAGTACATCACTCCTAAGTTTCCTGTCGAAGCTTTAGCTCCCTTCAGAAATGTACCTTATGCTATGCTATTTATCAAGCTACCTGATATTACTTGGTATAATTACAAATTTTCATCATATCACTATGATCAGTAGCTACTCAAAAACTGGATAAACTACATTTAAGATGGTTTAGTCTCGGCTCTGGAGCTGTTTTAAATGGTTTTAAATGAAGTCGAAGAGTCAGTTCGGGCAGCAAGAGTCACGAGTCGTAGTCGAGTCTGGAGTCATGCATTACTAGCTATCATGCTCTACTGATTCTGCCTTATTTATGTTATCTTCTTCAATAGAAAGTTGCCATAACTAAATCCACCTTATTCCAGCACCCCATGATGCTTTGAGTGACTTATGGACAGTGTAAACAGACAATACGTAGAATGCTTATAACATCTTAACATAAAATAAATAGAGAATAAATAAAAATTTAAATAATCTAATGAATAGAGAATAAATAAAAACATAAATAATCTTCATTGCTAAATGCTTGTGTGCTGATGTATGTAGCTTAATCAATCTGTGAAGAGAAACCTGAACTTGCGGGAGAGAAACGCTTTAGTCAGAGGATCCCATTTATAGCCTAGACCAATTATTCATGCTAATAAAGTCATTTCATTTAAACTTTCTAACTGTGTTTACAGTGGGAGTCACGTACAGGCATAGACGCACAAAGCAGTGCCATTACACAGCAATGTCTAATAACAGTAAAATCTGTTTTTTAAACCTTCAATAATTCTAATATTTTCACCATGGTGGCTATCTGTGTTAGCGCTAGCACAAAGAACTCATATAAGATCTCTGGCTAGAGGGGTTAGCTTGGTGCTATTTGGCATTTTATGTCAGTACTAGTTTAAATATGGACATTTTAAGCTCATAACAGGCATGCAAGTAACGTTCTTTACTTTGTATTTTGTTTTTCAGTAACATTTTATTTAATAGTTTGAACTTGAAGTCTGTATTTTATTATTAGCTGGTTAGCTTTCTGCTAGCTGCTCAGCCTACTAGCAAGGGCAGTTCGTCTTCTAGTTGCATTTTATGGGCAGATTTCAACTCCAACAACTAGGCTTTTTGTGGAGTCATTACGAAGCCACATTCTCATATCTGCTGAAGCTCTGTGCTGTTTATGCTTGTAGCATTGCTGTTCTTGCCGTAATTTCATCTTCACTCAGCTGTACTGACAGCTGCAAACTGCACATTGTCCTAGAGCACATCAGAGACATTTAATTGGACAAAACAATAACTTAAAAAGTAAGCACACTTTTTTGGCTTTGCTAAAAACGATAATGAAAAACACTTCCATTTTAGCCATAATCTCAAAACACACTGGTCGTGAAAATTAGGTGGATATAACTAACCAATTAATCAGCCAAAATGGAACTTTGGCACAATGTTAAACTCACTGTGTTGTTTTTTTTAGCAATGTGATTATTTACTTTTTACAGTGTGGTTTGCGAACAGTGATTACTCCAATCTCCTCCAATCTCGACTGAAAGACAGCGCCGTAGCCCACACCAGACTGTGTTTTCACACCACACTGGATCCTCGAAATAAGTCCCAGAGTGTCTCGTTAGCTCTGTGTCACACCTGGAAACATTAGCGCAGCGGTGAGGGGTTAGCTTAGCAAGGCGAGGCTGTGCCAGTGAAGTTCCCTCAGAAAATAACTCCAGCTCTTTCACCCCCAGCTGTGCTCAGTCTGGCCGGATTAAAGCAGGCCGGGTTAATTAGTTTGTTACGTCTGTGGAGGCGCTCCGAAGACTGTTGGTTGGTGTAGCTGTGAAAGATCAGCTTTCAAAGATGTCTGAAAGTGTTAGCTTGGCCTTTAGCTGGAAGGTTTACAGCCAAAAACAGCCTTGAGGGAGGATAATACATAGCTGCTTTTGTAATGGTGCAAGTAGGGCTGAGCAATATGGGAAAATGTCCTAATTATGCTCTCTTTGTAATCAAACATGCAGTTGGTAAGTGGCTTTTAAGGACTGACTATACCCACAATATTCTCAGAAATAATTTATAATTCATGTAATTTATCATGATTATAAATAATATTGTTTTATTGCGTAGCTCTAAGTGCACATAAAAATGCTTCAACATTCAATATTTCAAAAGTACACTTCAGAACTCACAAATGGAAGAAATTCTGGCATCATTCAGCCTCAGTCCCCATGCTAGTCTTAATATCTGTTTATGTATTATTAGTAACCGTAGTAAAGATATGGTTACTTGTCGTAAATCTGATGCAGTAACTGTAAATAATGTATTTTTTAGTCTTGATTTGTGAATTTTTATGACATCATCCTTCACTCTGAAATCCACTCTGGAGCTTTATTTCCCAAAGTGTAACTTCAACAACCAACTTAGGCTGACGTGACAGACAAAGCATTAACGCCATTGTTTCCTCTTCATAATTAAAGATATGTATATGAAAAACAAACCTTCTGAAACTCCAGATCTCCAGATTCAGACCTCAGTGGCCTCATAGCTAATAACAGTAATGATTTTTGGCCTCATAAAATGGATATCAGTCACAAAATTTTCATAACAGTCAGGCCCTTATCTAGAGGGATGAAACTGGGTTCTGTTTGACTGGTCATGGGTGGTAAGCATGTGCGTCAAAAAGATGAAAAAGTCAAATGCAAAAACAGGACTGTAAAATCTTTCACAGATCTCTCTATACTTGACTTTTGCCATTCTACTCTTTAGAAAATAAAGCTCTGAATAGTTATACCAACAGATTGCAGCAGGTACAGTCACATCATCTGAATTCCCAAATCAGGACTACACAAAATGCACCATTACCATCTGACAGAGTCCTGACTATGCTAAATATTTACCACTGTTACTTTTCTCATAGATCACCAGTTACTGCAATGCACACCAAGTAGTGGATTCCTTTGGTCTACACTTGCTAGTACCAAGAAAGAGAGCACTGTATAATAAGAAATAACTTATTGTGCTACATTACAAGCAATGCATGTAAACTGTAGTTTAAGGTTAATTGTTCCAGGGTGGTAGAGACTGATAAAGTTTTCCCAGTGTTTGAATGGCTGGAAAGCACAAGCCTTAGGTGCTACCATTCTAATGCTGAGTGAGATAAATGCTTGATGAGGCGCCTGCGTTGGAGTGAAACAATCTTTTATACATTTTGAAGTCGGCCCTGTGGCACTCTTGGAGTTTTTTCTTGTTTTTTTCCACTGTCCTTTTGACTGTGCGTCGCTGGTTGAGTTTTCTGGCTGCCTTAGGCACTGGTGATAACAAAGCTTTCTCTATGACTGCGGGCAGTAGTGAAGTAAACAAGCTTGAGGACAGTAGAGCCCATGGTAGAACATTACTGGAGAGTCTGAGGTGAAGAATTTCTCTTTCTTTTTGTTGGGATTTCTTCGTTTTTATATTTGGATGACTGAGCGCTCTTCTGTGACGCACTGGCGAATCGTGACTGTTAGAGCTAGGCCTTCAGTTCAGGCCATGAATGAGGGGAAAAACACCCCTAAGATAATGCTAATTTCTGCTAGCACACATAAAGGATTCTAACAGTATGTTAGTACTAAGCTAACAGAGATTAAGAAGAACAATTTTGTCCATTCAAGGTTAAACCCAGACATTTGAAGCTTGTAAAAGACATTGCATATTTTATCTGAAGCAAGTTAACATATATTTTATGTTGTATGTAGCAGTTTTATAGTGACTCCTTCAGTAAAAAGCCCAGACATAGAGCTGCTACTATAGTCCATTTATAGAAACTAACTGAAGCCTAGTTAGACCACTGCTGGTATTCAATCAGTAATGTAGCTAGAGCTTCCAGAAGGCCTAGAGTGACGTCTTAAGAAACCAGTCCCACTCAATGAAAATCAAAGCATAATTGCTTGATTCCAGTGTGAGTATCTAATTATATAAGTGGTTAATATGATGTTAGGCCTTTAGTCAAACTCCTAAAGCAGGCCTAGTGCCAGGGGATTTTGTAGCGTTGTAATGCCACACTAGCCAATCATCATGCATCAATGCAACACCCACTACCTTTTATACATGCTTCTATAACTGTAGGCTATATCAAAGTGAAAATAAACTTTTGCATACTGCCTCTGCTTCGTATACAAAGGGCTTCAATGATTAAGGGTGTGTTCAGACGGCGGAGCATATTCCGTACAAAACACCTATGTCCTACAGAAGGACACAGGTTCTGTGAGCTCTGCTTGTTCTGCTATGGAACGCTTTTCTTTCTCTACAGTTCTAAAAAATTTCAACTGACAATTCCAATTGTCAGTTTTCACAAGATAACCGATCCAAAATGAAGGCGAGTAAAATTGGACCCAGAGAGCGCACATGGGGCTGTACAGTATGACAGATTTACTCGCATTTGTGATTTAATAAATATTCAACTATACATTAATGCTGTGTTTACATGTTGCCAGTGGACAGATGGCAGCTGATAATCATCCATTTTCACTAGTAAAGCTGTCACCATGGCAACATTTCCATTTCTGTATACCAATATGAAGCACAGAACAATGACATTTGTAACGTCAACTTGTGAAAGCAGTATAAGTGCTAACACTATGTACCTGGCGTTTTATAGCACGCCTCTGTGCTACATCCTCATAGAGTTTAAAGCTGCAATAGCTCCAGAAAGCAGGACGTTATGTCGATTATAATGTAGTTAACAATTTTAGCTTAAATGTGAAAGTAAGGTCTGTCCATGCCATTTTACCAAAGTCATTTTTGTAATGAGTTTACGTAGCTTAAAGATGTAATTTGAAGAAAATATATAGATTTTGGCATTTTTTGCGGAAACAGTTTTAGTGATTATTGACTTCCATTGTTTGTTGGCATTGTTAGCCTGGCAGCTCCAGTTCTGAACTAAAAAAGCAAAAATTGGACACTAAACATGTTTTAGCTAATGGGCTGCATTTGAGACAAATAAAAATGATGTAAATTAAATTTTTTCTGTCAACTGTTCCTTTAATAATGAAAAATAAGTGTATCACTATAATACTTGCAGAGTTTGAATACAACAAACATGATTATATTATTTCACAGAAATCATTATCTCTTCCCTGAGGGTTTCCCTTTGATTGACATCTCAAACATGTCTGTCCCCAGATTCGTGCCACTATTTGGCTTTCCCATGGCCTCTCTCCAAAACGCTTTGCTGATGTGCTACGAGCCAGGCTTGATTTGTAAATATCTACTGCAGCCGTTATCTGGCCTATAATTTAGTGCAATAACATCCTCCTACCAAGACAGCAACCTTTTCCCACATTTCTAACTACTCCAAATTTCTCCTATTGTTCAAGGCTTTTCTAACAGCCTGGATTTTCTGCACACAATCAGCTGATTTATATATTCCCCATGAAAAGCACTGAACAATGTGCTCTAATTAGTTATACTGTGTATGTCCAGCATTGTTCACCAAACAGGGAGCTTATTGATTCTATGTACTCATTCTTGACAAGAAGAGTCTTATACTTGGCATTGTTTGAAATGCAGCTTGTCTTTACTTCACTGAACCATAATCCCTAGAAAAGAATTTCCAAATAATGCCTTGAATATTCTTAAGAATATGAATACATGGAATTATTATGTGTAATGCTAATCAGAGGATTTTTATTCGCACTGTAATGAAAATACAGTTTCTTCCACCCCCATCTCTTAATTGCCCGGCCTGGCTCGGTGCTCGCGAGAGCAAAAGTTCCCTTTATCTAATTAGTATTGTGCTGTGGGATATTTGTGTCATCTTAAAGAACGATAATGATGTGTCACCTTTGCAGGGAGCAGCCAGCGGAACTGATTAACTCTGACACTTCGCACTGAGCTTAACCTTCAAAACTGTTGTCAAGGAAAAACCTGCTCTTTACCACCGTTGAGGAAACATACAGTAAAGCCAGCATCGAGCATTCAGTGTGAAGGGTGGAAAATCTTAAAGCAGGTTTGTATTCAAAGTCTACAATTAAGACAATTCTTTAGGCTTAATTCAGCATTCCTCCAAATCTAATTCAACTGGACAAATTATGGTCTCTTTGGTAATGAAACATGCTGTTGGTCAGTGTTATTTAAGTAAGCAATATCTAATATATGGTCAGAAATATGTATTGTGATGTAATGTGATAACAAATAGCAAATAAATACTCTCATATTGATCACTTCAAATTTTGTATTTAAGTACTTTTAACTCTCACATACATAACGACTGGGTCACTTTTGACCTGGTTCACCTAACACCTCACTGTGTGCCAAATTTTGAAGTTCCAGATCTTTTTCTTTTCCAGGAACACTTTCAAAATATTAATAAATGGGTTTATAATGTTAAATATTTTTTTGGAGTAAAACTGTATTTGTGATGGCTTACATTACTCATTTATTGTTGTGAAAGCATCCACAATCCACAAGATAGAGAATAACAGTATAACAATTCCAATTGATTTACACATTTCATGAATATTCTTAAACATGAAACCTGAAAAATTGCCAAGGAGGGTACAAAACAAGAAAAACCAAGTGAATTACATACATTCCTTGGCAATTTTATTAGAAACACCTATCCTATAGGTCAGGGTTGTCAAACTCAACCACTAAAAGGGCCATATTAAAAAGTCTCAACAAATCTGTGGGCCAGTTATGTTTTTATTTCATTTTTACTTAACATTTTGCCATGAGCTGAACTGGCCACTGTTCATTCAAACTATGCCAAAACTACAACAGCAAAATAGGCACTGAATACGTGAACTATTCAAACATAATTTGAAATAAAATTAAATTGTTTTATATAAAACAATAGGCTACATTATCTACAGATAACTGTTGAACCTCTTTAAATGTCCCCAGGAGGTACATTTTTAAAACTGCCTGTTTGCTTGACACCAGGTATCTTTTCTTAATGTGTAACAGCTGGCCCATAGATTGTTGTTGGGGGAGGGGGTCGGAGCGCACATTATGTTGCAGTGCATGCTGGGGACTGTAGTGCAGCTCATGGTGAAACAGGGCTAATATTAATAGAAAATGAAAATAATTTTGCGAGCCGACCAAGAGTGTGCCACGGGCCTGACTTGGCCTGCGGGCCTTGTGTTGGACACATGGGCTATAGCTGGTTTGCAATTACAGACTTTTCACAGCTGATCAGCCCCCCCACCCCTACTCTGTCCAGCAATGGTAAAGGACCACAATGACTGCTGCTGATCAGATATTATTCGCTGCTGTCCAAACAAAAACAAATACCTCCATTTTTGTTTTTTGGACATAATTTAAGAAAATCAGCTGTCCTTTACATCGTGTGAAAATTTCATGATGAATAGACCAATAAAAATAAAATCTCTTTACATTGACTTATGTTAAAGTTTATGACTTATCCTATAAAGTTGCCATTTTGGAGATACTTGTTTTTCTTTGAACAGCAATGAAATATTAGCTTTTTTTGTAGCTATATCTTGGGTCAGTGATGCACTGGCAGTGCAGGTAAAGAAATAAGACTGGGGGCTTTACTGCATGGTGAAAAGGTGTATACCACCTTTACTGGGCCACTTAAAACACTACTTATGAAATCTACATCCATCACTTGTGGTTACCTATGATAACACTCAATAATATACATTGACTATTAGCCTATTAGAGCACCAACTTGGTTCAGACAGCAGTAGTGTTTGAGCAAGCAAGTTACACTTTCATTTTTTCTTCATACCAATACTTTGTTTTGCTCCGGTCCTAGTTACGTCACAGGCCAGAGTAGAGTTAGGGTGCCAACATGTGTCACAACATATTGGTAAGGTCTTTGTACCTTTTGAAAGATAAAGTTTCAAGGCCAGGAAAAAAATGCCTCTCTGATCAAAATGTTGTTTTTCGACTGCCAGCCATCATAGCATTTAGCCTGCCATCCATCTGACGCGATCCATCAAAATAAAGCCCCGGCCCCTCTTTCTGACATCCAGAAATGAAGGTAATGTTCTGCCTGTACCTCTCTTGGAAATGCAGCCAGGCATTATGGGTGATTTGTCATTGGTGACAGGTGTTTTATGTGGCGCTCAGCGGAGTCTTAGTTCACTGTGTTCTCTGACATGCGCCAAGCTCAGCTCATTTTCACACACTCCAGCTGTACCGGGACATTTTCAGCCCCTGTTTGACTGTGTTTCCTCAGCAATGCAGTCCCAGAAAATGGTAAGAGTAGAGTCTGGCCTGAGGGCAGTCCAGTTCAAAACTGTTAGGGTGGTACCTCTGCCTGGTCTTCTGAACTGGGCCAGTGTAGGTGTTACCTGGGACTTTTAGAGACAGATATGTAGAGTCTTAAAAATGAAGTGTTTAGTTTGAAACTGTTTCAGGCACATCAAACATCATGTAAAATCGTAATAATGCTTATGTAATGCTTCTCTCATACTCATGCAGGGCCAGCTCTAGTCTTTCGGGGGCCCTAAGCAGGATTTTTTGGGGGCCCTTATGTACCTAGACCAGGGGTCAGCAACCCAAATGTTAAGAAGAGCCATTTCATCCTTTCAACAAAAATCAAACTACATTGGGAGCCACAATATTTTATGTGTATTTTCCATCTTGTCTGTAAATATGTCTCAGTATGTGCTAACATCCTAGTATAGACTAAAAAATACAAGCTAAACGAAAACGCTTTAAGCTTTAGCTCAGCTTTAGCCACTATTCTTGCATCTCCAGCAGGAAACTTTTCCATAAAAGTGGAACAGTTTTCTGTAAAATGTCTCTCAAAGTTCGACTTTTTACGAGACTGAAATCAGCTTCTCATTCGCCAGCTTCTTGTTGGAATTCTCCTGTTCCACCTTAAATGGTGCCTGAGGTGCCAGAATGTAACTGCTGCACCATTTAAGGTGGAACAGAAAAATTTGAATGAGAAGCTGGCGAATGAGGAACTGACCTCAGCTTTGCAAATTTTTAGTGTATGACAGTTTGATGTTGCAGACTAAATGTGTCAGGAAACACATTTTGTTTATAAAAAAAAAAGTGTTTATAAATGCAAGTAGGTCCAAATTATCGTTGTTCATCTTAAGTCTTTCTTTTTGCTGTTGCATTAGCTACTAGCTAGGCAAGATTATTGTCTGTGTTGCTAAGGTGACTTGAAGCTAACGTTTTGAATCATCAATGTTAGTAACTTATTTGACATGTCCTGTTCGTACTTTAGTCATCTATTTGACTGAACACGGTTGTGGCATGATTATTTATTTCCAGTCTGATTTTGTTTATGTTTAATATGGAAAAGATTTGCTGAATTATTGTGTAAGGACCAGCCTAATTGCAATCTAAACTGTTATACATGTAAATGTTATATGCTGTTGTAAATAAACATTCCTAAATTAGAAATCCTGACTTTGTTTTCATGACATTAGCAAACCAGTCAGCTTTTAGCTGACATACTGTAAAATTAGAAGTGTTGTGAAGTGTGTAAATTATGTAAAAATAATAATAAACTGAAAATTTTGTGTATTGCTGCTGGATTTGGATGCTAATGAGGTTCTAACGTCTTGGCATTCTCCAGCCAGATTTCTTGTTTTCTGACCAAAAGCCAAAAAACAGCTTAACGTTAAAATGAAACCAAAACATTCCTTTAACTTTTAGCTTTTTCTCACCATCTTCTCTTTTTTGGAGAAAGCGAGTTGCTTTTACCTCCTCACTCCAGCATCTTACTAGACAACATTAAGATAACTTATAGTTATTACTTAAAAGCTGTTAGGGGGCCCCCTGGTGGCTGCGGGGTCCTAAGCAGCCACTTATGTCGCTTATTTGCTTGAGCCAGCTCTGTGCTCATGTAGGCCAGTCACAACCATTTTAGCTGACATTTAATTGGCATATAAGTAATTGTCTTTTTTTTTCAATTTGTCTCTTATTTATTAATTGTATGCAACAAGTACAAGCTGAGAGCTGATTAGCCGATCTTTCTTCCAGCTGTTACTTGCTGTTGACTTCAGGCAATCACACAGAAAAACATCAAATAGGTAAACATTCCCCGCTGCTGCCCTCTAAAAGCATTAACAAACATCAAATAAACAACCATTATTTACCCGTTATTAACAAACATCAAATAAACAAATATTACTCACTGACGTCCTCTAAATGTGTTATTAACGAACATCAAATAAACAAACATTACTTAACTATTATTAACAAACATCAAGTAAACATTACTCACTGCATGAGTACTAAAGTGAAAGGTATTTGTTCCATTCCTAACATTATTTGGAAGCTTCGTTATTATAGGGCCTTGAGACATCCTATATCAGTTCTACAGAAGACGCTGAAAATAAAGTGATCATTTTCATACGTCCAGACATGAACAAGGTACCAAAATCTTACATTTGAGGCAAAGCAGAGAAGTACTTTGACTCAAATAAAAATATATAGAATACTTTTTGCTTTAAAAACATAATTTTGCCTTAAAAACCTTTGCTTTAGAATTTGAAGTGATACTTCATAACAGCGCTTTAAATGGAACAAATGTCCATCACTTCAGTTTATGTCAGTACAATGTCATTTACAATGTCATCATACCATTCATCCTAGATTTCACTGTAGCCATATAATTGGACATCAATGTCATTCATTGTCATGCAAAAGATTTTTAATTTGTCAACACAGCAGCCCCTGCAAATGGTATAAGCTTGAGTTAAAAATATATTTCAATATGGCAAATAAAATAGAAAACACATTCGTAGACACAATAAGCCATCAGTGTGTTACATAATGTTTTTTTTTTACCGTGCACGTCACACTGTTCATCATAAATTTCATTATAGTTATTTAATCATATGAAATCAATGTCACTGGTTGCCATGCAGAAGATATCCATTATCTAAAATGTCATTTTTTCGTCCCATTCTGAGCGTGTCAATCATGAAGTGAAGCTGCCTGCAGTCAGATCTATTCTCCGGAGTAAATTATTTGTGAAGAGAGTTGAAGTAAAAGCAGGGCCCCATACTGTCTCTCCCATGCATGTCACCGCATCAGCGTGATGACTGTATCTGAATAAATTCAAGTGACAAGCACTCATCAGAGACTTTGTGTAAATGAGGACAATCGAGTAGTTGGTATTCCGGCCCACAGCCGGTGGCTCCTGGTGTCTGTGCCGAGCTTTTGCTAATTCCCCTTTGATATTCTCCTCAAAATGTTCTGCCATTTTTGTTTGGGGCTGTCCAGTGGAATACTTAATCATTTTAAGGACACATTTTTCCTTCATTAATTTGAAAGCAAGCTTTTGGGAGGTGTGTATACACGCATCGTTTGACCTCACGCCTTACGTGTCCAATTACGAAGAACCTTGTGCTGCTGCCCTGAATCATGTATGATGGAGCTAATGAGGATTTCAAGCAGGGCGTCCAAAATGAAATTAAGAAATGAAAATCTTCCAAAAAATGAACCATATCCCTTATCTGTCCTAGAAATGAAATATTATCTATAGATAACATATAAAACTGGCCAATACCCTATATTTTTCTAATGTCAATATAGTCATAATTCATTTTTACATGAGCATATTCTAACCTGTCTCTGAGAATAATGTATGTAAATGACCACTGTTCTGATTGGATGTCCTTTATTGTGCCTCAGGGCTGCAGCACTTCTTACAGCTTCAATGGGCGGGGCTAAACTGCTGTATGCTGGATAGCTGGATATATTTAAATATATATTTTGTGGCATTACAAAAACAATGAATTCAAAATGAGCAGTTTTTGCTGCTTGGTTTCCTTAAATGAACTGAATGGTACGTTTTTTAAAGTTCAGTCGTAGAAGTTGGTTGCATTTTCTGCTTCTCATGTAATCCCAAACCCATTCAGTGATCTTGAGGTCTGGACTCTGGGGTAGTCAGTCCATTGTTCAGCTTTTTTGTTTGATGTGTCTGTCTCCTTTTTTTAGTAAGAGCTTCAGGACAGCTACACATCCTTACAGACCCATAGCGCTGAGTTGTCTTCTCAAAGTGGAAGGATGGATAGAAACACCTGTGGATGTTTTCAGATCTGAAGCAGCTTGATTTTCTCCTCTTACTCGAAGATGAAAGCTTTAAGTGCTGTTTATCTGCTGGGGAGAGTTTTTTGAACTCCAGTTTTGGAAACTCCTGTTTTTCTACTTATTTTTATTTTGACTTTCTCCTTCCTTATGCAAGCGGATTATCTTATATCTTATCAGCCTCTATTTTATTTTTTATTTTAAATAAATTAAATGGAACAGAAACAAGTTCACTAGTAAGGAATTTGCTTCACTGTTAGAAATAAATGTTCTGTTCAGGTACGTTTTTCGTTTATCAAGGTACAAACAATGTAAATGTTCCCTCAAAGGTACAACAGGGGTTTTAAGGTCCAACTGTGTATATAAATACATATTTGTAACTTTGCATAACCTAATGTTTTAAAACGGAACAATAAAATAAAAAGCCTGGAGACAAGACGGGGTGTGTGGAGTCAATACAACTTAGAAAATATCATTTCAATGGATTATGGTACAATTATGTTTCCTGACTAAAGGTACTGAGATTGACCCCAGTGACAAGAGGGGTACTGCCCCAGTGACAGTTTCATACCTTTATTTCTGAGAACGTTGGGTTTTCCTCACTAGTAATGAAGCCACTTGGCCGAATAAAGGACATTTCAGGATAAAGGACATTTTCAAATATTCTAAACATAATATTAATAGCAATTGTCATTCTGTATTGTTTCAAGTGAATTGCTTGGAGTTTACAAGCTAACACAATACCTCTTGAGACAGTTTAATAGGATGGAAATATCATTCTTTTATTATGCAGTGCTGCATAAAAGCCTGAATACATTTGGAGTTTTGACCTATTTAAAGGTAGAACCTTAGACCTGTCTATGACCTGAGGAGCCTAATTGGCAAAACCTCTCCAGATAACTGCCTCTTAAACAGCCTTCCCCTTAAACTTCCCCGGAAAAAAAGAACAGTGCAGAGTGAAATGAAACAGAAACGCAAAAACAACAATGTGCAAGGGGGAGGGTTTCAAAATAATGCTGAAAAAAAAAAAACAGTGTACATCTGTTTGTCTAGTTCGTGTCATGTAGTAAACAAGTTAGCAATTGAGGCCAACCCAGTGTATTCCAGAGAGAAATGAGCCTAGAAGAGAATTCAGGGGGTTTGTGAAGAAATGAGTCCAGACTGTACTGCTTGTAGTTTTAAAACGACTGAACTCAGGCCTGTGCACAGACGCTTTGGGGGGCTCAAGGAAAAAAAGAACAAAATGAACTGGGAATTAAACTTAAATTGCAGCATATTGCAACCAGTCTTATAATAAAGACCAAAGAGACAACCAAACATAGTGATAAGAGCTTTTTCCTTAAAAAATACTGGTGTTATTATCCAAACATCTGAATAACCAGCCCCAACATACAAAGCTAGCTGTAACGTTACTGACTGTGCTATGTAATCGCTATGAGCTTCGAAGCTGCAATGTTTATTTGTATACATACAGTGGTATGCTAATGTTTGAACACCCCTCCTGTCGTTTTACATGAAAATATGTTAACACATCTTGTACAGGGAACACACCTAAATATGACATTTTAATGCATAATGTCTGGTTATTTTCTGAGTTGCTAACAAACACTGGAAGTCAATAGTCACCCAAACCGTTTCCGAACCAAAAACTGCGCTCAAGCCTAGTGAAACCATAGGCAGGTCTTATTTCAGGTTGCATAGACATATATATTGATGTGGTTTAGAACACAGTATGACTTACTACTAACTATAAAAATGAAGAAAAAAAGTAGCTAAAAGAAAGGTCAGCCATTTAGGATAACTGGAATCACTTCTTTCTTTAATCAAGTTTGGTATCATTCCACGCCTGAATATGGGGCTAAAAGAAATCACACACAGACGCCCCATAGAGTAACGTAGGTAGAGAAGCTAAGGGTACTCAGAAAATCAACAGTGTCCAATTACAAATATGAGGACTCAAATGAGCCTCAGCCGTATGTTTGTACCTGAACACACATGACAAAATGCATCAGTTGGATGCTGGACCCACCAGTGACTCCACAGACCCCCATCTTAGCATAAAGCTGAAGTTAGCTTCCTACTTAAATTCTCTGTTCCACCTTAAATGGTGCAGCAGTTACACTGTGGCGCCAGAATACATCTGCTGAACCATTTAAGGTGGAACAGAAAATCTTGATAAGAAGCTGCTGAATAGCCGACTTCAGCCTCATCCTCTTAGCTACATGTAGCATGACAGTAGATGAGCACAGCAAAAATGGAGAAAAAGTAACTTTACTGAACATCTGTGGTGCTAGTTTGTGGTTTGTTTCCAAAAGCCACAGTTTGCATGTGTCTACCTCAGTAGGAATTCGGTAATGATGCACTAGTACTACCACTACTCATAAATTTTGCTGTTATTATTTTTGCAAAATTACCTCATTTTCATAGGTTTATCATTATTTAATAACTTCTGACTCTCTTACGAGTAAGCCTTAATCAAAAATACCAAAGGCCAGAGTACACCAATGGGACAAACACAAACACGTAGAGATGAAGGAAGTGGGGGTGCTGAGGGGGCTGCAACACCCCCTGATTTTAGGACTGCCACTGTTAAAAAAAACAGTAATAATAAAACATTCTAAACTTTAGAATAACTTGAGTGTAGTAAAGACCCACATGTGCTTGTAGCTGCACTGTTTAAGCAAACACTGTATTTCCATTACAGTGAGCCTAAAGCTGGCCGCTTTGGGGGTGTCCCTTTGGCATGTGCAGGTTGAGGTTCAAAGCCTATGCAGAGTTACAGGCCAACTCCAAAGCAGCCTTATATTGTTCTTTAAATGTAATAATCATCTATCATTATAATAACATTCTATCAACAGTTGTATCTCCTGTGTGCGTTTCAGTGTTAAATCTCACCGCGTCCCTGTGGGTTCGACACAATCAATTACCGCACCACATATCAACAATCCGATTGGTCACTGCTCAGTGTATTTGCATAAAGTTCGTACCAGAACGAGAGCGCAGAGAGATGATGTATCAGCAATTTGATGTGTCAGTTATATTTATGAATTGTTATCTCTGGCCTCATTGTAGCACTATATGACACATTCTGTTTGATGAAAATTCGCAAAATAAATGAACAAATAAATAACGGCAAATTGTTTTGCGTGATGTCACAGGCCATGTTACATATATGCTGCTTAAAATTTCAGCACCCTCAACTTTAAACACCTTTACGCGTCCCTGCAAACAGGAACAAACACAAATGTCTGGTTGGTGTGCCATTGATAGTATTGCGATCACGTCACAATCGCACTGCCACCATTTTGGTTGCCAACTTCAAGTTCATTCAGCAGTGCTGTGGCTGTTTGT
Source organism: Colossoma macropomum (assembly GCF_904425465.1). Classification (NCBI taxonomy): domain Eukaryota; kingdom Metazoa; phylum Chordata; class Actinopteri; order Characiformes; family Serrasalmidae; genus Colossoma; species Colossoma macropomum. The sequence continues at coordinate 25,854,616 of NW_023494799.1, forward strand.
AATGAGATAACAGAGCTGTAACCGATCCAGCACATGCAGTGAAACACGTCATTTAACACTTAAAATTTTAAAGCACACTAACCACTGTATTTGAGTGTATTGACTTGATTTCATTAGATTTGTGGTTGTAGTGATGACAAACGAAAGCTAAAATCTAAACGCTGATTTCCTGCTGCATTATTTTCGCTTTCCAATCCACATACTAGCACACTAAATAGTATATAAGAACCAGCACATATACCATTAGAGATGCTCTCATTAGTGTAGTAGGTAAAGTACAGAAGCGTGTGGTTTGGGACGCAGCATTAGATCAGCAAGTTAGATGCGTTCAACAACTCTGATGGCTGTTTTGCTTCACTGTGCTGCACATTAACTGCTCAGTAAACATTTCCAAGTGAATGTTTGGGGTGTCTGTTGATGTCAACTTCGTATTGGCCAACTTTCAAAATTCGGTATACGTTTAAGGCAACTCAGTGTAACTGCAGCACCATTTAAGGTGGAACGGAAAATTCAAATGAGGAGCTGGCGAATAAGAAGCTCTCTTGAGCTTGATATATATGTATGAGTTTATTACCTAAAAGCTTTGGCAGCTTTGGTAGCCACTTTTATTAATTTTTATAAAACGTTAGGCACAGGAATGCTCTGAACTCTGGTGACGTGCAGGCTGTACAAATCCAGTCCACCAATCTAGCTAATCGTCACAAGGCGTTTTCTGGAGACTGTAGCCAAAGCGTCTACGTATCTTTAAATCTTTCGCGCTATGTTTCACACGACCCGTCTCAAAGATACTTTACTGACACAGCGATCCCCGTCTCTACAACGAGACCAAAGTTATAAAGTTATAAAATTACTAAAGAAAACGGGTAGAATAGCTGTAACGTGCTGCATGGTCATCCACTGCCACAGGATCTTATTTCACCGTAACTGCGCATTTTATCGCAGATGAGTAGCAGCAGCTTCTCGTGCTCCAAGCAAGAGCACTGAATGAGAGCCTTCTAGTTCAGTTGCCTCATCACTTCCATTTGTTTTATTGAAAAAGATATTGGAAGTAAATTCATTATGGATCATTACAAATACTTTGCTTTAAAAGTACCAAGTCACTTTAAATAACAACACTGAGTCACTTAGTCACTTTAAACTGTATATTGTCTCTATATTCTGTGTATATTTTGTGTACATTTAATATATTTCAGTTGGTTTTTCTTGTATTTTTATTTTTACTTATTTACTTTCTGTAGAGTGATTAGCTGAGCCTCACCACAAGCATTTCAGTGCATAAATGTCCTGACATGTTGTGCAAGTGACAAATAAACTTGAAACTTGAACTCGAAACTTGAGCTCACAGTGAGAAAATATAAATGCTATATAGAAAAAAAAGACGCATCGAGATGCATCGATAATCGTTTTATAATCACATCGCCGCCCTCTGAATCGTAATCGAATCGTGAAGTGCCTAGAGATTCCCACCCCTAGTGAGGAGACAGACTATCAGAGCACATGGTCTTCTTAATGATGGAATCAAATACTATGAATACCTGTGTTTGACTGTTGAAAGAATCTAGAATGTTCTTTTCCCATTTACTCTAGTTCATTGTACTCTGTGTACTCTATGTGTACTCTGGCCTTTTGGTATTACTGTGTGAATGCTACATAGGTGCGTAGTGGTGTTTTATAGCATGCCCCTGCACTCTAGCCTCTCAGTGTTTGAAGGCGGAACAATGCAGAAAAGGAGGGCGTTATGTAAATGATAACACAGTTCCAGTTTTAGCATAAATGTGTAAACAAGGTCTGTCCATGCCATTTTACCAAACTTTTATAAAGTTTATCAACATATTTTTGTGGCAAATATATGAAGATTTTGGCATGAATTTGTGGAAAAAGATTTGGTGACTATTTACTTCCAGTGTTTGTTAGCACTGTTTGTCTGTCAGCTACAGTTCCAAATAAAATAAGCTAAATTTGGACACCAAACATTTCTTGGCTGATCAATGGAAAGTGGAATAAGTAGAAAATCATGTACATTTAATTTTTTGTCAAACTATTCCTTTAACATGTTTAAAAAAAAACATATGCAATGTGTCATAACTTTAGCACAGACCACATTTTATGTTTTATTGTTTTTACAATGTGTTCAATTCAGCAAAGAAAGAGTAAGTGTGCATCAAAATGTGCAGAAGTGTGTTCTCTGCAGAGGATGTTTACTCATTACTTACTAAGTGCACCCAACATGAATGTATCTGTCTGAATGTCAACATGGTGGCTGTACCGCATTGACTGATTTATGAATTAATCCAGTTTTAAAGCTGTAAATGTCAATAACAGCATGTGTAAATCAGCTACTGTCTAGATTTAATACTGTGCAAATTATATCACAGGCTGTGATACATTCATTGTTCTAATTACTGCTATTTATACGGGGATAATATTGGCTGGCACATTGGTGTAATTCTAATTTCAGACAGAGACATCACATTTCAGCTAAAGATATGGTAATGCATACACTATATTAGACATCATATTCAGCCAAACTGATTGGCATGGTTGTCAGACACTTGGGGACAAAAGGGCCATACTGTGTCCTTAATGTTTTTATAATGAGGCCATCTGCTGTTGAGTGCGCACCTCCTTTTGTTTCTCTCTCTCTGTTTGACATACAATGTTATTTGCTGAAATTCCTTTATATTGTCTACCTTCCAGTGCTTCCCTACTGCAACCTCGATAAAAGCAATAACATCCTTCAACTGGCTAGTCTGGTGCAGCTCTCATTCCAAGAAAAGGCAATATAACAAAAGACATATTAGCAAGTGAGTATTTCTCATTATGAGATTGGTGTAAGAATATTATACGATTGGTCAACCAGGACAATATCCATTTAAATGACCTTACTTCACTGAAATATAATTTGACTTGTTTCAAGGAATAATACTTAAGGAAAGTACAATAATACAATTTCACATAAAGACAAATGCCACTAATTTTTCCAAATGTCTGCATAATTTAATCATTATAGCATATAGTCTTTCAGAGTGGGTTGGTGTGAAATGGTCAATTCTAGACAAGCTTAAAACACTCAGAACACTGCATGATTAAAGGGTTCCTTGCACTGTGAAAGTGTTCTTCCGATTGATTGATTGTGTTGTATATGGTTCTATATAGAACCTGTTTGAAAAGGATTTTAATAGAGCACCAGAAAGGGTTTTTCTATTGTTACGATGTCAAGCTTACGGAAGTCCAGAGAGGAGGCCATGAGGTCGTTATAATTTTCTGGATTGTTATTTTGAGATAAGTTAATAATCTTGTGATCTCAAGATAAAGTTATTATCTTGAGATAACATATTATTTATCATTATTTCAAGATAACAAAAGTTATCCTGAAATAACAAGTTACTTATGTTGTTATCTCGAGATAACAAAGTTGTTATCTTGAGATAATGAGTTACTTATCTTGTTATTTCAAGATGACAAGCCAGAAAATTATTGCAACAGCTCATGGCCTTTCTGGACTTCTGTACAAGCTTATAATAATAGAAGGAACCCTTTTTGGTGCTATATAAAACCCTTGTCAGAAAGATTCTATATAAAACCATATATGACACATTCTCCATCAATCTGAAGAACGCTTTCACAATGCAAGGAACCCTTTAATCATGCAAAGGGTTCTATGAGTGTTCATGGTTCTATATAGAACTATTTTCTTTACTAAAGAACCCTTGAAGAACCATCATTTTTAAGTGTGCATATGCAGGGCAAAATAGTCCCCAAAGAATTTTTTTCTGATTTTTTTTTTTTTTTTCAGATTTATCACTGTTTTAACATCATCAACATTACACATAAATTCAAAGTTATATGTGTGTTGTAGACATTGTGACTCCTGGTTCCTATCACCACCACTGTATAGACATCCAAGTCAGTTTCTCTACAATGAACCATTTCACATCAAACCACTCTGAATGGCTGATTTTTTTTATTCTCAAATGTTGAGCTCAATCTTCTGGGGCTGATTGTTCTACTGCTAGTCTACATGAACAGTTTTATCCATTTTTTTTCTTTCACTTTTATGGAGGCCTCAAATATAGACTAATTGAATCCCATTTGCCTGGAACATTGTCCTGAGGAAAGTGGAATTTCTTTTACTGAAGCAGTCCAAAATGAAGCCTCTGTTAATGAGCCTGTAAATGAGGCCCACTGAAGCTACTCCTAACGCTAGCATGAATGCTAACAATGCTAATGAGGAAGCAATGCCTAGCAGCAGCTGCTTGATTCTCTGCTGAATAAATACATACTGTTTGTAGCCTCGACTAGTTTTTAGCTTCGAGGACCTGAGCACGCAACAGCGGCAGATTATTCATATTTGCAGACACATATGCATCCATCTTTTTAATGTGGCCCCTCTGCCACTTCCCTCATGTTTGAAACTTAAAACAAGCTTTGAACATTATGAAGAACACTGCAGCTACACATATGCTAACAAAGCTAATAACGAAGCAATGCCTAGTAGGCGTGCTAACTCTCAACTGTTTGGTTCTCTGCTGAATATAAAAACACATTGTTTTTATCTTATGTTAGTTTGTTTGTCACAGCAAACTATGGAGACAGATTCATATAGTTGTAGGCAAAAGTTTGGGCACCACTGACAGAGTATCTGAAATTAAGGACTCTTACAAAGCAAGAGAAGACTATAACATATCTCAAAACTTTCTGCTTGTAATTTTTGTTGTCCAAAATGTCATTAAATAAAGGAAATTAAAGAGGGCTGTTAAAGTCAACACAAGACCTGGAAAAATAAGGAAACTCTCTGAAAAAACCCCTAGTAGACAGGTGATGTGTGCAAAGCAAAACCCCTATATCTCTGCCAAGGACATGTACAAGGATTTGACTACAGAAATAGTGATGCACTGGCAATCTACAGTGTTGTGAAGTGTCATCAGGTAACCTTAACTGTGATCTCATCACAAAAAGTCAATGTCTGAAGTATGCAAAACATCTCGAAATGGCAGAGGTATTTCCGAAACAAGCTCTGTGGACTGAAGAAGTAAAAATGGAACACTTTAGTCACAATCACCTAAAGTATGTTTGGGAAAAAAAAGAACAGCATTTGACGAATAGAACACCTTGCCAAGTGTTAAACAAGGGGGTGGATCTAGTATGTGGCAGCCAGAGGCAGGGGAAATGTCCAATAGTGAAAAAAATGGATGGTTATCCAAAACTTCAAAATCCTCAGACTCCAATATTATGAAAATTTGTGGCTCATAGCATTCTACAAGAAAAAGTAGACTTTTACCTGGCTGCAAGGAGGCTGGAATTTAAGTACAAAGTACTGACTGAAAGTTATGCACTTATGCACAAGCCACATTTAATGGTTTATGTTTCCCAACATGTTAAATAGCAAATAAATTAGAGCAAATAAATTATTATTGTGCATTATAATTTGTAGAAATACATGAAAGTTAAGTTTGTTCCATGCAGAATTGGTTTTATTCCAAGCAATTCCGAAGCATTTCTGTTGGTTTATACAATATTACATTTTCATGCAATGTAAAGGGCAGCTGCTGTGAGTAAATGATGTAGACAAAAGAAAATTTTTGATGATATGCAGGCTTATTTTTGATGTGCCCCCTATGCCTTGAAAAAATATTTTAAAGGCCCGCTGAAGCTATATCTCACACTAGCATGAATGCTTACAAAGCTAATAGGGGAGCAATGCCTAGCAGGCATGCTAACTCTCAGCTGCTTGGTTCTCTGCTGAATAAAAATGCATTGTTTGCAGCCTCTGCTGGTTCTGAGCTTTGTTGGCTCGAGCACACAAAGGAGACAGATTATTCATATATGCAGGCTTATTTTTAATGTGCCCCTTCTGCCACTTCCCTCTAAGCACATTTTGAAGGAGTACACAGAGACATTTGTGACCATTAGCTGTTTTTGTGCAGCTTGGGTGAATGACGTAGAGAAGTTTGGCTTGGATGTTGTGCTCCAAGTGGATGTCTGGTTGTCTCCTCTAATGAAGGACCTTAACAAAGGCTCAGTGATGCAGATACAATGATGATGCTGCTGCACATGGAATGTTGGTGCTGGAATTGGCCTCATACAGAATCCTCTGTCACATCTGTTGCTCGCTTTGGAGGTCTCATTGCAAGCGGCAGAGCCGGACCCAGTCATGCTAGGCCTGCTGGATGGTGCGCTATGGGCTGTAGGCTTCCTCATGCGCGATCTGGGACGACTTATGGCTCATTTGGTGTATGCACATCACCAATTAGGGCTGGCTCAGTCACAGCTGCCTGAGGCATGCGAAACCACACTTGTTTCCAGTCACCTGTTTGACGGCCCGTTCCTATACCCATCAGCCCAGCTCCTCAAACACGCAGGCAGCTAGTCAGATTCTACACGAAAGCACAACTTGCCCGCTGGGCCCAAGTGACATTATACCATGCCTGGGTATCTGGCCTGCTGGGACATTACTGAACTCATTTCATTCTGTTGAAATCTGATCTTAGCCAGGCGCATATAGAGAAGCAAGTAGGCTACTTTGTTAAAGCTAACAATGTAGTGGTCATTTCATAGGTTACCCTGAAAGATCACAGATAATTATTTCATGCATTTTGTATTCCCTTGAAAACAAGTTCTCAATATCTGAAGATATTTAGGTTATCAGCTAAGAAAAACTGAGCACAACTGGGCAAGAATTATAAGGTTCTATTTGCATTCAGTGCAGTTTTGCAGTTCCTAATCTATACCAATCTCTATCATTATAATAAGTTACCCAAAGGAGCCTTATAAACCACTTAAAAACACATGCAGAGAAACTTGAAAAGTATTTAATATGCACTGTTCTGAGGTTTTGGATGAGGAACATTCTCTGCTAATCTAGATAAAGAAAGTAGCATCACTAGCACTTCAAATAATTCTGAAAAACTATACACATAATTACTAAATCAGAGATTAATTCCATAATGCAATATCGGGTGGCAAAGCTAGCTAGTAATTTATTTGATTGTTGCAGTTGCAGTGTGACATTATTTCAGCTAGATAGCTAATTTATCTTGCTTTGCAGATTAGGTAAGTTAGCTAACTATACAAATTAGCTATGAGGCTATAACACCAGCTAGACAAGCTTGATAGCCAACTTTTGTGTTTTATAGCAATCCTAACCACCAAAAATTGACCTGTATACCTTGAACTCAGATTTTAGTTAGTTAATTCTGTTTTGTAAAGATGATCATTTTGCTAGCTTGCTACCAAGCTGACTAACATTAAATTTTTTTGCTAACATTAGCAATGGGTATTACTAGCGATTAAGTGATTCTTACACGAATAAAAGCCTGTTTTATATTTGTTGATCAGTTGGCAGTATTACTACACTTTGAACTTACTTTTTAATAAGCTGCTTAAAATAGCTTAAAACGTCTAAAAGTAGTTAAGAGTTAAAAACTGAGACATACAAATGAAATATTTTATTACATACCTGTTACGAGCTTAAATGCTTTTATTTAAACTAGTGCAGACATCACAATCTGACATAATGCTGGGCTAACCCTACGACCCTAATATATATATATATAAAATTATATATATATATATATATATATAAACACAAACACACACGATACAAATGTGTCCATCATTTTCACATATATAAAGTACATTACATCGATACCCACTTTTGGCAATGACTGTGCTTATGTGATATTCATTTTTAAGTCATTTGGAAATGATGTACATAAATTCAGTGCATTGCTTTATTTAGTTGTGATATATATATTTTTCAGTTCCTTATCTAGATTCTTTCAGGCTGTTCTTTGTATGAACTGAGGCTTTGTTATTTTATCGAACAAACTGGTTGGGGTGATAATCAGACGTGATGATACAATTAATTATGGTGCATCCATGAGTAGAGAGTGGAGCTCTCAGAGGAGATGTGGGTGTAATTGCATGATGAGCAATTGTTCTCAGACGGTTTAAAGGATGTCTGGAGCGCTGCTGTGCTCAGCCCTGTAACATGACAGCTGCTGACTTAGTGATGTCATTCTGAGATAAAGAACTCTTGAAAAAGGTCTTTAACCTTCACCTGAAGCAGAGGTGTTGCACTGTGGCTAACCATGTTTAACAGCGCATGATGAAACACTCAAGGTGTGTCCAATTTCACACCTCATGCTGCCTCTTTCTAGGTAAATCAGTGGACATCAGGATATATTTTTCAATATTAAAGGGACCCATATTCTGCATCTTCTTTGTAACCTTTTTACCTGAGGTCCTCTTATGTCTTAACTGACTTTTATTTGACCATTTTTAACCTCTTTATATCCCTTACAATTAAATATACTGTTTTTGTTACTCTTTAAGAATGATTTATGTAAATGTTGTCTGTTTTGACTGGCTGTCCTGTATTGTGCCTCATTCAAAAAGCAATCCAGTCTGAAATGTAAGGAATAGTTTGGTAAAAAGAGCTTATGCTGCTAATAATGAATGGAAGTGAATAGCCATAAAATTGTCATGCTAGCCGCTCACTGCTATTTTCCATTCATTGTTAGCCATGTTAGCATGTTTGCTAAAGGTCTAATTTAGTAAGGACTTTAATAACTCCTTTTAGATGATTGAGTCCTTTGGAAGGCTACAATGATCCATTTGCTTCCTAACAGCCATTAACAGCACAATGTTTAAATGTTTTTCCACATATTCCATTCCAACAACTCTGTTGCAAACTATATGCAGGAACAACACTCTGCATCACTTCAGCTAGAATGGGCAGGGCTAAACTTCTGTAGGCCGAATGGGTGACCATATGTTTTCATGCTTGTGAGATCACTACCATGATCAGTTGAAAGTTTAGAAGAACATGGACATCAACTGCATCTATGAGAAACTGAACTCATTCCTGATTTGCATTCCAAATATTGCAGGTGATTTAAGGTCTCCAGTGAAAACGAAATACAGAGGCACTAGTGCAAACCCTCATTCTGTCTCCTAACAAGAATCAAAGCTGTCAGAGTGCTGCTCGACATCTGTTTAGACAGTGAAGCAAATAAAGACACAGGTTTTGTGAGAATTGTTTTTTTGCCACTAACTCGAACAGCCATATTTCTCCAGAAATATCATATATCACATCATTGACTGCCAAAAGTCTTTCATAACTACTTATGATTGTAGCTGGAAGAGGAAAAACAAAAAAGCATTCAGCAAATACTACACAAATGGAGGTACTCCTCTTCTTCTAGGCCTACGTCTACTAACCAGACCATGATCATCTAAAAATATTAATTGGGCTTATGCCAGGGTGACTCATGCTTTCCTTTTGGCACATGACTCCTCCTAAACTGACTATTAACAATCAATTATAATGTGCTAATGATCAGTTAGAACTAGCTATGAATGTTGCTGGGAAAAACTGTTCAAGACTGTATTTAACTGCAGTATGAATATTAAAAATGTATTTAACTTATATTAAACAAATTAAAGCATATTCTTTACACAAAACACAAAGCATATTCTTTACATGCAACACACATTCAGAATACATTTAGAGTGTCTCACCAAGTAATTTTTATATAATTCACACTGTTCCTTGTCTAGCCTCCTAGATGTAATGTGCTAAAACTACAGTAAATGCAAATTTGACATCACACATGCCTATTTTCACATATTCTCCCAAATTTGCTGAACTCACAATACAATCTGCCATATCCCAATGAAAATATCTTACAAATTTGACTTTAAAATGGGACGCTGGGATTTCCAGTTGGTGACATGCAACATCATGCCGCAAATCACATGCACCACGTCCAATACAACACCAATGTTAGGTTCATCACTCATGAAGATGCCCACTACTGCGCTTGACCTTCCCTCAAAAGAGCACAGATAAAAAACTTGCCCTCTAAGAAGTAGCTGTATTATGACTAATGCTTTTCACAATATGTGTTCTATTATATCCCAACAACTAATAACCAATCATAAGATATTCAAAACTGATCGCTGCTGAGGGAAAAAAAACAATTGCTGACAATCAACTTTACAGTCACAAACGCTTTTCAATAAAACAAACAGAAGTGCTCTTCTTTTTTTAATCATAACTAGCAAATTGTTGCTGAAGAAAAATGTGCCAACAGTCAGACTTATCTATAGTATGAACACAATAAAAAAAGTATCCCACTCATAGTAAACAAATAGAAGTAATCATAACTGATCTTACTCTTACTAAAGAAAAAAAAACAGCCTTACTAAGCCATGAAAAGTTGACTGACAATTATGTGGAACTATAACAGTTGGGAACCTTCACGGTCTTCTAGGTCTTCAATGAAGGCCTAATGATTTTTGGCTGCTAAAAAACACAACCGTAATTTTAGCTCATCTATATTCAATAGAATGATCATCCTTGTTGTATTTTTATAGTCTGCAAGTATTGTGGTAATATGCTTATTTCATTCTTAAGTTCTAACTGGAAACAAATGGCTTAATTTTTTTGATTATCCAACTGAGTTTTATTTTTCTTTACAGCATACAGCTAGATACAGCCAAGTGAGCACTCACATTTGGTTAGACCTTTAGGAGGTGAACTGTAGGCCTTACACATCAGATAAAAGTCTGTGTAAAGCAGTAATAAATATGTGTTCTGAGTTAATAACACATAAAAATGTGTTATTAACCACTCGGCCAAATTTGAATGATAAGTAATATCGCAAAGTATGTAAAACTAGGTTTCAAAATCGTGAAAAAATAAGCAGTAGTTTTCGCTCAAATACTGGGGGCTTGTCCGCTGAAGGCACTGAAACCATTTGTGGGAAAAGTGCAGCCTCTCTTGAGCTTCACATTCACCAGAGTGTAATTACTGAACCATTTAAGGTGGAGCGGGAAAATGTGAACAAGAAGCTGACTTCAGGTTTCATATTCATCAGAATGTAACTGCTGCTCCATGTGAGGTGGAACGGGAAAATTTGAAGAAGAAGCTGACAAACAGGATGCCAATGTTAGCATATGTGTTAGCTCACTAGGTCAGGCAGCAAACCCTCTCTTGGGTTAAAATTAAGCCCCTAGCAGCGGTTCAGCTGGCACAAATACACAGAATTCACTTTCATTTCAGTGCGGCCTCTCTCAAGTGCCAAATACCACGACAACCTGAAAAATGGACGCTCTGTCCAGCAGCTTTATTGGACTTTTACAGCCATACATGTTCGAGCCACTAGAGTCTAAATCCAACTCGAAGCCAGAGGACACTGACCTACCCGAGAATCAACCTCATTCCTCTGTCTGCAACAGAACTGTAATTCTTTTCTCCCATTTATGCAAGTTAGCAACTGACCAGCCTAACCTAGCCCATTAAAGTTAGGCTGGGAGAACCACTGATGCTAATGAGCACTAGTTTTTAAAACAATATAGTGTATAGTGCTCATCATTGAGCCATGATTTCAGGCCTAAAAAATAAAAAATCCTGAACCAAGAAATGATAAACAGTTTAATGTTCTAACTCCACAATTCATTACTACATAGTTCACAGTCTGTTCCCATGTTTTCAGCAGTTATTTTCTAACATGTATAATGTGTTTAGAAACAAATTTCAGAAGTTCCTTGACAAGGACTTGAACTACCAACATGCAGTTATTAAAAAGTGACATAGAAATCAATCAATCACATGTAGATTTTCAATTTGATTATTGATTTTTAAGATAAATTTTGTGAAAAAAAACATTTTGGAACATTTTGGCCTTTTGGAAGTCTGGAAGTGACTGTGAATACATAGCCTAACCAGGTTTCAGTAACTGGTTAGAAATGGCAAACAGAGGTGGCAGCTCTACGCTGGGACTGGGACAACAGTTTGAAAGAGTCACTGTAAAACTGTAACATACAAGGTCAAATGTATGTCGTTTTCAAGCTTCAAATGTCTGTGTTTAAACAAGAACGCAGGGCTGGGCGATACCTAAGAATAAATAGAGTGATATTTTCTAGTTAAAAATTAGTGATTATCAAAATATGCCCCCCTCCATGTAGTTCATATGTTTTTTTTTATATTAACTGTTGAAAATGTTTAATAAAACTCAAATATTAAAAATTATCATACTGAGTAACCCAACATCTTTTAAGAACTACTTCATCTGTCATTATAATAAATGTTACTGCAGACACATTCGTGAGCTTATTCTGCTGCAGATTTGCGGCGACTTTCCAGGTTAAAAAACAAGCTGTTTTCTCTCGTTACAGCGGCATTTTCATAATTCAACTAACCACTGGGACTCAATCTGTACAGAAAATACTGCACACTGGCCATAGATGAGAATCAGAGGTTAGAGTCAGATCAGAGTTAACTTAGCTTTGCTTCATTAAACTTCAGTTATTTTAGCTCAATTTTACTGCAGCGAGTCACTTTGAGGCAAGCTTAAGTTCCAAAGCACATTTCAAAACATCTTTTTCAAGCTGTTTAACAATAAATTAATCTATTCTAATTCTCTCTCAGTTCTTTTACCAAAATGGCGATTATTGCCTTTTACTCACTAGTCAATCATTGGCGACATCAGATCACATCAATCTATCCCAGGCCTACTAGAATGGCCAAAAATATGACTGTGCACTATCATTAGTGTAAACATAATAGTAGAAATTTCATAAGGATACCAACAGAAATTAGCATTATAATAAGGGTATTTGTTCTGTTCAAATTCTTCAATATTTATTATTTAGTCAAATTATTAAGTGTTCAGTATTTAATCAAATCCTTCATTATTTAGTGTGTCCAGTTTGCCTTTATTATAGCTTCTAATCTTTAAGAGAGACTTGTTTTCATTCTTTCAAGAAATCTGCAGGAATATTTTTTCACACTTCAAAAGTTCAGTCTTTGAAGTCGGTTGCATTTTCTGATTCTCACAATCCAAGTAACCCCAAACACATTCAACTATAGTGACTTACAAAGCGGCCAACAATCATGCAACTAGGCCAGACAAATGTTTCATAGAAAATTCTCTTCTACTTTATCATCTTCTGCTTCTCATTCTTCTAAACTCGTGTTCAACCATTTGTGGGGCCGATGCCAGTGTGACACAATGTATTTCCTTTGGCACGTCACCCCTGTTAAACTGGCTGCCCTTCGCCTCCGCAGGCCCTAACAGCGTCTTTAAGGCCGGCTGGCACGGCCGGCCACGCTGTGGCTGCAGGAGGAGCTTGAGGGCTGGTGCCAGGGCATGGGGGCATGATGAATAACAGATGTTTCCTGATTCCTCGTGCCATTTGTCATACACCTGGCCAGCTTCAGCGGCTCAGGCCTGCGCAATATGTCACTGTCGCTGGCTGGTCGGCCCCAGAGCATAAGCCCATCTCAGCAAGGCTCAACTCTCCAGATCCCTCTGCTTTTATAGAGTCATATTTCTGCTCCCAGCACTAAATAAAAGAAAACTGGACAGCTCTTGTTTTTTCTTTTTTCATTTTCTTTCTGTTTTTGACTCCCGGGCAAGGTCAAATAGATGCAGCAGTGTGGTTTTCACTGCAACTAGCTCCAGGGTAGCATTGTAATGGCTGAGTTATGTCATCTAAGAGTGCAGTCCAGACGGTGCAGAGAAAGCCTCTTAGCACAAGGCTACATTAGCTTAATCTTTCCCTGCTTGCACAATACAGCCGGCTAAGATGCTTTCAATGAAATTTTCATAGGACAAGAAGCATTGCTTGCCTGTTTGTTGCATATATTTAACCACTTTTATAGGCCTATGAAATCTGTAAGCACATTGTAAGCTGATAGTACGTCTTTACACGCAGCTGTCAAAACTAAGAAATCTAAATTTTGCAATAAAAACCCTTGAGACAGTTATGTAAGCTTTTATTAGACCAATTTCACTCTAAAAAAGTTACCCATTCAGTTGAAGAACTTTTTCCTCTTTCATTACTCACAAGCATTTTCCATACACGGTGTATCTTCAGGACGCTTGGTTGATGTCTTCAGAAGAACAACCGCTTCTGTATGTTATGAACTTCAAACCAGCTTTGCGAAGAAAAGGGAAGATTGTGCAATTCCAGCTCATAGAACATGATTATCCACTTTGCCATGTCGTCCTATGGTACATGCTTTTTCTTGCTCTTTAAAAATGTTTGAAACAGCACTCTTTGATAGCTCTACCTGACTGTGCTTCTCACAGATTGCATTCATTTTCAGCTGTACAAAGTCTGGTATGAAAGTGGAAAACATTTGCACTAGTCATAAATTATGCTGTCTTTAACTTTGCTATTAAGATTTGATATTATAACAATTATCTGACCTATCACAGTTTATTGTATGATTGTATTAAGAAAAAAAACATTGTATGTATAAGATAAAATATGTACATGCAGTACTGCACAAAAGTCAGAGACCACTCTTTCATTTATTTAATTCCCAGTCTGGAAGAAAAGGATAAAACATGTACTTGACAGAAAATTACACAGAATCCTCAACAACTAAATATCATTTTTATTAGTTTTAATGCGTCCACTTTTTGCCTTTATCACAGTTTCTATTCTTTTCAGGAGACTCGCTTTCATTTTTTCTAAGAAATCTGCAGGGATATTTTGCAACACATTCAAAGTCTCAGAAGTTGCTGCATTTTCTGCTTTCCACAATCCAAGTAATATCAAACGTATTTAATAATGTTGAGGTCTGGACTCTGGGGTGGTCAGTTCATTGTTCTGAGTACACAGGCAGCTTCTTTGTTAGAGATCAGAGTTTCCTGTAGAATGCCTTTACATCCTATTAGAAAACTATAGTTTTTTTTTTTTCAGCAGAAACATTACATATAGCAACTTTTTCATTTTTTTTGTCTAATAATAATAAAAAAATAATAATACAGCAGTGATTAATATGGAAACTTTTACCTTACAAGTAGTTGGTGCTAACTGAGTTGCCACCTGACAATATCTGCTAGCCACTTAATGTGATTGTCTGTGTTGCATTAGCATCAGGCTAACGGTGCCACATTCATTTTTCACGCTGGGTTTAACACTGCTTAAGGCAGAACTAACCAAAGAGAAACCTAGAAAGACATTCAAGTAACACATTATTTACTTTTTATGTTTTTTTTTATATTGCTATTTCAATTTGAATCATTCAGTAAATGCTTCAATTCAAAGCCTTACATTGTTCATGAAGGAGTGGTTTATCCTGCTGAAAAAAACAACACAGACCAGCATAAATTCCACGCTAGTCTAAGCAGATTTATGCTGGTCTGGTGCTGGTTTAGCTGGTCACCCAACATGGTCATGCTGGTTAACCAGCATACCAGAACACAACATGTGCTGGTTTTGTGATCAGGCATGCTGGTCAATGCTGTTTTCTCTAGCAAGGTAGCCTGTTGGCCATCTTTTAGCCTGTTTAGCCTGCTATATTTTAGCCTACTTGATAAGAAAATAACTTCTCAGCTCCTCAGTTTAAAAAACACACCTTCTCTCTTCATCTATCAGTACACTAGGTGGTCCATACAAGCAGCATAAACAGTCCATTCACAGTACAATAGTTTGTAGTGAATTGGCACATTAACACAGACTGCAGCTGTTGTGAGGTGTCATAGGTGTGCGTATACTTTATTTTAAATGCAGCTCAGCCGATCAGATTTTAAGAACATAACAATCCGTTTTATATATTAAAATAAAAATGAGTTTATAAATCCCTGATTGTAATTTGAAGGGAACAGAAACACGAGGGGTTCCTTGATTACTCGTGCAATCAGTGAAACAGTGTGTGGTTGCGTAGGCTAAGACATTAAGCTGTCAACCATTTTAAATACAGTGTGAGATGTAATTTGCAATTTGATTATTTTTGGTTTAAATATATATAAAACACATCACTCTTAAATATTAATGAGGCTCACAATAAAGGAAGTAACATTTTGCATGAGGAGAGCAGTTCGCTTGATCTCATGCATCATGCTAATTTTTTTTTACTAGCTTTCAGCTACACATGCTGTCTTATACAACTCACACCATGACAATATGTTGATTAGTAAACGGAAAATAAGTGTTTATGTTGTTAAAATGGTGTTTCCAAAAAAGTTGGAATGCTGTGCGAAATGTAAATAAAAACAGAATACAATGATGCGCAAATCACCTAAACCCTATATTTAGTTTAAATAGTCATTTTATTATTTTTTTTTTAATATATGCTCATTTTGAATTTGATCCAAACAGTTAAATATGACCTGTCCCAAGTGTTGCTGGCATCAAATTCAAAATGGGCATATATTCTTCAAAATTTCTCAGTTTCAACATTTGATATGTTGTCTTTATACTCTTTTGATTTAAATATAGGGTTTATATGATTTTCACATCATTGCATTCTGTGTTTATTTACATTTTGCACTATGTCCGAACTTTTTAGGAAACATGGTTGTATTTAAAAGATTAAGTTTGAGACTTGGGCTATTACTAGCCACTTTCCACCTTCTTCTGTACTTGAAACAAGACACTTAAAAGGCTTATAATACAGAAAGCCAAATTTGATGTAGTATATAAACACTGTTCAGGTTTAAAACGTGTCCATCAGTCTATACAGTCCACATATGGAAGCTAAACAGGCCATTTTAAAAGTGTTGCTTTTTGTGATGTAACAAAACATAATGCATTTAAATATATCCACCCATTCAGCCTATAGCTGTTCCACGCTTATAAGCAGTGTTTCAGCCTAGACTGCTTTTTTTGAATGAGGCACAATACAGAGTAGCCAATCAGAACAGAGCTCATTGATATATATCCACGTTAACACATCCAGTACAGAGAACACCCTGCTACACATTGTAATGCACAATTTAACAGGCTGAGTTTAACACATTGAGGTAAAATAAAACATAAAATGTGTCTGGCGCAAAAGTCAAGTCACATTTTATTTATTTACTTTTCCTAAAACATACAACTCAGCAATTAAATAGAAATGACTGTTTTCATACATAAGAATTCACAAATGTTATAAATGGACTTCAGGGAAAAATTATTTACAAGAAAAATGTAAAATATGGGGCTTTTCATATAAATAAATATATCATCTTTAATTGATATTTAGAGTTAACACATGACCTAGAGTGAACACTGGCCCTAAACATCAATTCAGTGTGTTTAAGTTTTGGCAATTTCTTGCACCAAAAAAGTAGTTTCAGCCACTTAGATTAAAGAGACAAGTTAGTTAGCAAGTTAGTGTTTCACTAATTGATGCCGTTATAGTGAAAAACTTGTGCTGTGATCACATATAACAATATGGTAGAAAGTTTTTCAAACAATCAGACTTTGCAGTTGGAACTAACTGCTGTATAATAGAATGTTTCATATGTAGTATGTAATCTATCATCAGTGCTAAAGTTAGCTATTACACAGCTAAAGATATGGGAAAACACTTGACCAACCTATGAAGTACTTAGCTTGATTAAAGTACAGCACAACACAGTACTGTAAAAGCTTTTCCTGTAACATGTTCCTGTAACATGTCCATACACTGAAGAAATGAGTGGGAGAACTGAGTGCTTTTCCTCCGTCTTTTTAGTTCATGCTTTGAAATTCAAGTGCTACATTCATGTTGAAGTTTTCTAATGCTGAGCTACTTGAACAAAGTGGCACTTTCGGCCGCACCTCATCAGCTCCATCAAACAACAGGCGGCATGATTAAGCTCTCGGCATATCTCAGCCCGCTCAAAGGAGCATTAGTAGAAGGCAATTACAATTTTGATTAGACGCAGTGATACTGCAGACAGCGGAGTATGTGGGTTTAAGAGAAATGGTGACCACAGGAGATGAACCGAACTCATTAATATCTCTTATGGTTCGCTCTCAAGCCAAGCAAATTCACACCAAAACCACCACTGTGAAATGAAGGCGTACACTGTTCAGCTGGCCTCCAGTGTAAATGAAGTAAGTTACTCTGGTGTCCAGTGTACACATGATTCACTCTTAAAAATAAAGGTCTCAAAAAGGGCTCTTTGGAGCACTGCCATAGGAGAACCACATATGAAAGAACCTTTAGTGAATGGTTCTTCAAAGATCGCAAAGGATATTGTCTTTGTTTTAATTTAACTCGCCAGAGTAGTTGGTGAATGTACATGTTCACATTGTTCATAGCAAAATGGATCAATATAGAACTGGAGCTGAACTCTGAAAAAATAGTGTAAAAAGGGTAAAAATCAGAAAAGTTGTCAGTAGAAAACTGTCAACAATTTCTGTAAATGTAATTACAGGTAAAAACCTTAATTTCATCCAGTTTACCTTTCTTTCTTGGACTCCCACCTACAGATGACATAGCTAGGATTCAGACTCACAACCTTCAAATGATGGGATTCAAACTCACATTCTTCAGACGATGGGATTCAAACTCACAATCTTCAGATGACAGGATTCAAACTCACGTTCTTCAGACGATGGGATTCAAACTCACAATCTTCAGATGACAGGATTTAAACTCACATTCTTCAGATGATGGGATTCAAACCCACATCCTTCAGATGCCGGGATTCAAACTCACAATCTTCAGATGACAGGATTCAAACTCACGTTCTTCAGATGATGGGATTCAAACCCACATCCTTCAGATGCCGGGATTCAAACCCACATCTTTCAGATGATGGGATTCAAACTCACAACCTTTAGATGATGGGATTCACACTCATATCCTTCAGGTGATGGGAATTCAAACTCACAACCTTCAAATGATGGAGTGAACTCAAACAGTTGCTTCACATAGGAGCTTTTGTTTTAATCATGTTGACTGCTATTTCACCAGTTTCACTTGTTTTTTTTACTGAATAACTGTGTATAGCTCTAATAATTGTTAATCACTTTATCAAAATATGTAAATAATAAAATCGAGAAATTTATAAATACAGCAATTAGCTGTTATAGCAGTTCAGTCACAACTGTCCTGCCATGTGATTTATCCAGGGAAAGCAGCGGAACATTTCAACAAGTGGCCTGTAAAATGTTTAGCTCCACTTTTCCTGAAACGTTTGCCATAAACAGTTTTTAACTGATTAGCCATCAGCACTAAAATCTAAGAAATAAAATAATAAATCAGCATATTTCATCTTAACCATTGAGACATATTGAGGGAATAAATCTAGGTTTTGGGCTACACACAGATGTCTTATGTAAGCTTCTTAAGTGACACTGAAAAGCAAACAAAATTGCCCTTGAACATTGTTAGTGAAAAGCAAATGTTTTTTGTTCTTAGAGTTTTTTCATCACTTTATAAAAGAAGCTCCATGCTGCCTTTATTGATGGATGCACTGAAATACTCACAATGCATTTCACATCACTAAGGAAACACTGTCAGAATTCAGGAGAAACAAGGAGAAACACCAAAGGGGACCGAAGTATTGAAGTATGTGGTTACTTGACTGAAAAGGTAACATCTGACTGAGAAATTATATTATTAATGACGAAGGGTAGATTAAGAGTAGCTGCTTTTGTAAAAAAGTTAACTACAGAAGCATTTCTAAATCTTTATTTTTAAAAGGAACCTTGCTGTTAAGACTGCCTTAAAATAGTGTGCATATCCAGAACTATTAAAATCTGGCATTTAACCCAAATAGAAATGTTTTGTTCATTATAAAAAAAAAACATGACAAATAGAAAAAAATCACCACTGCACTGTGATGATGTCATATAGTTGTGCTAGACTCAGTTGTACATAAAGAAAGGCAGCCAGAAATGTTGTTTTCTTGTGTAATGACACTCTAGCTAAGGTTGAAAAGACGGAATATGATCTAAAATATTTATTTTACTATATTTATATTACAATACATATTTAGCTCACTAAATTGCTCAGTGGACAACAAAAAAGCAATCATTTAATGATGCATCAAAAATAGCAGTTGCAGAATTATGTCTGTTTTTAATAATAATAATAATAATAATAATAATAATATCTTTATTTATAAAGTACCTTTCATAGCAGTGAAAGGTACTTTATAAACTCCAAGTGCTTTATAGACAGCGGATAAAGCTTAACAACATTAGAAGAGTATTATTTTTAAATCAAAGAGATACATTATCAAACATTTCTTAAAAGTGAGCCCTGAGCTTGACTGTCTTTTAAAAAGTGTTATTGAGTTCCATAATTTAAAAGGAAAATAACTGAGAGTCTCCACGTTTTCCATATTTTATGGAAAGTATTTGCAGAAGGCCAGTATCTGCAGATCTAAGAGCACATGCTGCAACATAAACAGAGATACATGTAAGCGTGATGAAAGCAGGTGCTTTAAGGTCATTTAGAGCCTTAAAAACTAGTAGCAGAGCTTGAAAATCTATAATAAAAGACGCCGGAGTGATATGAGCTCTCTTTTTTTTGTTTGTTAGGATCAACGCTAGTTGGAGAGGATGTAGTTTTCTTAGGAAGCCCAGTAAAAAAAAAGCAACACAGTAATCAACTCTGCTTGTAACAAACACATGAACAAGTTTCTCTGAGATAGAAAAGGCTGAATTTTAGTGATATTTCACTAATGATAAAAATTGATATGACAACATGATACAATGATAAAAAGCTACTTTATCATTTATATGCGGAATAAAACATCTTAGAGCATCTTTATATTAGAGCTCAGAATCTAAGATAAATAAAGTATTTTACTTGGTTTAGGCATATTTCAGCAGTACTGGACATGAACACCATTTTGAGACAGTCTTCATAGTCAGGGCTTCCTTTCAGAGCGTTCAGCATTGTTTCAGGCGTCTGCACTCCTTTCTCTAATGCAAAACAGGGCCGTCAGAGCACTGGAGCCAGATCGGTTTCTGTTTTGGCGTGTTCAGGAACGCCACTCACATTTGCATTCAAATCAACTTCCATATTTTGTATTTTAAATGGTAATCTGACTTCTCAGCTGTTTGTGTCTGAGAGCTGCTAATTGCATAAATATTGAACATCAAATATCCTCTCATGACTGCAAAATGCAGCAACAATTAATTAAAATAATTCAACGTCTACAAAATCATGCAAATGTGTATTCAAGGACTGTGTGGTCAGTAAATTTGCCGTTTGTGGCTGCGCTTTTAATCTCTATCAACAGTTCAAAAGGATGACCCCAATCTTGCATAATTATGGTACGTTCCCTATTATTCACAACTGGGGAACATTACCACAGAATTACTTAAAGCATCTAAAGGGTATCATTGGTAGTGCACCAATAATACAATGCGCCGCATTGAGAAATAAGCGACAGAGAGAGCAACTCAGCAACAGCAACCAATTACTGCTGCTAATAATGTTATGTCCCATGAGGCAAAGGCATTATCATTACAGCATATTGTGTGAAACGTGATAAGAACACAAGAACTAAAGTGAATAGTGGCCATGTGCGGAACTTCTCCCACTGTGTACATCAAAAATATCTAAGAAAAGGATTCACAGTCTGTATGTCTATTAACACCAGGGTTTCATTTGAATCGAAGCTGTCTAATGGTGGCCGCTGTGCCTCAGTTCTTGGATGCAGTGTCTTTATGAGAATATTGATCATTTCATGTCATCACCCCTGTTAAACTGACTGCCTTTAAAGTGCTAATAATTAGTCCTAGCTAGTTATGATGGTTGCTGTGGGAGAAAAAGCTTTAAAAAAGCTTTAAAGGGCCCATATCATGGAAAATTTATCTCACTTTTTAAAGAAAAGAGTTTGATGTAGTATGTAAACAGTGTATCAAGACATGCCACTCAGTCCATTCAGTCCATATGGGCAAGGCAAGACAAGTTTATTTATATAGCACCCTTCATACACTGCTGTCATTCAAAGTGCTTTACAAATTAGAGTTGCATAAAAACAAGCAAAGTAATTGCGAATAGAAAAACATAAGCACTGAGCCTGGATTTAAAGTGTCCAGTGTCGGGGCTCTTCTAATGCTCTCTGTCAACTGGTTCTATTTAAGAGCAGCGTAGTAGCTAAACGCTGCTTCAGTTTAGTCTTCATCTTTGGCAGGGCTAACTGACTAGCTCCTAATGATCTGAGAGTTCTGCTTGCCTCATATCGCTGCAGCATATGAAATAAATATGCCACACCATTGAGTGATTTATAGACCAGTAATAGAATCTTAAGGTCTATTCTGTAACAGACTCATAGCCAGTGTATTCCCTTCTTTTACTCCTAGTGAGACTCTGGCAGCTGCATTTTGAATCACATGAAGCTGTTTGACTGTCTTTTTGGAAGTCCAGTTAGGAGACCATTACAGTAATCAATCCTGCTAGAAATAAAGGTGTGGATGAGATTATCTAGGTCTACTTTAGTCAGATAAAATGCTAACTGCTTTGACATGACTGCTAAAATTAAGATCAGAGCTCATTAGTACACCAAGGTCACGTGCTAGTTCTTTAGGTTTTAGAGCTCTTGAATCCAGACAGCTTATTTAGATAGATGTATGGGATCTATGCTGGAAAACAGTCTGTTTTGATTTCTGTGATGCCACAAGAACCAGCTCAATTACATATATCTACCTATTCGGCCTACAGTTTAGCTCACCCATTTGCTTTGAAGTTATAAGAAGTGCTTCAGCTCTGACTGTTTTTTTTTTTTTACAGGGCAGCCAATCAGAGAAGAATTTCATTTACATATATCAGTCTTAAAGGTACAGTAACATAAACAGCCTGTTTAATTCTAAGAGATAAATAGAGCTGGAAATGGTCATGGAAAAATGAATGACGACTGTTTCTGGTACATAAAGCCACACAAAAGGCCAGTATCTTACATGAACTACATTCAGGTGTAGTATAAACACAGAAGTATTCAAAAAGGTTTTCTGATCTGAAAAGGCTTCTGCAATGCCTGACAACATAAATAAGCTGAGATGCTCAGTAAATAAAATGGCTATATTAGACATTGTGACCCCTGGTTCCCATCACCACTATTTTAAGTTTAGTAGGTTTCTCTGTAATAAACCATTTCTTAACTCACCAGCTGAGCTATGGCTGTGCTACTGCTTTTCGGAGAATAATCTGTCTCTTAAAAATATCACCGCACTGATGTACAACATGCAACACTCTTAGAAATAAAGGTTTCTAAACGATTGTTGGCTTGGACATACCGTTCTAGGAAATACCTTTACACCAGAGGTGTCAGACATACGGCCTGCAAGCCGGGACTGGCTCAATTATGGTGATTAAACAGCCCACCAGATTCATTTAGAATCCATGTTCTTAATTCAAATCAACTTGAGGACCATAATTAACCGTTCGCAAACTGACACAACACTCAACCGTCTCTAAGGACTACCTCTTCCGACAAGAGAATGAAATTATCAGGCGAAACTCCTCCACATCACTCCTAAAAGTGGTGTTCATGCAGTCTATAACACAAATACTGATGTTGTATTTACAATCTAAAATGACCAGTGAACATGAGTCTTCTGATTTTTTACATGCTGTTTTTTGGAGATTATTTTGTCATACAACGGCCTGCATGTACCTCTGCACCATTAATGTGTTTAAAAAATGTTTTAAAATAAAGTTTTGGCTGAAAACAATGTCCCAGATGTCAGGCAGCATACCCGTAACTAACTTGAATGAGCTTTTAGAGGGATTAAACATATAGACATCTGGTTCCTATCACCACCACTGTGAACAATTCTGACTCTGTAAGTTGCACCAGAATGGAGCATCTCACAACAAACTACTCTAAAATAACTTTGTTTATGGTAATTAACTTAGAAATTTAATAAATTAGTTACGATAACTAATTATGGAGAAATTCAGAAAAATCGGTGGAATTCCCCTTTAACACCATGATTAAATCTACATTGAAATGTTTTTCTCCTAGAAAAGCTCATATTTCTGAGATACAAGACTTTGTTGCAAGTAACAATATGTGGCTTTATCCTACATATCCTAAGTAATCTGCTCTTATAGCACACTAAGCTACAGCAAGCATTTCATCATTCGCATGTCCAGCTATTGTTCTCTCTGATTTTTGCCTCTGCACAGCCCGATTAATGCAAGCACATTATCCTCCTGCTACTGCACTAATCTGAGATACATATTCTGACATTTGCGAGAGCTCAAAACCTTGTGGAAATCAAAGGAAAATGTAGTCCCTCGTTCAAATGCACTCTCAGAAGTGAGCCAGAGGCCTTGGAGCAAGATTAAAAACTCATTTTCAGATGCTTAGGTGGAGTTGTTTTGGCAATGGTTTCACTGTAACAGCGCTGGAGTGCTGGAGAGGGCCTCCGAGGATGCACACGTGCACACCGCTCAAGGTGGAAGCTGGCGTCAGAGCCACAGGTCTCTGAGCACCTCTCTATATCCAAGTTTTTGGCAAAGTAGCATTTGCTCAGTGAAAGGCAATATCTGCTAATGACTGCGTCCCCACTCCCAAAAGATCATTTTGGGGATTTAAATGTATCGTCATTTTAGCAACAGAAGGATGTAAATTAGTGCCTTCTTGTCTGGCCACATGAGAGAGTCAGGGAGCAGTTCCAATTGTGAATGAGTATGAATGGATTCGGCCAGTGTGCATGCTCTCTCAAAAATAGAGGTACCAAAAAGTGTTCTTTGGAGCAATACCACAGAAGAATTGCTTTAAGCTTCCCTAAAGAACCTTTCAAATGGATGGTTCTTTAAAGAACTGCTCTGTGCATGTGCGAAGAATCCTTTTTCATAGTAGCCATAAAATAAATGCAACTTCTACTTGTTTTGGAGGTGTCTCATCCTCGTAGGTGAACAAGTCAACACTTACAAAAGTGCTTTTATAGTATTTAAATACTTTTGTTATATTGTGGCAGTTGTACTCGACTGTTTCATGTGATAAAAGCTGCAGTTGTGATGTCAGATTTATCACAGTATCATTGTCTTTGTGGACAGCTTTGGATTGTTCCTCACTAGCAGCTCAACACAGAGTCACATCTCGCTCACAGAGAGTCAACAATGTCCTTTAGGCTCCAAACAGTCATGAAAATCCTGGAAAAGTCATGGAATGTAGAATTTGGTTTTCCAAGCCTGGAAAAGTCATGGAATTTCCTCCGCACAGTTCATCATTTCATTACACTGGAAAGAGTCTAGACTTTTAAAAAACAAACAAACAAACAAAACACAGCATAACCAGAGACTTGTATTTGAGTGCAGACTAGATTTGCTAACACTGACTAACATGAATGTCAGCTAACGTTTAGGCACTTTGAGATTCAAACACTGGAGAAGACCAAATAACAAGCCAGCTGAGAGGAGAAAACACACCGCTGATCTTCTCACACTGAGACCTGCATGACCAGCTTCTTCACTGCAAGTCATGGTGCTCGTTCTGCATCACAGCTGGCTTAAACGTCACTATGTCACTATGTTACATGGTTGGTATAGTGTAGTGGGTAACACCTCTGATTTCTACACAGTAGCCTGGGGTTCATTCCCCCACTTGGACAAGCACCATAACACTGTACCAATGAGAGTTCTTGGGCAAGACCACTAACACTACCTTCATCTACCTGTGCAAAATGATCAAATTCCAAGTTGCTCTGGATAAGAGCGTCTGCCAAACGCCATAAATGTAAATGTATATTAATGAACAGCAAACTAACTGCTGAGGTACTCAAAACATGTATACAGTTGTTGTTGTATTCTAGTCAACTGATTGTTGCTACAACCCTCCCCTAAATATTGCAAAAATGACAAGTCACTGACGCTGAGGCTTTGGACGAGACTTAAATCACTGAGAAACATTGGTAGCCTCATAAATACTTTACCTCCCCTTCCCAAATACAACTTCAGTTGGTCAACTCATTTCACTGGCTATAGAAGTTTGTCTGTTACTGTTAACTCATTGGATTTAGGGCCAAACTTAATGAAATAGGGAATGACATCTGCCTATTCGTGACTGTGTTATGTGTTTTGATGAGATGCTAAATTTCTCTTTACATGTCACGCCTGGTAGGGACTCTTCTAGTGTTATGGACTACATTTCCCAAGACACCTTGGGAAATCACATGACGGCGGACTTCCCTGTAGAATCGGAGTCCCTCATGGACTCCATTACCCAGGAGTCAAGCGGGGATCATGTGATCAGTGACAATCAGCCTCGCACCTATCTGCGCTCTCGGTCACCAGAATATTGAATGGTTTCACCTCTGTGTTTATGTCATATGACCAGTTTAGTGTAGTATTTAAGCCCGGGCTTTAGAAAGGGTTATTTGCGAGGTATTCCTTCTTTGTAGAACTTACTGAGCGTTCATTCTGATTGCTATACTCTGTTTGTTGACCCCAATCTTGTTTTTTCGACTCTGCTTTTTGCCTGACCCTTTTGTACCGTTGCTGAATCCTGGATTTGTGATTTTGAACCTTTTTGCCTGATATTTCGACCTTGTCTTTCATTTTGCCCTTTGGATATTGTTTGTCCTGTGATATGATCACATTTGTGATCATCTATCATTTCCTGGTTTTGACCTAGCCTGTACTTGGATTATGACTCCTTGTGTTAATAAAGCCACTCTTTTCAGTTTTATCTGCACGCGTCTGAACCTTGCTGACTGGTTACATTACAGACCAATGGACATGTTTGCATACAAGAATTTGGGATGATGGAGAAGTCCAAACAAAATATATAAGCCCTGAAATCATGGAACTTTAATGCAGTGAGCAAAATGACATCCATTATCTGATGTCAAATCTGGTGCACATACACATATATGGGTCAAATTTCAATTTGACTCACAGTCATTCTATTTAAACTACATTCTGACCAATAAGTTAATAATATTTTAATATTAAAGTACTATTAAATTACTACTGAAATAAGGAAGGTGTTTTGTCCATTGTCTATGAGTTTCTTTATTTTTATGGATTTTAAACAAATGACATAGCTTTAGCTGTCAAGGCTTGCATACTATGATTAAAGTGCACAAAATAAAATGCTGCTTATCCTTAAACATGTATCACTAAAAATATCAATGAAACTGAAAAGCAATATCAGATCGTATGTCAGTATCACGATATACCATTATAGAGGAGACATCGCCCAGGAAATTTAATTTTATATCATGGAAATGTCATGGAATTCCACCATTTGAAAAGTGTATGAATGCTGGTCCTAGTCAATCTCATAACAGAGTTAGCAGGAAAGCTATTTTATTTGATAAAATATTAATTAGTCAATTTCCACTCTGTTGGTGGATTAGCCACTATGGGCCTTGCAGAAACAAGCTGCAAAGGTTTCTAAAGGCATTTCCTAAAACTATGTGCCCAAACCAAGAACCATTTAGTAACACTTCTTTTATGAGAGTGTCTTAAAAATAAAGGTTGGCTTTTACAAAAGCACCACCTGATCCTGAATATTACTGAATATTACACAGCAAGGCTGTAAAAGAGATGCAAGGCTAAAGTAAATAATACTCAAATAACACCTGAGGCTGTAGTTAATCATATCCGCTTTCAGTTTCAATATTCTGCTCAAGGAGCTGCTCTCAAATTCTTAACTCAGTGTATTGTCAGAAATCTCCTGTTTTGTGAGTTATTTTAATAACAGCACACTAAATCCAGCAGATTTAATGGAATGCAAAACAGTGCGCTGCCTTGTGAAGCATACTGTGCATTTTGCTACAATTTGTTGGGCTGAGTTGTTTGTACTTGAAGTCAACCTGAAATTAAAATGGACCTTTTTAACTTGTTGGTTCATGTTTCTGGTTCATCATATTTAAAAGGCAAAATTCTTGTTTTCTGTAATCTTCCATTAAAATGTAATGACAATTTTTTTTTTCTTGCCCATCTAAAGAAAATTGCATTGCAAGTAAGGGGAATTTCACTGTTGATTTAAATGGTTAAGATGTAAACAAAGTCATTTCAAGTGGTTTCATGTGAAATGCTTAATTCATTCAATTGTGATATGTGACATTACCATTTTGATATTTGATACTATTATTGTAATATCATACCATCATGATATAATACTACCATTGAGATGTTTTATACTTCCATGGTGATGTATGGTACTACCACTGGTATACATGATACTAACGCTGTGATATACCACCATTGTAATATATATAATACTACCATTGTGATATATGACACTAGCATTGTAATAAATTACCATCATGTTACATAATCCCACCATTGTGATATATAATGCTAACTTTGTGATACATGATACTGTGATATTTTACCATTGTGATATATGATACTACCATGGTGATATATAACGATAACTTTGTGATATATACTATCATCCAGATAAACTACCATCATATTTAATACTACCTTTGACATGTTTTATGCTGTCATTGTGATATATAATGCTAACTTTGTGATATATGATACTGTGATATACTACCATTGTGATATATGACACTAACATTGTGATATATTACCATTATGACATATAATACTACCATTTTGATATATAACGCTAACTTTGTGATATATGATACTATCATAGGGATAAACTACCATCATGGTATTTAATACTACCATTGACATGTTTTAAGCTGCCATTGTGATATATGATGCTAACTTTGTAATATATGATACTATCATAGTGATATACTACCATTGTGATATATAATACTACTATTGAAAATACCACCATTGAAAAAAAAAGCTGCTCAATGTATGTGATTCAAATGTGTACACTGGTTCCACACAAATGAAAGGCTACATCAACTCAAATTAAGTACATTAAATTAAGTAAAAATGTTGACGTAACATCAGTGTGTTGGGTCAGTGTACACATTTGGCTCATGTAAATGTAAAGCAACATTTTTTCAGTGTACACTCAACATATATGACGGCACCACTTTTATATATGATAGTACCATCATGATATATGATACTACCATGCTTTGCAAGCAGTAGCAGTGTGCTGCAGAAACAAAGTCGTTGCCCTTTCTGATCTAAAATGACCTTCATTTGGTCCTTGTGACACAGTCCAGTTTGAAAACCACTGCCATAATGTATGCTACTGGTTGTAGTATGTTATTATCAAACCTACCCATGAGTCATGCCAGCAAGACTGTCTAAGTAGCAATATAAGGGGTGTGATAGAGACATTAAGGGGTCTGGTAAGCACAGCCCACCTGCACTAAATGGACCCCTGTGCAATTGCCCTGCCTTGACGTTAGTTCCACTAAGGCCCTCTCAAGCTGCCATTAGACTGTCGCTATTGCTTTTCAGAGATTAGAGTGTTCCTATGGGTGATTTAGGAACTCTCTTGAAAAGAAACCTGTTGTCCACTTACACAGCTGACCCAAAAATGGCTGCTAGATAAAGTGAAAGTAGGCTGCACTCCACAGAGAACTGAGTCAGGCCAGAGTCCTGCACAAAACTGTCTTGCCCTGTCAATTTACGTAGGAAACAATAGGGTTCCTGTCCACATGGATTAGTACAGGCAACGTACTATGTGGTTCAGGGCAAGAGAAGCAGCCCACATTTCCAGGAGGTTTATGTGGGCCATGGCTCGGGTTGCTGACCACATGGCATCCTCTGCCCTCCCCTCAGAAACTGCTCTCCGTCCCAGCAGTACCATAATTACCACATGCATGGTCACCATCTTGATGCAACACTGACCATGGGGACTCTATCAGGAGACAAAGACAGATTTCTCTCCAACAATTTTGGGCAAAAAAAAGACTGGCATACAAACTAAAGGTTTCCCATGTGAGAAATGCTACCCTTATCATGAAATTCATGAGCACTCCCTCCAGAGTGCACCTGGTCAGTAGGCTTCCGCTGATGTCCTACTATCAGAAACAAGCTAAAAACACGCTGCTGATTCTCTCTGACAGCCTCTCCCTGTGCACCAGAAGGATCTGTGACAGGCTCAAGCAAAATAATAATCTTAACCCTTAGAAGCTGCAGCTATCACTGGTGACAGCAAAAGCATATCACCAGTGATAACTGCAATTTTTATTTTATATCAATTATTTCTGACTCATTGCTCATTAGAGCAAGTGGAGCAATTGTGTGGAAAAGAAGTTTCTAAACTTTCAACCCACATAATATTTGTGTTTGTAGATATTTTATTATGATTTTGATTTGCTGAAATGCCATCTTAAGCACAGTCTTGTTTTTCAAAAAGAAAAAAAACATCATTTAAATTCTTTTCAGTCCACATTCCAGTAGCTGAATATACAGACTTGAACCTGTCAACACAGAATGTTAATGTAATCTAACGGTAATTTGTTGAGTAGCTCACTATGTAAAACGGAAATGTATGTAATTAAGTAATTACCATAAAAACAGTACTGAAAAACAAATGTAATAGTTCTACATAAGAACCTTTCCACAGATGGTTCTTCAAAGGACCACTGTTGTAAATAAGATGTATGAAGACTGTTTTTTAAAGTTTAAAGAACATCCACATAATGCAAAGTTTCTATACAAGTTCAAGTTTTTTTTCTCCTAGAACTATATATTCAAGCAAAGTACCAATGAGAAAATTTTATTTTTAAGCCTGCGCACTTTTAATCCTTACTTCTACACATTAGTAATAACTTCTATATAACTCTTATACTCTTATTTTGTAATAACTCCTATACTCCTATAACTTAATTATAATGCCTATATAACTAATACTTCTACATCTTAGTAATAACTCCTACACTTGTATAACTTGTTATTAACTACTATATAACTCCTATACCTTTACATAACTTCCATTCCTTACAACTTATTAATAACTCCTACATAACACCTATCCTCTGATAACTTATTAACAATGCTTTTATAACTCATACTATTATAACCCAGTAATAACAACTATACTTACAAAATTCATAATAACTACTATATAACTTCTTTTATGCTATATATCGTCTAATTATCGCTGCTACATTACTATAACTTTGTAATGACTCCTATATAAATCCTGTCTTTCTACATAACTGCTATTCCTTACTCCTGTACATTTGTAATAACTCCTATATGATGCTTATCCTCCTATTACATCATAATTACTAGTATTTAACTTGTGCACTCCTATTACACAATAATAACTCCTATGTAGCGCATGCTCCCATGCACCTATAAATTACCACTAACTCCTATATAACTCATACTCCTATTACAAAATAACTCCTATATGCTACTATGACATAACTACTATACGGTAACTCCTACACTACCATAACTCACCAACAACTCCTTTATAACTCCTATAACTCACTAATAACGCATACATAACAGCTATACTCCAATCACATAAAAATAATAACTCCTATTCTCCTGTAATATACTGATTATAGCTGTTTTCTGTGTAGTTACTGAGTAATAAACTTTGGGATATGGACATCTAAGACATTTCAAGGGTTAATACTTGTTAGGTGGGACTACTGACATCTGCCATGATGCATTTTTGTAATATGGAAGCAAACCTTTCAACCTGGTCCATCAGCAGATACATTCACTCCTTGATTAGCTTCAATTCTGCATCACCGCGCAGCACCTCTCTGAAATTCATTACCCTTTACGGGAGGAGAGAGGCACTCATTTACATTGAATTAGTCTTGGTATATTTAGCGCAGCTGATTATAGAACTCTGCATTACAGAACACACTGGAGAGTGCTGTCAAATCAAAACCTCTTAAGTCCATTTTTGTAGTTATGAAAACCATGTGAAACACCAGCTGTCATTCACCTAGTGTAAACATCTTATGATGGGAAAAATTCTTGTTAGATAAACGTACAATAAACTTAAGGATTTTTTTTTCTCCTACATAGTTACTATTTCGGAGATTTAAGGTTTTGTTACCACGGCAACAAAATACTTTGGTCATATACACCATAAAGTATATGCTGTTTTCAAGAAGCTCAGTGGACCGCTGTGAAAAGTATACCTGTACTGCAGATGCGCACTTAAGCACAGGTAAATATGGACAGTGCATCACTCCTGCTCTACAGGAGAAATTACAGTAACGGTGCTCCACACAAAGCTTTGCTTTTCAGTATATTCACAATGAAAAGTTCCAGTTTTCAGAAGACTGTCTGAAGAAGAAAGGATTAGCAAACTCACCGAGTTTGGTTTAGTTGTTGACTGCAAAAAATATCCAGGCAAGTGAAAGTGAAGTATACTCAATACTGCTGTAAGGATATTCAAAGATTAATCGACCTATAGACTTTTTTCTTATTTTGAGTAATTATATTTAATGAAATTATCTCAATGTTGTAAATAAGATGTGTGAGTAAAGATTTGTTTTTTGAGTAAAACTTTTTTTTTTTTACAGAATTGGTCCCACTCGTGATTGGTTAATTCTAATGTCAGTTTTTAATTATATAAGCAGTTAATATGATGAGTTAGGCATTCTGTCCAGCTCCTGAAGTCCTAACCAATGGGAGAGCTTGCGTGACTGTATCTACCTAGATATGGTGGGAAAATTTACACCCTTTTGTTTCCAACCAAAACTCAGCAATAAAATAAGGATAGCAGTAAAATATTTGCAGAGTTTAAATACAAAAAACAAATTAGGCCCCAGCCAATGGAAGAGCTCGCTTGGCTGTATTTACCTACATACCTGAGAAAAAAATCCTGATTGGATAATTTTCCATTGCACATTTGTAAATAATTTAACCCTTTTGAAGGGTTAGAAAAATCTGATTATATTAAATAAAAAAAACTAAAAAAGTATTTTTTTTCTTTCACAGAATAACAGGCCCTAGAGGGCTAAGTGTTTCTCATTGGGTCCTCAAATAAAAGTAATCTTACAGTATTCTTACAACAAACTCAATGAGAATTATTAGATATACTGTCTATATTTAAGATGCTTTCACTTTGCTAAGATATATTTTCCGTAGTATCCTTGTTCTTTTCTTTAGAATTCACCAAGCAAAACCAGACACTTTGACCCATATATTATTTCAGAATACAGCCATAATAGCTCTGAGAGTACCATTAACTGACTTTCTGAATCTGAAAATGGAGACTATCAGTGAAAAGAAATCTGTTTAACTTAATAAGGGCATGTATAAGAAACCCAAATGTAGACTGTATCACTGAAAAGAATCTGTTTAACTTAATAAGTGCATATGTGAGAATGACATGCAGGCCTTATTATAGCAGATAAGATCGTG
This sequence comes from Colossoma macropomum, assembly GCF_904425465.1. Lineage (NCBI taxonomy): Eukaryota > Metazoa > Chordata > Actinopteri > Characiformes > Serrasalmidae > Colossoma > Colossoma macropomum. The sequence goes on from NW_023494799.1 coordinate 25,887,548, forward strand.
TGATATAAATTTGAAAAGTGATCTTTTTTTCTCCTTTTTAATTTCCTCGACCCACTATAGCTATTCAAGATTCTACTCAATGGCCAAAATGAGAGACAAGATGAAAGAGTCGATGAGGGCCAGCTGTCAAATATTTATGAAGCCATACATACTCTCAGCAGACGAAGGAGAGCGCAAGGTGCTGCGATAGCGTTTGATCGGGGTAATGGAGCCCGTTTAAGAAGCAGTGGGTGACGGGGCTAATTCCCTGGAGCGACGAGCGCGCTAGTTTGATGTGATAATACGCTCTTGTGCCAGAGCTGTACGCCATATGCCCAGGCCTTCACTAGGGAGATTGGTGCAGATGGCAGAACTTGCTGTTAATAAGCAGGAAAGGGGGTTGGTGGGATAGTCGAGGGGGGGCTGGGGAGGTGTCAATGGTGCAACGCCCTGGTGATGTGCCCACCAATCACACACCCTTAGTCAGGAACAACAGAGTCAGCATGTCTTTCCACTCCTCTCTGGACCTCATACATCCATCATAGAGAGAGCAGTGGCACGACTGGAGAATCATTTCTGCTAGTTCCTGAAAACTCAACACAGCCAGAGCGAACTGAACGCCAAGTTTAAGTCACAGCACTGAAGCAAAGCTGTGATTTAGCACTAACAGCTCTGCCTCCAAGAGGCTAAGACCAGGCAGCCACAGTTGGATCTAGAGGAGCCTAAACCAAGGCTCAGAACCTGTTCAAGTAATCAAACCAGAAACTAACAATAGTTTGCTAATAAAAAAAATGCAGGTGCAAACATTACCATCCCTAACTGTTCTAGAACGGAATCGTTAATTTTAAATCTCTAGTTATCAGTTAGAAGCAACTAGCTTATTATTTATGTTTTACCTCCAAACTGTCAGATATTTTTGGGTTCTACATTACTTCTTATCACACCCACTACAGGGAATGAACTTAAATGTGTCATTTTTCTGCAAATTTGATACTTAAAGGAGCAATATGTCAGATTATGCAACTTTTCGAATTCATACTCCAAACAAACAGGGGGCAACTAATCCCCAGGTGTCCACCCCGTTTCACCGTTTCTCCTCATCCCTCTTCACTCCTCCCACTCCTTACCAGTCTAGAAGAAACACTGCGAGTTCAGCATTAAACGTCATCCATTTACTTGCCAGGAGCAGAAAGCAAAGGCAATACTAAATTTGCTTTGCTTCTTTTTATGTCACTTCTTTTCTTTGCTGCCAAAAAAGGTTTCTTGCCAGGAGCAGGCGACTGTGGTGATAATGGTCACTTGCCAAAAGCTTTAACCATTGTTGCGTTTACTGTTCCCTTCACTGGCTACCTGTCCTTAAATGGTCTAACCAATGGTGGTACCTTCAACATGACTAACAAGAGGTTAGAATACGCAGTGCTACTTCTTCATTCTCTCATCTTGGACTGATGGCATGCTCAATGCCACAGTGACTCACTATCGCCTCTTGGGGTACAAAGTGGCATTCCAGTCCTACTATGTTAGGAACTATTGGAACTAACCATTTTTTCATCTTGTTTTAAATGGTTGGCGAATGTTAAGTTAGGCTGGAACACAAGAATGGAAATATTAAAATATTAATTCAGCCCTGAGTGAACCTAATGTTTTTTTCTGTTTCTAAGCTCTTAACTAAACCCATATTAAAGTAAAAATGTTGTTGCTGTGGCCAAACCTCATATCTATGGTAGGGGCTGCATAGACTAGTCGACTAATAGATCTCTAGCCAGTGCTGTGAGCTAGCTGAGGACAGTGCCTGAAATACAGCAGTGGTAAAAACGGCTGTGAAGAGGCTGGAAGAGAGAACAGAGATCAGTTTTCCTGCTAAACATAAAATTTAGATCAGCAAAAAAGGGCCATTTGACTGACATGCAAATCATTCAGTTACAGACAGTTTAACATGACTCACACAACAAAACAATCTTAGAGTACCAGCCAGCAAACTCACAAGGATATCTTGTTCACTTGCTAACTATGGCTTTAAACACAATTCAAGAATAACCTTAAAATAGGATATAATGAAAGTTTTCTGATTACTCAAAAGGCCTAATGGTGAGTACACACAACTGCATGCTACCAGCATTTAGCTTGAAAAACAATCATTTGTTTCCCCATCAGACAATGCACAGACCAGAGGCAGTTGAAATTCTTGGTGAGAGGTGAGTTTCTGAGAGCTGTGGTGATTCTGCGCTGTTTAGTCTGTGTACTTCTGAGTGCAGAGTGTCTGAGGCTAAAACTCATTAAAATACAAAAACTAATTACAAAAAACATTTCTGCAATGCACATCTCAGCATTTTCCACCCCAGCCCTTATAGGGCTTGGGAATGTAATGTCATGACACAGTGTCTTATGAGTCATCCACCACCACGGCGTTAGTCGATCTAGGCTGGTTCAGAATGGGTGAAAAATTCTTCCTTTTCTAATTGCTTTCCTTAATTCATCTATCCAAACACAGCTCTAGTTAAACAGCACATCAAAAGCACTGCAGCTGCAGTGAGAGTGCTGATAAACATCAGGCTCAAGCTCATTTTGTACTCTAATCATATAGACTTCATAAAATAGAAATTTCAACATCGATTAGTAGATTAACACCATTGGGATCAACGAACTATTCACAGACGCCCCTTAGGTGACAGAATGTAAGTGTTGCAGTATTTAAGGTGAAATATAAAATTAAAAAAAAAATGGTGAATAAGAAGCAAATTATAGCTTTGTGTGTAGATATGTACTGATACTACCACTATAACGTTTTACCTTTCAAAATGCTCTATTCCATTATGAGGTGCAGTAAATTATGCTGTGACAGGGCTAGTAACATTAGCTGAAGTGTCAGGTGATTAGTATTTGTCTGTTTCTCATTAAGACTTTAGATTCACTATTCCTTCAGTGTAAAAAAAGGAGACATAATCTAATATGAATTTCTTTGGGGTTTAATATTGTACATTACAATAATGGTGTCATTAGCTTGCTAACTAGGTAGGCAAGCAGTGTTTGCAAATGGGCTACCTACAGTGGAATGTGCCAGTGGCAGCTTTAAACATGCCAAAACAAAACAAAACAAAACATGTCAGTGGCTGAGCGAAATACACCAACAACTGAGTTGAATGTCAGTGGCTGAGCGAAATACACCAACAAGTTAGTTGAATATGTCAGTGGCTGAGCGAAATACGCCAACAACTAAGTTGAACATGTCAGTGGCTGAGCGAAATACAGCAATAACTGAGTTGAATGTCAGTGGCTGAGCGAAATACACCAACAACTGAGCTGAACATGTCAGTGGCTGAGCGAAATACACCAACAACTGAGCTGAACATGTCAGTGGCTGAGTCAAATACACCAACAACTGAGTTGAATATGTCAGTGGCTGAGCGAAATACACCAACAACTGAGTTGAATATGTCAGTGGCTGAGCGAAATACACCAACAACTGAGCTGAACATGTCAGTGGCTGAGTCAAATACACCAACAACTGAGTTGAATGTCAGTGGCTGAGCGAAATACACCAACAACTAAGTTGAACATGTCAGTGGCTGAGTCAAATACACCAACAACTGAGTTGAATGTCAGTGGCTGAGCGAAATACACCAACAACTGAGCTGAACATGTCAGTGGCTGAGTCAAATACACCAACAACTGAGTTGAATATGTCAGTGGCTGAGCGAAATACACCAACAACTGAGTTGAATATGTCAGTGGCTGAGCGAAATACACCAACAACTGAGTTGAATATGTCAGTGGCTGAGCGAAATACACCAACAACTGAGCTGAACATGTCAGTGGCTGAGTCAAATACACCAACAACTGAGCTGAACATGTCAGTGGCTGAGTCAAATACACCAACAACTGAGTTGAATGTCAGTGGCTGAGCGAAATACACCAACAACTAAGTTGAACATGTCAGTGGCTGAGTCAAATACACCAACAACTGAGTTGAATGTCAGTGGCTGAGCGAAATACACCAACAACTGAGCTGAACATGTCAGTGGCTGAGTCAAATACACCAACAACTGAGTTGAATATGTCAGTGGCTGAGCGAAATACACCAACAACTGAGTTGAATATGTCAGTGGCTGAGCGAAATACACCAACAACTGAGCTGAACATGTCAGTGGCTGAGTCAAATACACCAACAACTGAGTTGAATATGTCAGTGGCTGAGCGAAATACACCAACAACTGAGTTGAATATGTCAGTGGCTGAGCGAAATACACCAACAACTGAGAGAAATGTGCCAGTGGCTGAGTCAAATACACCAATAACTGTGTAAAATGTTCCAGAAGCTGAGTGAAAATGCCAGAACTGAGTTAAATCAAAGAACTTATGAATCCTCCCTGGTTAAACATGCCAGTCAACATAGCCCAATAGAACAATCTCATAATGCAGCATGGTGTGATGTCCATTCCCAAGCCCTATTAGCAAGATATTAACAGACATTTGGAAAACTCTATCTTCAAAGTAGCAGTGACGACTAGTCATATTTTCTGAATGACTCGACTAAAAATTGACTGTTATGCAACCCCAAACGTACAAAATTCTTATCCCCCTGAACCCTTGGCCTATTATTCAGTTTCTAATTTTACAGTCAGTTGAGTTGTACTTAATATTACCAGGGACATGAACTAACAAGATAGGGTCAATTTTGATTTCAGTCTGACTTTTTGACTTACTATACAATAATACTGTAAATTATTGCTACTATAAAATACTTAGTATACAATATGAAGCTAATATGCAAGTTCTGTAGTTAGGAGAGTGAGGAACTGAAATGTGGGCCCACATACGCATTGTTAGGGTTAAGTTCTAACAAACTTTAATTTCAAGTCACTTTGTCCCATTTCTATTGGTTCATTCATCCAGTTAAATGGAACTGGTCTTCCACTCAATGTAACTGTGAAACCAATCCCAAATGCACACATTGGTTTGTTCACTTGACACTGACTTCACGTTAAATGCATTGACAAATGCAGCAGGCAAACAAACTCATTACAGCAGCTGTGGCTCAAAGTGCTTCACAGAATTACAAAGAGAAACTGCACATTTGGCCTACCTGTATGCTCTAAAACAGTGATGTAGCTGCAGACAGGCACTTCATATAGCCTACTTAACATGTCAAAATGAATATACATGTCTCTGAGTATTTTTAAATGATAATATATTTAAATATTAATAAGTAGAAATGAATAAGTGTATTTGTAAAAAGAGGAATCTGCTTTTCCATGTGAATCCTTTGTTGATTCCTTTTTTTTGGGGGGGGGTTTAATTTCATGTTATTTTGGTTCAGCACTACGACTGCTTTACTGTCACTCACAGCTCTCATTTTGAAGTTTTAGCATTTTGTTTTAGCTCAAAAGAGACCATAGAGCTGTACAAACTTCAGTTTCCATGCTGACAGATGCGGGATGTACTACGAAGTTCTGCTACATGTGTCTCTACATGTGAAGAAAACAAACTGATATTGAATCGACCCATTTTTGAAATGTACTTAAAATGAGTTTTAAAATAATGTAATTATTCCAAGCTTTAAATCAGCCAAAGTCAATCAAGTCAAATAAGAGATTAAATTGTGTTTTTCAGCCTCACAAGATTTCCAAATACTATCATGAGAGGCACACTCAAATAAATGAAGTCTGTTGTACTTAAAATAGGATATGTCCCACATTCCTTAACTAATCTGAGCTAGAGTTTTTGATTATTCCTTTAATTCAAAGATTTTACTGGCTCCTGGCTTCATCTATTTGCATTTGGGTTTGTCTTCCCCTTATTGTACTTGCCATTTCTGTGTTATCTGTCTTCCTAGGATATCTTCTCTTGGGTATATGCCTATAGTTTGGTTAACTGCCTGGCCTTGTTATTGTATGCCTTATCATATCCTCTATTGCTGATTGTGGTTCTTACCTTATTTCAACAAAAAGCAATTCAACTGGGTGGAAATAATTTCCACAATTCAATTATGTCCAGCTAAGAAATGATGTTTTGAGTGTGGACTTGTTTAATATACTGTATATTGTTCTTACTTTTACTTCTGCTTAAATTAGGGTTTCATTAAACAAGCAGTCATTTTACTTGAAATACAGCTGAAAAGATTAAGAGCTTTAAGAACACAGGAAGTGTCAGATTTTCAGTAATTTAGTAATCATTCAGTATTAGTGAATGAAACTGAAAAGACAGTAAATAGCGCAAAAAGCACTCTAAATGTTCTGTACATAGACGTTTTGTTCAGAAACCTCATCTAATAATAGTAATTTTTTTTTGTCAGGTGGGCAAATACAAAATCAAAAGTTACATATGTTAATTCAACAAAAAAAGTTACATATGTTAATTTTGTTAAGTTTACTCTAAATAGCCATTTAAAACATTATGACATCTGTTATGACATGTATATAGGATGTCTTGCCTAATAATTAGGGGTGATTTAATGCAGGAGTAATTCAGGGCCTATTATTGGGCGATTTTTCATTATCATTTGCCCCTTACTCAGACTGCTAACAAAGCTACTGAGTTAAACGCAGAAACAATATTTACTAAGATGACATTTTAACGATAATGAAATTTGATCTGTTTTCTCTGAGTGCTGTTATTGTGTTATAGCCAGCTGAATTTTCATGCTCTCCGCTAAGCTCCACTTTCTTTTCCAAGCCCTCCAATCACTGCACAGCACTGTTGCTATCCAGCATTGCCTCAAGCTCAGTCAGTGTTTGAATTTGAAGCTCCAGCTTTGGTTAAAAGAAGTATGAGCATGTGTAAAAGTTAAAATGCTCTTTTACTTCAATGGCTGAAATGGGCTTTGTGAAAATGTAAATGTAAACATCTAATGTTACTTCAATGTGTCAAAGGTAGGACAAGAATGGACCAGTATCTTTTATCTATAAAGATTAGGTTTAGGCTTTGTATTGTTTTTCCTTATTTTTGCACATCTTGTGTCTGATTTTATCTAATATCGCTATCTTTGGGTCTAGACGTTAGGAAACTGTGTCTATCAAATTAGCCAACCCACTTTTTCACAGGCCTACCCAAAAGTTTATTTTTTTCCGACACCACTGAATCAGACGATAGACTTTAGCTTGTAGATCTTGGCTGTTTTGCTGCTGTTAATGGTTTTACAGAGTAAACTGTACCACATACCTCTTGAGAAGTGTCGCATGCCAAATTGAACAAAGCAGAGCTTGCATATATAAGCTGAAGTTGAAGTTCATCTCAAGTTCAGCACAAATTACAAACCGTGACTGAATATGGCTGTTAGTGGTTTGGTTCTGGGTTTAAGTTGGTGAGACTGAAACGGTCTTCATATTTGCCAGCTTTTTCCATTTTACCTTAAATAGTGCAGCAGTTGCAGGTGTTAGACAGTAGTAATGGAATCATAATGAATGTAAGTCTGTTTCATTAAAAACAGGTTTTGAATTTTTGGACGTAACTTGGTGAGTAACTACACCCATAAGACCGCCTGTAGCCCCAGGGCCCACAAGCAAATTTATTTATTTGCTACATTTATTTGCTAAATTTCCTTCAGGAGCAATAAAGTATCTATCTATCTATCTATCTTTCTAAGCAGGTCAAGACATCCCTACTAATAATAACTGAAATTATAAACAGAGAACAATGAAAAGTTAGTATGAGGTAGTATACTGATATAATGATGGAAATGCTGGAATCTCTATTTGGTCATCGTGTTCTAGCTTGTCCAACAAGGTGAACAAAAACAAGCTATGCGAAAACAGTGAGTGTTCACATGCCTGTATGTGCATGATATCTACATGTGGCAGTACAATCTTATTAAAACATCAAAAACACACTGTTTATGTTGTATGTACCAAATATAGTAGTTGTATCTTTATTATATATGTTTTCAATGCATGCTTCAGCAAATGGCTCTGGTCATGTGACCAATTACAATGGCAACATAAACATTTTCATATGAAATCAATGCAACCTTTTATTTGATTTATAGCTTATTGTTCAGTAGAAAACACATCAACAACTCAAAGAAGTAGGATTAAAGGGGTTAACTATAATAGAACTGTACCTGCACTGTCAAAGCCCTATATTAGGGCTGTTTAACATTACAGAAAATTTAATAAATTTTGAGTAAATACAAACTGTGCCCTGGAAGCATTCAGAATAAAATTGGACCATACATCATCTGATCTTTAACGAAGATAGCAGTAACAACATTATTAATGCTTATGATGTATAAAAAAAAAATAATAACACTTATTCTAACAGCAGTTGGCCTGTTATGTGCTCTGAATGGCATCACGCACAGATAAACACATAATAGTTCATTATTCCAACTGATTACAAATTTACAGACATTGTGCCTCTTTTTTTTATTGACCCATTCTAACTGGTTCAGTTTGCTGAATACTATTAAAATAAAACATTATCATTTTTATGCAAGAGTTTTTGACAGAAACCAACCTGAAGCACCTGAGGGTTAGCATCTATAACTGAATTCACAAGCAGTGCAATTTAATGAATTAAATGAGACAGCGTTAATAAAATGATCAATTATTCAGTTATCAATAATGACAACAATAACAAAAAAAATGGAATTTACACCATAATGGGATTCAAAGTGACTGTACTGGCAGCGCCCCATGCAGCATTTGACTGAAGCTTGTAACTTGGAATTTTTGACTTCTGACTAGGAAAAATCAAAGAAAATGCCATCACCTGGGAATTCCTGCTTGGTAAGTCGGGACTGTTTTTAGCACATGATGTCAAATCAACACGGCTGCTTGCACTGTCAACAGTAATAAAGCACCACTTCTCTACTTTTAAATGATATTTGTTTTAGGTCGGGTCAAAAATCAATAAATAAATCTATAACATTGGCTGTGTTTAAATGCCTTAAAAGACTTTTTGCCAATCTGATCAATACATTTCAATTATAGATTAAGACTGAGGTGTTTATATGTTTACTCTACTCAACAATCTCTCTGTATACATGTGCACTACAAATGATCTGATCCAAAATTTTGCACATGCACAGAGAACCACTTAGTTTTGAGTTTTCAGCTGGCGCGTTTGTGTTTTTAATTGTTTTAAAATGATGTCAGACTCAGGAAAACGTACTTCACATGTACTTATGAAAGAAGGGCAAGAGGAAGACGTCGTGTTCTGAGACACATAAGCTGGACGTCCGTCCCACCGCCGTCTTTTAAAGTTCAGAGCATAAATTTGTCTCCTCTGCAGACCAGTTTCTACTCCCGCCATGTTGAATGTAATCAGATACAGGCGTTAACATGGTTATTAGAGCTGGGTGATATGGCCAAAAATCTTATCACAATAAAAAATGTCATATCGTTTGATATCGATACATATCGCGATAAATGTCAAATCATTATTTCTTGCAAGTTTGAAGGCTGATTTTTGCTCCTGAGTGGTCAGTTACTGTTTTAAACTATCCTTTATGGTCAGAACATGACAAACACTCATCAAACAGTGGAACATTTCACAAATCTGTCATGGGACAGTGGGAGAAAGTGTCTGGTTGGCTGTTTTTACCAGCTGGAAAAGCACGGCTGCAAGCTTTGTAATAGTCATAATTTAAGCAAGGAAACAGATTATTTTTAGCTGTCTGGTGACGAATTGGATTTCTCTATTTTATGATAATATTTTGGGGGTGAACTTCAATATATCTGACGTTCGCTGTGTAAAAGCATTAACTGCAGTGTTATTCTCGCATCAGACAAACGGAGTCATCCTTTCAGGTATGTTTAAACTGAAATCAGCGCTTTTTTGTCTTGATTGATCTACAGTAACATCAATTCGCTGTGCTGAGTGACAAGAGCGTTGCTTTGAGTTAGCCAGCTGCTAAAAACAGCTAGCCTGGGAAGCTAGCATTCTTCCGCTCTTCAATACCACATTGAGCATCCTCAGTTTACTTTTGCTCAAATCAGTGCTGTAACTTGCATTAACCCATTTAAAGCACTAATACTAAAATATGACTGAGCACTGTAACAGTGCTATAGTTGTGTGGAGCAGACGTGATTTAACGCTAAAGCTTGTTAGGATGTAAGAGGTGAGTTCGCTGTAGGACAGTTTAGTTACACCATTCATCACTCACATTTGGTCACAGGTGAACAGATCGCTGGTCACTCCACTCAAACAGGGGATATATAACTCCACGTTTCAGACGTTGCTAAAGTATATTTGGCGACTCATTTCACTCCTTGACACATCATGTCGAAAAACTCGGAAGTACACCCTCTTGTGGCGACAGCAGAGTAATGTCGCTTTCCTTGCAGGAGAAAACGCCATGGCTGTCACTAGAACGTGGAAGTGTAAGAATGCTGTATTATATCGAAAAGTTATCAAACATTTCTTATAGTTCTATTGAGGAATATCGTGATAATTATCGTTATCATTTTATCACCCAGCCCTAATGGTTATTACTCTTTTATTGAACAGATTATTTACAGGATTATCCACGTTGTTCAATCAGATAGAAACTGTATTCCCGAATGTCCTCAAACTGGACAAGTCTATTCCGACTGAGGTGTATACATAGATGGATTGTGTTCCTATTGAGCTATTAGTCAGATTATTAACAGATTATTAGGCTGTATGTAAACGTGGATACTGACAATAAAGTTCACTGTTTTTAGAAGATAAATACATTGCAAATGTTAAAATTACTAACGTTAGCTGGCTAGCTTGTTGCTAACGCTACTCCCCTTCTTGAAGGCACCCATGTTTTTTTTTCACTTTGTAGTTTGAACATGAAGTCAAATATGATGGAATTCTGAGTTGAAACAAACGAAAGAATTGTTTCTAGTCAAACTAGACCATGCTGCTCTTCTTGAACGAGGAGAGACCCAAAATGGTAGTCAGCTATATGATAGCCAGCTAATATTTCAACAAATTTGAAATCACTGGTAAAATCCGACAAAAATAAATACATTTCCAGTTTCTACAAGAGACATTAGACAAGCAACATAATGTTCATATTAAGTATCAAGAAAGCACAATAAAGTGTACAATCTGTTTACTGTCAGCTCAGTTTTGTCTTATTAAATGCACAATTTTATAAAGGTTTCCTTGTAGTATTATGTTTAGAATGTTTCTTCAAAATCATAAATGAATTTTGGCTTCAGCCAGGAATTTCCATTTAGTTGCATCACTAATATAATAATAAATAATAATAAATAATATTATTCATAAACATAATAATAATAATTTAGGGTGCACCCATTGCTAACATACGCATTCAACTGTCCATGTATAATCTCCATAAAAACGCATTAAATAATCAATAGAATAGGAAACTCTGGAGCCTAAGGTCACCACTGTGGAGCAGTGGAACTGTGTTCTCTGGAGTGATGGCGCTTCAAACTAATCATCCATCATCAGTACCTGTAAAGCAATCAAATCCTCACAATAGTGCTCCAACATCTGGTGTAAAGCCTTCCCAGAAGGGCGGAGGCTGTTACTGCAGCAAAAAGAGGACAAACTACCTATTAACACCTTTGATCTCAAAAGAAACGGTTTCTACAAACTTTTGGGCATATAGTGCACCTAGACTTATCACTCCAGCTATAATGCACTAATCTTTCTCTCACATCCGGCACGTTAGTTAAAAAGCTCCATCATCCTTTGAATAGATCAGTGTGAATAGATGGTGTGAAAACCATCGCATGATGTTCTTCACTAGAGGATGCTCCAGATAAAGCACGTAGGCCCGGGACACCAGAGCACACATCCCTCTGCAGGCTATCAAGAGAAAGTCAGGCTCTTTTTAGGTGAGACACCGAGGATGAATCAGTAGGAGCAAAAAAAGGAAAAAAAACCTGGAGAAATAAATATATAAAAGATGAAAAAGTGGAGCCGAGAAGCTTTCTTTCAATTTTTGTTCGCCAGTGAGTGCTGCGTGCCTGCTTAGAGCTGCATCTCCATCGACTGCATTGACTCCAGCTTCTGTAATGGTGCTCGCCTTTAAGAAAGTAAGGTACTCTTCAAAAACCTTATGACTACTCGTTTTAAGACTAATACCACTCAGGAGGTAATAGGTTAGAGAACAAATGAGGAACAAATTTAAGAAAAATTACTGGACCGATTTTCATCAAACCTGGAGCATTTTCAAACAATTTTCTGAACCACAGTCACTTACTGAGGTTTTCATTTACTGGCAACGATTTTCTGCACGATGTACAGAAAAGAGAAACTTTTGAAGTGTTCCTAAGGATGCTTCATGAGCTCACTTTGGTGGATGAAAAAATGTTGATATTCGTTTAGCATTCCAATGAACATGAAAATAAGGCCAAAATGATGATAAAACATACAAAATAAACAACATTAAAAACATAAAACAACAATAAAAACATTAAAAAATTAAACAACAAAGTAAAATAATTTTCAGTATTTATTGTGTGCACTCTTTGCCTTTAATAAAGCTTTCACTCTTTTCAGGAAACTTTTTTTATTGCTTTTGTTGTTTTTTAAAGAAATTTGCAAGGACATTGTCAAAGTTCAGTATCAGAAGTTGGTTGCATTTTCTGTGAACATCTCTGACTCAGCAAGTTTCTCTGTTCTCTAAGTGTCTTTAAAACAAAAGATTTCATAGCAAACCACCCTGAATGACTGTTTACATATTAACCATTTGATTGTGCAGGGCTGATTTCTTTCTATAACAGAATTTCCCTTTAAAAACCTTCTCATTCACAAACAAATAGGTCTTTTAAGAATTATGTATCAAAAGCTTTGAAAATCAATAGTGATGAAGCATAGCTCCAAAGAACCTTTTTGGCATGTTCATTTCAAAATTCATGAGTCTATACCGGGGTCAGCACCATGCGGTTCTTTTACTGTCCTGTTGCGGCTCCACAGCAGAATTAGATTTTTGGGTAAAAATAAAAGAATCCCCCTTTACAGTAAAATAAATCTCTGCTGATCGTTCTAACAGTTTTAACAATAAATGGTCTTAAACGCTGGAGTTAATGCATAACTGCTAATTCATCCTTTAACCCTGAAGGTTGGTACGCAGACTGCTGGTCACCCTAGCAACGACAACAGTCTCGCCTAGCTAGTAGCTATTGAAAAGGCAAAGAGATTTAAGAGAGACATTGATAATATGGAGACTAATGGACTTATTTGCATTTATAAGCACTCAGCTGGTTTACTGATATGTTTAATTTGCAACGAGAAACTGTCAAACACTAAAAAGTCTTTAAGCTGAGGTCAGCTTCTTACTAGCCAGCTTCTTGTTCGAATTCTCTCATTCCAACTTAATTGGTGAGGCAGTTACATTCTGGCTGGCTGAGATTTAAGGTGTAACAGAAAAATTCGAACAAGAAGCTAGCGAATGAGAAGCTGATTTAAATTAAACGCTGAGACATTTTACAAGAAACTATTCTACCTCTGTTTCCTGCTGAAGATGTGAGAAAAGTGGCTATAGCTGAGTGAAATTTTAAAGCAAAGTAAGTCTGCGTTTTCATTAATATTATATTTCTTAGCCAATACTAGCACATTAGCAAATACTGAGACATATTTACAGCCAAGATGGTAAAACTGACAAAATGTTGTGGCTCCCAAGGTGGTTTGATTTTTGCTGAAAGGACAAAATGGCTCTTCTTAACATTTGGGTTGCTGACCCCTGATCTCTACCATTCCTATAGAAATCTTGGAATGCTTTCGCGTTTCTGACAGCATGGACTTCTTCTCATTTTGGTGTCACCTGTAGATTTAATGGTCTGCACACTGCCGGGGTTTGGAGAGGGCGAGGTGAAGGGCAATTTTAAAAACAGACTTCTACAGTAAAGCGAAAAATGAGTCCTACCGCAGGCAGAGCATAACTGTCCAGAACATTGCAAATGCCAATCCGTCTCATGGAGTGCCAGGCTAGCGGCATGATATTTCAGCAGGCCATGCTGTACTGAGATTGTGGTCAGTGGAGACAGCTGGAGTCCACTGCTCTCGCTGTCACACCCCCTAGTACAGGAAAGGAAGTGTGAGTGTTTGTACACTGAGCATCAAATGGTTTAGGACATCTTGCTTTCTTTTGACGTGTGAATTGTCTCACTGTTACTTTTGAGGTAAGGAAGGCGAAATACTGCGAATATACTCGCAAAGGTTTAACTAAAAAAAAACAGAATCCAATTTATTTATTTTTTCTGGTTGTATAACATACCACAAACAGCTAAAATTATATTTCAAGCATCACCAGTCCAGAGTCAATAGAGGCAATAAAATTGTTCAGTGGTCCTTTTTTAATATAAATGTTAATTATAACCACCATGGAAGACATTATAAGTGCATGAAGTCTAACAGTAGGAGAAAACGTATGATAGTCACATGCTAACCCAGCCCATTGCGTTAGCTAGAGGTTCTTTGTTGTTTGTAGCACATTGTAATGGCTTACAAACCTCTGTACAGTTATTACCATAACTGTCAACCCTTGTGGTTGAAGCTAGTATGACATGCTAATTGTTAGCCATTTTTCCCCTGGTTCATGAAGGGTAAAAAAAAACAGCTACTTTCTAGCCAAGAACGATTTATTAACTTTTAAAAGAGAATTCTTTAGATTTTTCTCATTTTTCAGTATAATTCAATTGTTGAAATGTAAAGAAAGTTATTCAGAGTGCGTTGGTGTGAAATGGTTCACTGTAGAGAAACTTACTCAGATTTCTTTACAATGATGCAAGTAGGAGCCAGGAGTCGTGATGTCTACAACACATATTTTGTTTACTACCCAGAATGACCAGCGAACCTACACGTGTCTTCTGAGTTTGTATATGTAACGCTGATGATCGTAAATTAGTGGTAAATCTGAAAAAGTATGTTTATTTTGAAGACTGTCTCACAACACCCTGCATGTACCTTCCTCACCATAATTAAAAAGATACATTTAAGGCCAAATTCTTTTTAGCGTAAAACAATGTCTCAGGCATCAGGCATTTCACATAATAACATTCTGTGATTTAGCTTTTAGAGGCATTAAACTCTTCAACTGGTTCCGGTCACTACCACTGTGAACAATTCTGACTCTGGAACTGAGCATTTCTCATCAAACCATGCTGAATGACTTTGTTTATATTTTAACTACATAACTAAACCAAATTTTTTTAAAAAGCTGGTGGATTTCCCCTTTAATTGCAATGTATTAATGCTATTTGCCACAAGACAGGATCTTTATTAGGGTATTTATAATTCATTCATATGTCTGGTGTGTTTAGCTGCTGCACTGTATGTATGTATGTATGACTGAAGTCTGATGGAATGGCAAATGAGGCTCTCAGCAAGAAAAAAAAAAAGTGCCTGGAATCTGACAGATGTCATGCGAGTTGCCTGGGCAACAGGGTTTTTATTTTTTCCTGCGTACTGTGATTGATTCACTGCAGTCACTACGTAGACGTTACAAATGAGTCAAAGAAATGAGTCTCTAGAAATTATTAATGCTGACAAATCTATTGACTGTTGCTGAACTGAGAAGAATGGAGGAGGCGAGAGCGGAGCGAGTGCACGCCGAAAGACTGCACCAACGTATCTGAATTCCCTACACAATGGGCGACAGAGTAAATGCGTGGGAATGAAGCCAACAGCTTGTGTTGTTTCAAAGGACTCTGAGTGCCGTTCTTGGATCAGTCCTGCTACCGTTCACTGGCACACTGCGCTTAAGGCGAACCTGATCTGCAAACAGCGTTTCCGTTCATGGTGCACTTTGATTTAAAGCCACTGGCTACATGCGTTCCATCATTGGAATTACTCTCAGGGTAAAAACAGCATGTGGTTTGTAGTCAGAGTGGGGTTTGTTGAGTGCACTTCCACACAGGGGGCTGTCTCTCGTCCATTTATATAATGATGACTTGCTCTGAGTTTTATCCTTAACAATGGAGTCCATAACCTCCACCAAAAAAACGCTCACAAATATACACTTACAGTGAAGCCTATAAAACAGCAGTGACTTTTCCCTTAACAATGGAAACCACAACCTCTGCCAAAAAACGCTCTCAAATATATTCTTACAGTGAAGCTTCTAATTAAACACCTCAATTCTAAAAAAGTTGAGGCAGTATGTAAAATGCAAATAAAAACAGAAAGCAGTCATTTGTAAATGTAACTTTAACCCATGTTTAAATGAAAACAGTGCAAAGACAAGACATTTCATGCTTCACCTTATCAAGTTAATTATTTTTTGTTGTTTTTTTACCCTCATTATGAAATGTATGCTGTTCTGAAAGATT
Organism: Colossoma macropomum; assembly: GCF_904425465.1. Lineage (NCBI taxonomy): Eukaryota > Metazoa > Chordata > Actinopteri > Characiformes > Serrasalmidae > Colossoma > Colossoma macropomum. The sequence goes on from NW_023494799.1 coordinate 25,903,741, forward strand.
TGGGACAGGGGCAATTGAAGACTACAGACATTGTGAAATGTTTAAAAAGCACATCTAAAACAGGTGAAGCAATTATGCTTGGGTGTAAAAGGAGCATCCAGGGAAGGCCTAGTCCTTTATTAGCAAAGATGGGTCAAGATTCACCAATTTGTCAAAAAATGTTTTCCTGAACAAGCGATTGCAAGAATTTTTTTCACCCTCATCAGTGAATAATATCATCAAGTTTCAAGGAATCCAGAAGAATCTTAAGGGCAAGGCTGAAAACAACAAAGAATGTCTATGAAAAGCATCTGAGCATCCATGATCCCTCAGATGGCACTGCATTAAAAATTGGCATGCTTCTGTGATGAATATCACCAACAGGCTCAGGAATACTCTGACAAACTGTTGTCAACAAACACTGTTCGTTGCTGCAGCCACAAATGCACATTAAGACTGTACTATGCACAGCAGCAGCCTTATATAAAAAAACAACGCCCAGAAACACAACCGACTTCTCTGGGCTTGAGCTCTTCTGAAATGGACTGATGCACAGTGGAAGCAAGTACTGTGGTCTGATGAGTAATGAATAATTGACATCATGTTCTTCGGTCCAAAGAAGAAAAGGACCATCCAGACTGTTACCTGCATAAAGTTCAAAAGCCAGGATCTGTCATGGTATGGTGGGATATTAGTGGGTACATCTTGTAAATCTGTGAAGCCATAATTAATGCTGACAGATATGTACACATTTTGGAGCAACATACACTGGCTTGTAATCCTTCTCAGGAACGTCCACATTTATTTCAACCTATCACCAAACCACAATCTGCGCATTACAACAGCATGGCTGCGTAATCCTGCAGTCCAGACCTGTCTCCTATTGAAAATGTATACCACATAATAAAGCATAAAATATGATAACGAAGGGCCCATACGGTTACAAAGCTGAAGACTTGTATAACAGAAGAATGGAGCTTTCAGAACTGGTGTAATTGGTATCTTCAGTATGCAAGCAGTTTTTAACTGCTAAAAAGAAAGGTGCTGTAACACAGTGGTAAACATGCTCCTGTCTCAACATTTTTAAAACACGCTGCAGGCATCTAATTTGGAAGTGAGTATTTACACAAAAATTCATTAAAAAATTGTCACAGTTTTTGTACTGTTTTCAGTTTAACATAGAATTTACTGGTTTGTGTTTTTTATCAGCATTTATTGCCCAAGTCCTAATGAGTCTTTATTAGGAAACAGGTGAGTGATAATGAGGCAGAGGCAACAATGTTCCAATGTTACCGCTCCACTGTAATGTAAAATGAATTTCTGGTTGTGTTATATTAAACATCTAGCAAAGTCTGAACAAAAAAAAAAAAGAAAAAGGTTGATATGTGATAAAACACTGCTTAAACACTGCTGTCTGGACGTGGCCCAACATTCTAATGAGCATGTGTGACTAACAGCCCTCAGTCCAATACTCCCAGCCTGCTACATCAATAATGCAGAACTAAACACAAAAGCATGATCAAAGCAGAGAGAAATTAGTGAAATGAGCTATTCATTTAAACACAGAGTTGTACACATTGTGTTCCTGACTCACTAAAAACATTATCTAGTTTTTATATGATGATGAAGGGACAGAAGGAGGACAGGACAAGAGATAAGCTAGCTCAATAGCTCAGTTTGCTTGCTAGGTTAGCTTTCGCTTGGTTGTTAGCTTTCACCTAAAGTTCTCTGCTGCAAACAGAGAAAGACCATGGGGGAACTCTGTTTTGTTACAGGATTCAGATTCCATGGGGCTTTAAGAACAAACAGTTTTCATTTTCCATGAGGAGGTGGTACAGTGCCATTTACCACAGGACATCTGTAATGTTTTTGGCCAATTCGCATGGTATAAGAAATCTCAGTATAAATGACGGAGATGGGAGTGGCTACTTGATTTACGCACCGCCTTCACTCCAGAGAAAGAGCAGCACATAGCAATTAATTTAGCCATTATTCTGTTTACTCTAACCATTTATCTTGCTGTCTTAAGTGAATGCAACGCATCATTAGTATCGCCATTAGCTTGGGAATTCACAGCAAACAGTCAACTTCAGCGCATAAAATCTAACTTTTTTCCTGTAATTTTCACATGTTCAAGTTGTACGCTTGAGGCAGTACAGTTACATTACATGTCAGCCTGATTTTAGCCACAGAGAACACAATAAACGCTTCTTTGAGCCTTCATAGTTAAGAAACTCTGTTTCCACAGAATATGATAGCATTTTTACAGACTATCATTTCTCACAGGATTAATATAACCTGAGCTTATTTCAATAGCTTGTTTTATAGAAGATAAAAGGCACCAGAATTTTACTGATGCGGGAGTGCGCATTCAGTAAAAATGTCTGACAGGGTGTATTGGGTTGGGGCTACAATCCATGAGAAACCACAGTAAAATTAAGCAATAAGCTATGAGAGGCTGTGTGTTACTGTGATTTTATCACAGGGAAGGGTGTTCTTAGGTGTGGAGTGGAATGCAAGGCCACGAGTGGCTTATTGCTTTTAAAAAACAGCGGACAACTTAAAATATGAATGAATGCATTTTTTTTTCAAAAAGTAATTTACTATTAATAAAAATTAACATAAGTATTCTATCAAGAAATGTAGCTCTTTTAGAGTATGGTATTGTCGCCAAGCAACCATGGACCGCTGAATAAGAACAATGTTCGACTGCCCATAGCTGTATACTGTGGTCATTTGTCGTATAATAATGAACATACTGAACATGTCATAATAGCACTGTTTATTGCAAAAACTCACTATATAAGTACATTTTGGCCACCAAATTACTGCTGTGAGTCTTATTTTGCACCAAGCAAATGATGCTCCTCTTTGGATGCTGGGGTCCAATCTCAAATGGCTCCCTGCTCCCTACATAGCCCCCTATAAAAATATTTAAATAATGGTTCTTGCACCACAACAGTGCATAATATTGCTAAAAGAAGACAGATTTGACTGAAACTGGGACATTTGAAGCATTTAAGCCATTCAGGTGACATTCTTTAGACTTTTATATTGCTGATTTACAGTAAATCATAAGTACTTTAATTCAAGCCTGTGATAATGATTGTTTAGGCTGTTAGCTATCTCTTAGCCTGTTAGCCAGCTGACCAGTCTAGTTCTAAATAAGAAAATAAGTTGTCAGCTCCTCAGTTTAAGCAAAAACGGGTTCTTACTTTGTCAGTACACTCAGTTGCCCATGCAAGCAGCATTAGTCAAAGATTATTCCATTAACAGCACAAGAACTTTTCATGGCCCAGTAATACCAAAGTTGATGTGAGGCAGTTATAGGTGTGCATTTAAGTATTTTACAGCTTCAAATGTGGCTTAGCCAATCAGACTTTAGAACCTATCTGTTTATAATTTACATTATCCTACCTCTTCATGCAAAACTAACTCTATCTGAATAGTGCTTAGCAGACTAAATCAGTATATTATTCCCATTTAATTCAGTTTACACCAGTTTCTTATCAACTACAATGTCTGTCTTAAAACATTTAAGCTCTTAATAGCCTAACTCTGGCATATCTTACACGTGTTGAAGTGTCATAGTCCATCCAGATCACTCTGTTAAGCTGAGGCAGGCTTACCTGCAAACTCTGGATCTCTCACAGCTCTGTTGGTGGAAGGTCATTTTCTTATATAGCTCCTTACCACTGGAATAGCATTCCAGAGAACGCTCAAAAGGTGTTTCAAATTAAGATTAAAAACCTATGTGTTTAGGCTAGTGCATGTCTCAAGTATTGTGGCTGATTTTTACTACTTTGGTCTATAATTGTGCGGTTGCTTGTCATTTAGAGTGAAGTGTGTATCTTTCCAACGTTTTATTTACATTCCTGTGTAAAGCACCTCGGGATTTTGTGAATAAAAAGCACAATGTAAATAAAGACTTATTATCATTATTAGCGCATATTATGAAGCAGATATGAACCCCACACTGCAGAAATAAGTGCAGAATGTGGATAATGCCATACACCTCAGCTGTTATGATAGCAGATCTGGCATTTTCCTCTGAGTGTTGCTCTGATAAATGTTTCAAGCCAATCAAGTATCAAAAGGAATATTCCATTACCCTCTAGAGTTGCAAATTGTGTACAACCGAGGCCAAACTACGGATTCCAAACAAACCGCTATGTCTCATTCGTCCCCGCTGATTAGATTCTGCAATGGAAACAAACTCAATCCAGCAATATAACTGAGCGAAAAGTGAAAGCCTCTTTGTTGCCTGTGGGATGCACAGGAATCGTGTTTGTTGGTAATGAGAGAGTTACTAAATGACTCATCTCACTTACTGCGTAGGAAATGATCTCATATAGACCAAAAGTGGATTGCCTGAAATACTGTCAGTGCCTACTCAGTGCATTCTGTGCTCACGGTGGCTCTGCTGAAAAGAGGCAGCTTGTAACCAGCTTAGAACAAAAAAAAAAGGCACCATAAATGAACTGATCATGTTCATCTGTGCTTTTCATACAAAAATAGAGAAGGTCATTCAGAACAATAGGAGGCATTTAGAGGGAAAACTTGGTTTAATAATGTCAGCTGACTGTAAAAACATATCAACTGGCTTTATGCACACATACATCCCTCCCTCTGTGTTTAAATCATTTATCACAGCAGGTCAACAGGTATTTCAGTCTGATACACAATGCTCAGCACATAGAGACAGCGCCACCTGCAGGTGAATGTGGGTGAATGCATGGTTAACAGTTTGAGGAAACTTACTTTCTCTTTCTTTATAATAAAAGATTAGATTTTTTTATTTATGTATACTTGAATCTATGAACTAATAAGGCATGTACATTTAAAATGAATCGCAACAAGGCATCTTAAAAACACACTTAATTGACACTGAACTCAAACAGAATCGTAAGTTAAACAGAATCTGGAGTTACACTGTGTTTTATTTTTCAGTTGAATTTTATTTGCGATTTTTTCTTTTCTCTTTTTTCATTCGTATTTTGTATTGGACTTATTTTTATTTTATTTAGAAAGCTTTTATTTCAGTTTTCCTCTATGTACTTTTCTAGTCGTGTAACCCTTTGACTTCATGAACTATGAAAAGAGCATTGGGGGGGTTAGGGGGACTGCATTTTGTTGCCAGCTGCAATGCATACAGAGGGGCATTCATCACCAGGCAAAAAAATAATAATAATAATAATATGCATAAAAAGTCATTTATTCAACTTTCAGTTAAGTACAAGTTATTTTTCAGTATCAGGAAAAAACAGTAAATAAAATAATTAAATAATTAAAATAATTAAATTTGTTGTGTCTAACCCCAGTGTATTCATTTACTCTCCCTGTATGCACTACAAAAGGCAATTCCACTGTCACAAGCTGTTACCACATGGAAACAGGAATATTTTATTGTTTTAAGTAAATCATATAGCATCTAATCTAGTATGATTACAAATACAAAACAAATTAAGCCTTATTCCGGTTCAAAAAACAAAAAAAAAGTGACGTAGTTGGACAAAAAATTAAAGAGTATCTACACCCTAAGATCTTTTTTTTTCATTAACAGCTGAAATGCATTGCTCTATAATAATAATAATAATAATAATAATAATAATAATAATAATAATAATATACCAGCCTTGCTAGTTCTTTCCAAACTGTAAAAATAACATTTTTATTGTGGTCAGTTCCTGAACAGCTTACATAAGGATTTAGGGCCACTGCAGCAAACCCTGGATGACTGGTGATGCAATCAGCGACCCCAACCTGGTCACATCTGTGAACAACCTGCTTGGTACGATACTGTCTCCCTGTTATACTTCTGTGCTTGGAATTAAACAGACAGCATGCTAAAACCTAGGCTAAAATGCTGGCAATGCTAGAAAACGGCTAGTGTAAGCTAACTAGCTTAGGCTACAAAGGTTGGGTTGGCTTTTTTTCATGCATTAACTTTTAACATACCTGTTGTCACCTCACTACTGCAAGAGTTCTCAACAAGTGAGAGATTTGTACGGGGCCCACAAGTGTGCCTGTATAGAAGGAGATGGTACCTAATGGCCTAATCGAAGTATGGTTTTCATAGCTTGATGTCAAAATAAATAAAGCTTCATTTATGTTTAAATGTTTAATGTTTAAAGAAATCCAATTTATTTATTCGGAATTCAGTACATCTGAGAAATCGGGACTCAAGTTATATCGAATATGGACCTGCTGAACAGATAATTAGAAGCGAGCTGTCACGGTTTTAGGGACTGCTCTGCCATTCGGACGCCTCTGCCGCTCGCTGTTAATCATTCTTTGGCACTATGTTCGCTCTTCAGCAGCAGTCAGTGACTTATACTGTTAAGATAAGACGCACTGTCTGATCAGAAACACCTTCCCTGATTGAAGATGGGGATAGAAGTGGAGAAATATAGTCAGCCTCGTAAGACCTCTCAGTTCCAAAAGTGCAGCTTGATTCTGTCACTCTACAAATTTTCTGGTATCTAACGTGAGCCATAAAAACACAGCAGCCCAGCCCACCCGGTTTCCCTTGCAGCCACACCTCCAAACCCGTACATCACTGCAGTGCCCCTCCCAGCGGGCCCAACTTATTTTTGAGCATTTTTCAAAGTTGAGCCAGGGGTGGAGTTAGCTGAAAATAGTTGGGTGTAGTTACTCTTTAACAAAAAGTGTCTGTTGCCATACAACAATGTTATGAAGTAAACTGTTTTAAAAGAGGGTTAAATCAGCTGGTGATGTTTTCTGTATTTATTTATTTATTTATAATTAAGATTGCCAATTGGCAATCTTGTAAATAAAATACATTAAAAAAATATGAGGTGCACTAGTGTTTGATTAGTCCCAGGCTTACGTAAAGGAATGCTAAGAGTGGTCCAACAGCACCTTGTTTCAGGTCACAGCCTCGTTGCTTCACACTCAATAAGGCCTCAATATTTATAATTTGTACTCACTGAATCATGAAACATCTCCACTCAACGATGCTGCGATGGTGTGAAAACATATGGATTCCATTAACCTAGGAGAGATAGGGAGCACATTACCACCATGATTAACAACCCTGTAATCTTTCATCATGTCACTTTGCGTGTTCCCATTCCTATCTTGTTATAAGGCCTGATGGAGTAACAGTGCAATCCAACACCCAGGCTGTGTTCCAATGTGCATACTTGTGTTTGACTAGCAGACTAGCAAACCATCCTCGGGTAAAAAGGAATGTGACTGGCATTAAATAACAACTGAAGTTAAACTAGATCAGCAAAAACAACTGAGTAGAAAAGGTTCCAGACTTCTCCAGTATTGAGTATCTATAGAACTGCAGTGGAATTTCTTATTACTTCCAACATCTATGACCACAGGAAGTGAAGTTTGTTAGACTCTATTGACCTCTTTTGTCGTCTAAACTGAAATGCTAAAGTTCTAAAATGTCCAGGAGCTCAACCAACACAACAGAGTAAAACTAAATCCCCAAAAAAGAGAATAACTAAATGCGAAGGACTAGAACTAAAGAGATTCATTTTTTTTACAAATATAATTGAGACCTAAAAATCAATCTAAATTGTACCTAGATGCAAGACATGATCTTGTAATGAGAACATCTGGGCACCACTATGAGAAATTTGGGCTACATGTGGGTAGAAACTAACTGACTGAAATTTCAAAACCAATCTAACACCTCTTGAAGGCGGCCTCAAAGCAGGGGAGGTGATGATGCGCTCGTCTCCATTGTAAGATGGAGAACAAGTCTTAGACCATGAATAAAAATAAAGTCACTTGACGGAAAAGTAAAAAAATTAAGCATGTGAGTCACATATGCGACAAACACATTACATGCAGTAAACATTACCTCTTGCAAGGGAAAATACAGTGAACAGGTCCATCTTGTTGCACATTTTTAACGTACCTAAATAGATTTGAGTAAAACATGCTTTTAGTCATTTTCTTGTCCCATAGCATCACCATCTGCAAATTTTCACAGCAATCATTTCTCAAGATGCACTCTGAAGGCCTCAATCACTGAATTGTGCGTACAAGTTGTAGAACTTACAGATATTTAAATCAGCCTCTTGTTGGCTGTAACAGTACTGTTTTGAAGCATATAAACAACTCACAGGGCAACTAGCCAGGCTAAAGTCTAGCCAATGAGTAAAGTACATTTTCATTAACTCAGTCTGGTCCAGCCTCCACATCACAGGGTTAGTCTTAACACAGTGTTACAGCTAAGATCAACAATGTGAACTTCATATCCCCCAATATGGCTTCAAAACAGTAGCTTTTTTGAAACTTTGATTCACAGATTCATTAAATAAACTACAGATGTCACATAAATTGTATATATATATATATATATATATATATATATATATATATATATATATATATATATATATATATATATATAGGGCCGTGACTAGGATCAAAATTTTAGTGAGGGCCATTTTGCAGAAATGTGACCTTCGTCTCATAGTGAATAAACTAACTGCCAAATATGAGCGTTACACCAACTATTTCTCCTTTTTTAACCAAAATATTGCTCCTTTTTACCCATTGATAACTGTTATGCACCTTTCTCTTTCATTTGTTAATTCCCCATCCTTTCATTTTTCCATAAACTGCTATAACTGTTCCATAAACTGATTGTGTTAATTTCGCTCATAAACTCTTAGCTAACTATATATACCACCACATTCTCTACTTAAAAAGACATCTGCCAGGGTCTGATCCAGCCTCCTTTCGCTACGCATACTTACTACGTAATACATATTCACGTATTTAGGATGATTGGCCGGTTCAAACACCATATGAATCTACTGAATTAGTTGTGCTTACATCAACTTACTAGCCCCTCAGTCTGTTACAGGCAACCTAAGTTACATTTTACAGCTTGTTTATATTAGCAAGCTAATGGCTAACAAGCTAGCCAACTCGAGCTGAAAGGAAAACAACGAGGAACATTCCACCTTTGGGAGACGTAACTATACTGCGCACTGGACAACTGGTAGACTTACACTAGCCACTGTTCTTACTGATAATAGTTGGTATATAGGATAAAAGTGTACCATTCAGAACAAGCCTTACTATTCAAACGCTTTTGAATTATGCAGTAGGCTAGTGATGAATATGTACGCTCATTCTGGGTGAGCGCTCCGAGTTACTTAATCATGGTCCTGCTTGGTGACCCAGTTTCTGCCATTTTTCTAGTGAGGAATCAGTCCCACAGTGGCCATATGGTTCATCGGAGGGAAAGCTGCGTCCACAGATTGCATGCTCTAAACTATATCTTGGCAAATATCTCCGTCGGCTAAAATTATGCTCCCTTCACCCTACCAAATATAGCATTAGACTAGAAAACATATATGGGTATGAGGCACAGTGGAATATTCAATCATACAATCAATACTATCCTCTTTGTGCTGTTGGTTAGGGTGAGTTCAGGTAAAATGGGACTGATATGGGACAGGTCATTACTTCTGAATGATAAAGCCAATATTATATTCTGTTTAATTCAGAAACATTCGTTAAAAAATTTTATATAATAAAAGTCACACACACACATATATATAGATATACACACATACACATTATATATTTATAGACATATAAAATATACTTTTGAGAGACCATCTGAACCCTGAACACATCTACTGAACAACTAATTCAGGTGTTAGAGCAGTGAAATCACCAAACCGAGCTGAACACTGCACCTGACCTGCAGGTGGGCTCCCCTGTGGCCTGAACACAACCTACTGTTCGCCGCACACTTGAGTCAGCGGAAAAGGCCTTGTAGAGATGTGCGTGTGTGTGTTTAACTTCACATGACTATGATTAAGTTCGTAAGTCAAGAGTTTGAGCATTAACAGAATCCAGACAAGCACTTAGACCCTTTACCTCCCACTGTGCTGGACTCAATTAATTCCCAACTAACCCATTCTGTGTATGTAAATGAGCCCTAGAAAGTTTTAATAAATGCGGGTTCATGCAGGCTCTTTGCCCCGAGGACTCTTGTTCTGAGGACCTCTTTTGAGTGAGAAGTTAAAGGTCTGTTTATACAGAGTGGCTCAGAAGAAGCCCAGCGATGGGCTTTTAGGAGATATACTACACTGAAGTATTGAGTTATTGTTGTTGTTTTGTCTTAAATTGTTTCGTAGCTACATTTACATTCAATATACATTCAATATACATTCTCTGCAGACAGGCCCCGACAACTACATATAATTTTCTTTTTTTTGTATTTAGTGTGGCAACCATTTGCCTTTATTACAGCTTCAATGTTTTTTTTCCAGGAGACTTGGGCCCAATCCCATTTCACCCCTTGCCCCTACCACTTAGCCCTTAGCCCTCATTTTTGCGCATTCACGTCTAGGGGTAGGGTGTCCTGATTTTTGTTGAGATAGAGGATAGGGCGAAGTATTAGGGCTACATGGTCATCCACATGGTGGTTTTTCAGAGGCCCACTCCAAACAGAGTGTTATGAGAAAAAAGAACAGCTGGAAAAATGGCTGCACAAGCAACCAAAGAAATCCGCAAATGTGAGTAGGTAGCTAGCTAATTAAATTTCACATTCCACTTTAAATAGTCCAGTAGTACTGACACCTGAAGCGCCAGAATGTAACCGCTGCTCCATATGAGGTGAAATGGGAAAATTTGAACATAGCTGACTTCAGCTTCATATCACCAAAGAATTACCGTGAGCGATAATAAACAATTGTCACCCCCCCGCTTTGAAAGCATATGATGCCCCAAATGTAACTAAAGCCCAGCAGTGAGGTTGCTGAACTTTACCCTCCTCTGCTATCACTGCAGACTGGCAGGGTTACCTACAGATCACCGCTGGTAGCCTGTTAATGAAGCAATGTTTGATTTGAGGGTTGTCCCATTTTGTAGGGCAAGATTTCAACACCTACCCCTTGTAACTCAGTTCCAAGGGGTTAGGGTGACACTCGAAAACAAGGGTTAGGGGTGAAAAGAAAAAATGGGATTGGGCCTAAATTTGTTATTGTGATTAGTTGGATTGCAAAAAGTGGAAATGATAGATTTCTTTGAGGGGGGTGGGATTTCAACCACTAACCATTGTAACTCAGCTCCAAGGGGTAAGGTGACACTCGAAAACAAGGGGTAAGGGTAACAATTAGAAATAGGATTGGGCCTTGTTTTCTGTTTTTCGAAGAAATCTATCTCCCAGACCTCCTAAATCCAATCTTACAAATTGGTTGCATTTCCACTTTTTGCAATCCAACTAATCACAATAACAAATTTAGGCCCAATCCTATTTCTTCTTTTCACCCTTAACCCTTGTTTTCGAGTGCATTCGAAGCGAACAGGTTAACAGTTTTACTACAAACAGTTTTACTACAAACTCTACGATGAAAACGCCAACTAGCTAACAGTGCTAACTTAACTTACCCAAACTACTAATACTCCCTTTCAGCCGATTAAAAAAAATCAATCTAATATAGACATTTTGCATTATGATTTTGCAAGGATTGAAATGCTAGAGCACATATTAGCATTCTTAAAACAAGAAATGCCAAAGAGTTTCACTCGTACACAGTAAAGCTGTAAACGTTATTAGCCATAGATATACATACCTAGATTCCGCATTGGGTCCAGCCAGGCACGTCAACGGTACCGCCATTTTAGGGCGGTCATCATCGCACCTGGACTGCATTTAGTACCATTACAGAGAGACAGTTTAAGAAAGATACTGTCCAAAATTATACTATTTCAAGAATGTTGCACTCAGAAAGCTGGATAGGATTATATAATATTCCTATTCCTATACTTTAGGAATAGGAAGCCACCTTTAGCTTTGTGCTTCTGTGTATCAAGATTAGAAGTGATTCACACACTGATGGGTTTGCTGTTTGTGTTTCTACCTGAGCTCGCGCTAAACTCACGTAAGGTGCAGACTGAATACTTTCCCGCTGGTTCGGACGGCAAATTAGCACGATCAGTTATTAAAGAAATAAAAGCTACCGAGAGCAGTCCGTGCATCCTAGATTAATCTCTGTCTACGGATTATAACAAAACAAATTTGGTGAAAATCGATACACACAGAGGCGTGTTGACATCAGTAGCTGTGTTTACATGCAAATATTTTTGCCAGTCCTATTGAAAACATTTCGATTATAGATTAAGACTAAGATGTTTATATACACTCTTCTCAACAATCTGATGAAAAATCTCTGTTTAAATGCACACTACAAGTAATCTGATCCAAAATTACAAGCATGCATAGAGCACCACGTAGTGTAGACATAACCATGACAATGAGCATCACGTGAGTCCAGTCAGAGTGAGAGGAGCAGCAGTGAGCAGTGCTTGTGTTTTTAATTACTTTAAAATGATGTCAGACTCAGGAAAACATACTTCACATGTACTTATTAAAGAAGCCCGAGTGGAAGACGTCGTGTTCTGAGACACATAAGCTGGACACCCGTCCCACTGCCGTCTTTTAAAGCTCAAAGCATAAATGTCTCCTCTGCAGACCAGTTTCTGCTTCTGCCATGCTGAACGTTATAAACTTTCACTATGATGCAAACCAACATGAAAAGAACATACTTAAAGTTTCCGATTGGGAATGTAATCAGATACAGACGTTTACATGGTTATTATTCTTCTATTTAACATATTATTTACAGGATTACCCACTTTGTTCAATCGGATAGAAATTCTATTCCGAATGGCCTGAATCGGACTAGTCCAGTCCTATTGAGGTGTAAACATGGACGTACTCTATTCCAATTGAGATGTTAGCTCAATTATTAACAGATTGTCAGGTTGCATGTAAACATGGCTAGTGAGGTTTTTCAGCTGTGGAGAGACCTCAGAGAGTTGACAAGGCTGAAGTCAGCTTCTTTTTCACCAGCTTCTTGTTCGAATTTTCCCGTTCTACCTTAAATGATGCAGCAGTTATTATTATCATGTCTGAGGCGCCTGAATGCTGCATCATTTAAGGTGGAACAGGAAAATTCGAACAAGAAACTGGCGAAAAAGAAATTGACTTCAGCTTCATCGAGAGTTGAAAGGCATGAAAAGGGATGAGGAGGTTGCTCTGTTTCTTGACAGGTGGGTAACATTAACTTATTTTTGCTTTTACACAGAAGCAGTAGGTCAGTATTGATTTGTCCTGTTTGCTAATGTTTGTGATAGCTACTGATTAGCTTCACAGCAGCAAATGTAGCAACAGTTTGTTAACGTACAACTTAGCTAATGTTAGTTACATCATCACTCTAACGTTTTGTCATGGTATTTGTCCGTATGCGTTTGCAAAGGTTTTTATGGCCACGAAAATCTAAAAAACAAGCTTGCTAGCCCGGTGTTGTTCTCCTTGACAATGCGTGTCCATGATTTTGGGGGTGGGGGTGTGGAGCACCCAAAGGAGGGGTGTATTAGTTTTGCTGCTGAGTTCAAATATCTACAGTCATTCTTCAGAATAGTTGACTCCACTTTAAGGTGTTTCTATGATATCACAAATGTGAGAACACTTTATGGGTGTCACATAAGCATAACTATTTCTTTTTTTACAACTTGCTTACCTGTGTGGACTCTGGCAAACAGATCATGTGGCATTCCAGTTTCCTACTATAGCACAACTCTGTACAGTCAGTAATGAACTGGATAATCTGTGCCATGTTAGACCTAAACACACATCCATTACATCAATAATAAACTGGGTACGTTAACCATTGATGTTGATTGCGGATGATACAGATGGGCAGGGCAACAGCCTCATCTCAACGGGAGTGACTAAAATGTATCAGTGTTTTGATAATTGAAGGGGAGAAGTTGGGCCTATTCATTATTAAGCAATTCAGATTATTAATTTTATTTACCTTTTAAAAATCTGCCAAAATAATGACAAACCAGCCCAAATTTTGTCCTCCCACTTTGTCTTCCCTTGCCAAATCCAACCACAATCCACCCAATCTGGCAGGCACTTGCCAGTTTTTGGCAACACCCTACGTAGCAAAGTTGGCTATAATTCAAGTAGGTGATGTTGTTATATAATAGAGTTCACTGTAGCCATACTTCATGTAATTTATTAATGTCAATTAAAAATGCAAGAGTTTTAGCTTGCTTGTATTGCATTTTTATAGTGATTAGCCTACTTTAACTACTTACTGACCTCGGAGTGATGAGCCAGTGATATTCAGAGGAAATATACACAGGGCAAAACCTTTGAAACATTTTTTTTTACCATAGATTGCAATGGTGGATTCACATAAACACCATTCATTTTACCATGGGCAAAACTGAAGTTCCTTATTTGAACACACTCTCTCTATTGGGAACACTACACTAATACTAGGTAAGGCCTCCCTTTGCTCTCAAAACAGCCTCAATTCTTCATGGCATGGATTTCACACGATATTGGAAATATTCCATGAGATTCTCGTTCATGTTAACATGATTGCATCATGCAATTCCTGCATACTAGGAGTGGAAATCTCTAGTCACCTCACGATTCGATTCGATTACGATTCAGAGGGCTGCGATGCGATTATAAAACTATTATCGATGCATCTTTTTTTTTCTATATAGCATTTATATTCTCTCACTGAGTTTCGAGTTCAAGTTTCAAGTTTGTCATTTGCACAACATGTCAGGACATTTATGCACTGAAATGCTTGTGGTGAGGCTCAGCTAATCACTCTACAGAAAGTAAATAAGTAAAAATAAAAATACAAGAAAAACCAACTGAAATATATTAAATATACACAAAATATATACAGAATGTAGAGACAACATACATTTTAAAGTGACTAATTGACTCTGTGTTGTTATTTAAAGTGACCTGGTACTTTTAAAGCAAAGTGTTTGTAATCATCCATAATGAATTTACTTCCAGTATCTTTTTTAATAAAACAAATGGAAGTGATGAGGCAACTGAACTAGAAGGCTTTCATTCAGTGCTCTTGTTTGGAGCACGAGAAGCTGCTGCTACTCATCTGCGATAAAATGCGCAGTTACGGTGAAATAAGATCCTGTGGCAGTGGATGACCATGCAGCACGTTACAGCTATTCTACCCGTTTTCTTTAGTGATTTTATAACTTCGGTTTTGGTCTCGTTGTAGAGACGGGGGGGATCGCTGTGTCAGTAAAGTATCTTTGAGACGGGTCGTGTGAAACATAGCGCGAAAGCCCTGTTTCACAACGACTGAGAACCGGCGTGCGGACTGCAGGTCACATAGCAGCGATGCGTTATTCGCATTTATAAGCAGTGCAGTTGGTTTCCTGGTACATTAAATCTGCAACTTGAGACTGTCACACACTAAACGGTTGCGAAGCTGAAGACAGCTTCTCTTTCGAATTCTCCCGTTCCACCTTAAATGGTGTCGCATTTAAATTCGGCGCCTCAGTCAGAATTTAAGGTGGAACGGGAAAATTCGAACGAGAAGCTGGAGAATAAGAAGCGACTTCAGCCTCGTAAAACAGTCGAACATTGAGAGACTTTTAACGGATCTACTTCTGAGGAAAAGTTTTCTGGCGGAGATGGGAGGAAAGCGGCTGTAGGCGAAGCTTAAAGCTTAAAGCAGAGCGAAGTAAATCTGCGTTTTCGTTTATATTGTTTAGCCTATAGTAGGACATTATCACATACTGACACATACTGGACATTAAATGTTGCGGCTCCCAAGGTGGTTTGATTTTTGTTGAAAGGACAAAATGGCTCTTCTTATCATTTGGGTTGTGACTCCTGACCTAACCTGGCTTTTAACGCAGAGGGAGCCGGTCGGATTTCTCGCTCATCCAGTAGTGTTTTTGTTATGTGCCGCCACAGACTGTCCGGGCGCTGCACTTACCCACTTCCAGGTTCCGCCTTTTGCGTTCCGTCAACTTTACGTTATAAATTAAATATTTAGAAAATCGATTTTTGACATTAGTGAATCGATTCAGAATCATTTTGTCCACATCGTGATGCATCTACGAATCGATTTTTTCCCGCACCCCTACTGCATACATTTATTTATGGTGCATTATCATGCCGGAAGTAGCCATTAGAGGATGGGTAAATTGCACCCATGAAGGGATGCACATGGTCAACAACAGTACTCAAATAGGCCGTGACATTCAAGCAATGACCATTACACCACCTCCACCAGCCTGGACTAGGCAGGCTGGGTCCATATATTCATGCTGTTAGCACCAAATTCTGACCCTACCATCAGTGTGCCTCAGCAGAGTTAGAGATTCATCAGACAAGGGTAAGTTTTTTCAGTCTTCAGGTTTGGTGAGCCTGTGCCCACTGCAGCCTCAGCTTTCTTTTCTTGGCTGACAGAAGTGTAACCTGATGTAGTCTTCTGCTGTTGTAGCCCATCCACCTCAACATTCGACGTGCGGGGCATTCTGAGATGGTTTCTGTCTTACCGCAATTGTACAGATCTGAGTTACTGTAGGCTTTCTGTCAGCTTGAACCAGTCTGGCCATTCTCTGTTGACCTCTCATCAACAAGGCATTTCCATCTATTTTTTTTCTTTATTACACCATTCTTTATGAACTCTAGAGACTTGTATGTAGAATTTCAAGGAAATCAGCAGTTGTAGAAATACTCAAATCAGCCCATGTGGCACCAACATCCGTGCCACAGTCAAAATCA
This sequence comes from Colossoma macropomum, assembly GCF_904425465.1. NCBI lineage: Eukaryota > Metazoa > Chordata > Actinopteri > Characiformes > Serrasalmidae > Colossoma > Colossoma macropomum. Next base: position 25,920,314 of record NW_023494799.1, read on the forward strand.
CTGAGATCACATTTTTTCCCCATTCTGATCCCTGATTTTATGCACAGCACTGCTGCCACACGATTGTCTCATTAGATAATCGCATGAATGAGTAGGTGTACAGGCATTCCTAATAAAGCACCCAGTGAGTGTATTTCCAACTACAAAATGACAACTTCAGAGGTCTACACAGCTTAATGAATGGCCATGTTAACATGTATTACTGATCTAGAAACAGCAGCCCTACTGAGAGAGGCTTCTTTGAGAAGATCCTTACCTCCGAGTGCATACTTGAGATCAGCCATTAAATAAAATAAAAGCAGAAAGCTCTCTGGGCTCCCTGGAGTTCACCACCACAGTGGTAACCAAGACCACTGGAACATTATGAAAAGGGACATCAGAGTATTACTGCTATGACCAGAGATGTAGAGTCCATCCCAGCGGACCCTATTAGGCCCATCTGAAGTATCAACTATGCAGACTTGGAAAGTGGAGCCTTAAAAAGTCTTTTGTAAACTGAAATGTTGGAATAAATCTACATTAACATACAAGTGTTGGTTCTCTGAAAGGAAAGCAGCCAAGAATAAGTGCTAAATTACCTGCCTGCACTGATACAATGCTACAATTGCCAAAGTGATTTTTTTCATTTCTTTCATTTGCAGCAATCAATGATGCATTGCCAATTTAAAGAGGTACAATCAATGACATTAATCTCAGACAGGAAGATAAAGATAAAAATACGCTGCGGTAAATAATTGCTGCAGTCAATTCTAAAAGAGTTTTTGGATTCAGTTTCCAGGTAAGTCTGCCTTGTTCTGCGCTGAGAAAAGCATCTGTGCTCTGAGTAAGACTACACTAAATAAATGAAAGTAAAGCAAGAAATAATCTGTTTATGGTTTTATTAAAATTTGAAAAAAGTATAATCGTTTCAGTGTTGTATCTACATAACTGTAGGCTTGAGTGCATTAGTCAAGCTTGGAGCAGTCTGCAGTGCTAAAATTAGCCGTACTGCCCAGTGGGTTGGCTATTTCAACCCACGGATCTGGAGGCTTTTCCTGATGTAATCATTTAATCCAATATATTCATGAAACACATAACAGCCACAAAGCAAAACTAACCACAAAACCTATAGAGGAATCTATAAAATAGAAACATTCATTTGTATGCTGGTCATTAATTTTGTTAGTAGACACTCTTGGGTGTAAGTAGATTTTATGAGTAGATGTTTTATTTAATATCTGGATGAATCAGCCAGAACTGTCTGACAAACTACAGTACTGTGCATGTGTTAGAGACCACCCTTCATTTATTTAATATCAAGCCAAAGCAGCCAGCACATCCAAGTTCATTTTCAGGAGATATTTCTAAAGAAATATCTTTATACAATAATCCACTTGCATAAGGAAGGAGAAGTGGAAAGAGCACTGGTTTGCAAAACTGAAGTTTAAAAAATTATCAAAAGCTACAGAGAAAATGAGACTCCTAACAATCACCTGATAGACACCAAAACTGCCCCCATCAGATAAACAGCAGCTTTCATCTTTGAGAGAGAGGAGAAAATCAAGCTGCTTCAGATCCAAAAAAAAACAAAAAAAAAAACACAGGTGTTTCTGTCCATCCTTCCACTTTGAGAAGACAACTCAGTGCTATGGGTCTGAAAGGATGTGAAGCTGTCAAAAAGCCTCAATGAGAAAACAAAGAAGCTGAACAATGGACTGACCACCCCAGAGTCCAGACCTCAACATCACTGAATGTGTTTGGGATTACTTGGATCATGAGAAGCAGAAAATACAACAACTTCTAACCAACGGGACATGCTGGCTGCTTTGGCTGGAAAATACATTAAATAAATTAAAGGATGGGCTCATTTTCACAGTGCTGTAGTTGGTCTTGTAGTAAGATCACCAAACACATTGCTGTAAAGAAGAAATCTATACTGTCATTGAGAAGAACCTTGATGTGTAAAAGCAACCTGTAGTAAATTGATTTTGGTGTGGGAGACTCAGACAGTTCTGGCTGATTCATCTAAATCTTAAACAAACATCTACTCATAAGATCTGCTTATACCCAGGAGTGTCTTCTGAACTTTGCCTGCAGATTTCTTTGGAAAATTGAAAGAGCATCTCCTGAAAAGAATGGAACCTGTGATAAAGGTAAAGAGTGGACACACTAAATACTGAAAAAATGATAATTATTTTCTGCTTTTTTCCTGATGCTGAAAAATGATTAATTTGCACCTAAAGGCCATTTTGTCTGGTGGAGGTTTACCAGGCATGGCATACTGGGATGAGGCCCCGAGGTCATCCTAGGATCTGCTAGAGGGATTGTAACTCCAAGTTGGCTGGGGAATGGCTTGGGAGTGGCTCCAGAATGAGCTAAAGGAAGTTGTGGGGGACAGGGTGGTCTGGGATTCTCTGCTTTCCAGGCTGGTACTGCAAATCTGGATTAAGCGGTTTAAGATGATGATGATGGGTACCTTTCTACCTTTCAATCTTTGTTTAGGTTGTGATCTTTGATGCCAATATACTGTATATGACTGTCAATGTGTGCTCTCCAGTAAACTGTCTTGATATACAGATTAGCAGTGATGTCCATCCCCAGCTTCTTAATATTACCTGCCCCCAGGAAGGAACTCTAAACTAGTAAACTTCATCGTACCACTGACTATATGAACCCAAATTTTTAAATTAAACAGACTGTGCCTTTTTATATGTATGCATATATGTAAATGCTATGTGTTCTGATTGGCTGTCCTGTATTGTGCTTTATTCAAATAGCAATCAGGGCTAAAACACTCCTTACAACTTCAGTGTAAATGGGCACACTCTTGTGGTTCTTCAAAGGTTATTTAGTAAAGAAAAGGGGTCTATATAGAACCATAAACACTCAAAGAACCCTTTGCAGGATTAAATGGCTATTTACATCATGAAAGCGTTCTTCACATTGATGGAGAATGTGCTGTAGATGGTTCTGTATAGAACCTTTTTGAAAAGGGTTCTGTATATCACCCTAAAGGATTCTTCTGTTGTTACGATGTCAAGCTTGTAACAATAGAAGAACCCTTTGTGGTGCTATTTGGAACCTTTTTCAAAAAGGTTCTATGTAGAACCATCTACAGCACATTCTCCATCAATGTGAAGAACCCCTTCATGAGGCAGAGAACCCTTTAAGCCTGCAAAGGGATCTTTGAGTGTTCTACATAAAACCATTTTCTTTACTGAGGATCCCATGAAGAACAGTCTTTTTAGTGTACAGGGCTAGGCTGCTGTGTGCTGAATAGGTGGATGTATGTAAATGTGATGGTTTTTGTGACATCACAAAAACAATGAATATAAAATGAACTCTTTTTGCAGATTAGTTTCCAAAGTATGGACTGGGAAGGAAATGGTACGTTTTGAAACTTTAGCAATGTTTTCTTTCTACTTTAAACTTAATACATAAAGTTTTTTATACATAAAAGTGAGCAGTTTTCCATGACATGGGCCCTAAAATAATTTATGATCATTTATTTATTTATGTATTTACTGGTGTATTTTCATTTTCATTATGTGATTACAGCCAAAGGCCTAATCCCATTTCACCCCTGGCCCCTATCACTTACCCCTTAGCCCTCTGTTATGCCTAGGGGTAGGGTGTCCCGAGTTTTCTTAAGATAGAGGGGTAAGGCAAAGTGTTAGCGCTACATGGCCCTCCAGACAGAGGTTTTTTAGAGGCACACTCCACACAGAGTGTTATGAAAAAAAAAGAAAAACCAACAAGATGGCGGCGCAAGCGACTAAAGAAACCCACAAATGTGAGTATTTGCTCTATTAAAGAATTACGATGACCATTGTATTATCTTAGTTTAATGTCGTTCCGATGTATTATGGTCCTTTTCTTCATAACAAGCACAAAAAATCACTAGTAGTGTGCTGATATCTCGGTAGGAAGCTAGCTAAATTTCACGTTCCACCTTAAATAGCACAGCAGTTACATTCTGGTGCCTCAGGCATCAGAACTGCTGTACTATTTAAGGTGAAACGGAAAATTTTGAACAAGAAGCTGGTGAATATCTGACTTCAGCCGCATATCACAGCAGAATTAGTGGTGGTCGATAATAAATAATTGTCGTATGCCACTCTTTAAAAGCATATGATTCCCTAAAGGTAACTAAAGCCCAGCAGTGAGGTTACTGAACTTTACCCTCCTCTGCTATCACTGCAGACTGGCAGGGTCGCCTACAGAGCATCACTAGTAGCCTGATGAGGGTCCCATTTTGTAGGGGAAGATTCAACTACTAGAACTTGTAACTCAGTTCCAAGGGGCAAGGTGACATAAGGAGTAGGAGTAAAAATGAGAAATGGAATTGGACCCAAGTAGATCAAATAAATGAACAGTTACCTCTGTAGGATGATGAAGCCTTATTGCTTTAACTTGGACGCCACACTGGCTACAGTCAGACCAATGATGACCCAGAGTGTCTCACACAAAATTGGAGTAAAGCAGCACAGAAAACTTAAAACAATCCCTATGTGAAGCTCCATTTCCCCCGTCCTTCCCCAGGATGGTAAACATATCCTTCAAACTAAGGCCACTCACCTAAAAAAGCATTCAGAGATCCTGTGAATGCGTTCGGCCTACCTGAGATCCGGCCTGACTGTTACCTTAGCAACAGGTTTCACGGCTCCATAACCAACAGTTGGCAACCAGTTGCACTGCTACAGAGCCAGCAGCTGCTGGTGGAGGCACAGAGGAGACAGATTGCGTTGGAAGGAGCACTTTGCACACACTGAGCAAATCTGATTCCGTTTGGCAGAGGAGACAAGCGAGGACTATCACTGATGTTAGTTGGAAGAGCTGCTTTCATCTCAGCTCGGGCCTGTGGAAATATCAAACAGTCGCACGCTGGTCTTTTGAAAACGGATCAAAGAAATAATACCGTCATTTATCGATCATGGGAAGAGAAGAGTCAAGTGCTGACATTGAGGACTGTTCTCAACCTTTTATGATTTCTGTCTTGTTATTGTGTTTCATGTTGTGTTTAAAAAGACCATCTAGTTCTGGAATGCAGTCTGTAGTTGAGAACTACAGCAGCCTTAAACACTTGATTTAAAAATTAGTTCAAATTTACCTTCTCGATGAACCAGCAGTGATTTGTTGTGTACACAATTTACACAATTTTCTACTTAAACCAGACATTGTGGATCAGCCAAGACATGTTTGGCCTCATTTTGCTTCTTTAGTTTAGAACTGGAGCTAAGAGGCTAACAATGCTAACAAACACTACAAGTCAATAGTCACCCAAGACTTTTCTGTAAATACGTCCTCAAAACTTCTCTTAGCCTGCTCAAACTGCATCCAGCTCTTCATTAGGGTCAGACAGACGTGTCCATATGGTTTAGGACTCAGTATGACTTACTGTGAACTATAAAAATGAACTAAACCTCACCATGTAGCTGAACGCTGAGTACAGAGACTATAGACTCTCCTTTGTGTGCACGCATGTTAAGCAGGAATATAAACGGTGCACATTATGTTTGCAATTTGCTGTTTACTTTTATAACTGTTAATCTTGTTTTGAACTGAAGATGTGTGCTTAAAAAACAAAATGTGACCTAACATCCGATGTGTGGAGTCTGATGTCAGCACAACACCTCTTTGTCTAAAATGGCTGCCTGCTGTGTTCAGCTATAAAGCTATATATTCATTTTTGTAACTCTGGATGTAGTTTGAGCAGGTTGAGAGACAATTTGGGGATGCATTTGCAGAAAAGATTTGGGTGACTATTGACTTATGTTGTTAGCAACATTAGCCTTTTTTGTGATCAACTTTTTACTGCGTTTTATATTACGTTTTACAGCAAGGGTGGGGAAAGACAATACATAAACAACTACACGACTGAACAACATAATTTAATTGGAAACTAAAATTTATGAATAATTATATAAATTCTCCCAGTTTCTTATTGTTGACTGTTTTGCCTTGTTGAGCTCTGCTGTAAGATATTCCATTTGAACTATATTTTGAAAATTATATATCCAGACTTTCATAGCTGATAGCTATGCGGCAATCCAAAGTTGCAAGACAGTTTTCTTGGTAGCTGTAAAACCTGGCATCAGCATCCTTTGCTGAATCTAAGAAAACTGAAGGGTTGAATCATCATTTAATTGACATAAGTGTGGCAACAGTGGAGAACTGAGATCAAGTACTTGAGATAATATAGGCTACTGCAGAGGTCCATATATCTGCTACTTTAGAACATTCCTAGAACATATGCATAAATGTACCAGATGCAGAGTTACAAATATTACAGGTAAAAATGGAAAGCAACATTAGCCTTGAAGCTCCAGTGCTAAACTAAAAAAGCAAAATAATTTTTAATTAATCAACTAAAACTGTTTACGTTTGATTTTTCGCCAAACTTTTCGAAGTTATCTCGCTGCTTTCTTACAGTAAAAAATGATGAATGTACCCATTTGTATTTTATTATTCACCACTTCCGAAAGGCTGATCATGTTTTTTATTGTTCAGTTAAGTCTATTTTTATTGTCTGCCCTTTTTGAAAAACTGGTAACTTTTTACTTATTAAATTAGTCATTACTCTGTAACCAAAGTAATTGAAAGTGGCAGCCGTGTATGAAACATGTCCAACTTAGGCCCCATTCCAAACATAAACTTATAATTTTACTCACTCACTGAGAGGCTGTTCAGCTTTGCCTAAGGTCTATTAATGAAGTGAAAGGAGAGCATATGTGTAAGGCTTTACAGGCTGAGCTCAGGTCACGCTATGCAGGAGCTCCGAGTAGAAGAACATTCTTCATGTCAGTGTGAATGAGAAATCATACTGCATTTTCTTTTTGTGCTGTTTTTGTGAGTAAAACCAGAGAGGTTATAACGGATATAAGGACTATGGTGAAACATGGCATCAGGGAGGTTCTTTCAGCCAGTTTTAGCTAAAGGATAGGTGAAAGCACTGAACCACACAGCCTCACGGCCTGGCTTACTGCTTTCATAAAACAGTGGACAACATTAAACATTGCAGCGTGTTTGAGAAATGTTCTACAGGTTCATTTTATTTGCTGGGTTATTCTATAAGGACGTTTGTTGTGAAGGGGGGATTGCCGTCCTTCGCTGTGTTTATGCATAAAGCAGGAATAATTCAGCAGTCTAACACTGAAGGCCTAGGAAGCAAAACGAGGCTCTTAGCGAGGCTTAGAACGAATTGTTGGACAGAACGCTCCGTGTGTACGGCGTGGCTGTGGCCTCTAATAAAGCATAGCTTGCATAAGCTGTGTCTTATGCTATAACGGTGAACGGTACAATATGATAAAAGAAATTTAAAAGAAATCATTTGAGTTATTTTTTTTAAATAATTCACATAAACAATTATGTCGCCAAAAATGTAGTTCCTTTACGGTACGTTATTCCTGATCAGCAACCATGGACTTCTGAAATAGGACCATTCAGTCACATATCAATCATATATCGCAGTGAGTTCATGAACTTTTAAACTTGTCATATAATAACGAAAAAGCATAATATAGCACTGTTCTGTTTAAATGCCGTGTTTACAATTATGTAATGGACAAATATGCTGCCTTCAAGTCGTGTTTACGATATCACACATGAATGCCACCACAATGTTGTATTTACTAGCCGGATGTTGGGGGCATCAGTAAAAACACAACGGTAGTTGTTTTGTAAACTAGCTGTATTTCAGTTATTCAGCAGTCACACATTAACATTGCAGGCTGAAATCATCCACATGCCAAAATACAAATATAAGCGCATGTTATGTGATGTTTACTGCTATGCTGCTTAATGCTGACTCTTTAACAAAATAAAACCAGCATAAATAAAAAAGCGTTTATTTTGTTTCTGACCAAAACCACTTAAAACACAAATGAAGTCATAGCATCTTACTTAACTGCCATATTACCCCACTTATCTGACTGTCACCTCACTGATCCCTTTCTTTGCTACTATACACCCTTTAACTGCTGCTGCACTCAGCACTTTAACTTTAGACTCATACTTTGCACAATGTAAAGGTTACAGGTATGACTGTGCGTGTGTGTGTGTGTGTGTGTGTGTGTGTGTGTGTGTGTGTGTGTGTGTGCGAGTGAGTGATGGTAGGAATGCATGTTTTATTTTTATTTTTTTGTATTGTATTTCATTTTATTGTATTTTATTTTATATTAATTTTATTTTATTTTATTCACTACATGTAAATGTCTGTCTGATACTGTGCACTGTGAGCTCCTGTAACCAAAACCTAATTCCTTGTATGTGTAAGCATACCTGGCAAATAAAGCTTGAATCTGATTCTGATAATTACAACCTCCAAATTCGTAAGTGGGAATTTTCGAGGAGGACTTGAAGGCAGCAATAGTGCACTATTTCAGTACATAAGCCTGAATTTCACAAATTACATAGCGCACTATAAAGGACGGAGGGAGCTGTTTGAGATTCAGCCTGGGTTTGATGCTACTTAAGGCAGATCGGACTAAAACAAGGACATTGACAGCATGTAAGGCATTTAAGTGACATTCTTTAGTCTTTTATACTGCAGTTTTACAACGAATCATACAGTAAGTACTTTAATTAAAAGCATGTGATATTGATGGCATTGTTGTTTTGCCTGTTAGCTAGCTGATCAGCCTAGTTCTAGGTAGAAACAGTAAGTCGTCAGCCCCTCAGTTTAAAGGAACACAGTGAAATATTAAAAATATTTGTAGTGTTGAAATAACATGTCAATGAATGAATGGACGAACGAATAATATCTGTGTACACAGAAAATACTGACAAATGAAGCTACAGACAGGTGATCTATCCTGCTGGCTTTTGGTTATGCTGGATTAGCTTTAGTTTACTAAGTTTCTCTTTCCGAAACCATTTTCTGTGGGTGGCGCCAGAGACGCAGCCTTGTGATTGGTCACAGGAATGCTTACGAAGGTGTTACCAAAGATTAGGACCGCCCACTTTACATGGAGAAAAATATGGTGAAATATATCGGTCATTGGAACATTATTTAAAGGGTTTACTTGTACATGTTTACTGTTTATCTGCAAGAACCGGATTAATCTAATTAGAACGGTTCTCTGGTTTTGTGCTTCATTGGTACACTCAGTGGTCCATGTGAGCAGTGTCACAGTCCAGGATTGCTCTATTAACAGCAGAAGGATTTTTCATGACTTGGCGCAGTAACAACTCACTTGTAGTGAGGAGGTCATAGGTGTGAGTATGTCTTACCTATATGGAAAAAAAACATATGTAAAGTGTTTTTATCAAATATGTTTGAAAATGAATAAAAATAGCAAAAAAATGTGTTTTTGCTAAATGTACTTTACACATTTTGGAATGAAACAACATATTTGAAATGTATGTGACATATAAAAATACATGCTTATGTATTTCTTTTCCATAAAGACGGGTTAAATGGTGTGATTTGATGAATTGGGGTTAATATGACCAAAGACGTGAACTAACATGGTAAAAAAAATCAAAGTTTTGATTTCAGGTTGACTTTAAGACCAAACCAATTTAAATTTGAGCAACAGGGCAACTTCTTCAACAGGCTATTATTTTTATTTTTGAACACAGGAAAAACAGAAACCAAAAATAAAGCAAATAAAAAGTCAGACATTAAATCATTTAAACATGTTATAGATTTTTTATTATTTCGAGGTCATTACATTTTTGCCTCCAAATAAGGGGATCACAGATAAATAGACTTCTTACAAAATACTGATATTAACCACAAATTAAACAAACACATGGTCCATTCTTATACAGTTAACATCTTTCACAAATTATTTACACAATATTACTTTTGCCCCTTTTTTACATAATTTAGCAAGAAAACAATACTGTACCTTGAAGTACAAAGTATTTCTTACTTTTTTTTTAAACAAAAGGTTCAAACCTGCGCTCCTGAGAAAATGCTGGGTTCGACTTTAGTGCATTTCATCATTCGTTTAAGGCTACGCAACTGTACTTTTATGAACAATTAAAAAATACACTGATTGACAATTCCCTGCTTGTTCTTATGGAAATAAAAGGTGTAGCCTGTGAAACTATGCATGTCCTGAATTTCGTAAGGCCATAGAGGAATTATCTCCATAAAACTACGCACTACAAAAAAATCTTACTCCCTTTTTGTACACGAGGACCATCGTATCTCATCAGTGCGTACTGCCTGCACTGGAGCTCAGCTCTAGCCTGCAGGGGTCAAATCCAAATGGGCATAAAAAAAAAAAACCCTGAAATGCTGGAATCAAAAGAAATTAAAAATAGAATCTGTCGCCCCCTGCTGGTAGAGTTTACTCATTGCAGGTTAGTGCAATCCGGATCAGATAACAGCTCAAGTTGGTTTTGATATCCATATCAGGTCATATACTCGATTACAAAGAATACATTTCCTTCATGGGAAAAAAAAAATTCAACCACTACAAAAACAAACTGGCCTGTGGAGCATCTCAGCGTAAAAAGAAACATTCCTTTGAAACCTCTTCCATTGAAATCTAGCAGGGTGTACGTTTTGGTGCATGATGAAATACACAGACACTTTGAGCAAAGTACATAAGGTAAATAAAAGTCGGCTGGGGGTTATTCTGACTTTAGGGAGGAGAACTATATGGTATGGTGCATCTGTGTTAAAACGTTGAGTGTACAGAGTTGATACAGTATTCCATGGGTGTTGCATTTTCATGTGCAGATGGTACCTGTCCAGCAGGTAATTCAACTTTTATGACTCCTATTATATTTACAGTTTGAGTCTTTTAGCATTTGTGATTTTTTTTCGCTAGAATTACAACAAGATTACAAGCATGACCTCCACTGTGACTACACATTGTTATGAATTCTTAATACAGTCTAACATGGGGTGTCACCATTATTTAAAAGGGAATTCCACTATTTTTAAAATGGTTAAGATGTGACTTTATGTGAAATGTTCTGTTCTAGAGAATATTCAGAATTGTTTACAGTGGTGGTGATGGGAAGCAGACGTCTGAAGCGTTTAATGCCTTTTAAAAGCTCCCTCACAGAAAGCTGAGACTTTGTTTTACTATAGTTTTGAGTAAAAGTTTTGCTTTAAAACATGTTTTTTCAAATCCATTCATGGCGGAGAGGTACATGCAGGGTGTTGTGAGGCCAAGTAGCACAAAAAGAAAGCCAATTCTTTTAGTTTCGATTTTACTATCAACATTAGATACATTAACTCATAAGATGTGTAGGTGCACTGATTATTTTGGATAAAAAATGGCAATATTTTTGTTATACACACCGTGACCCCTGGTTCCTATCACCACCACTGTGAAGAGGAGTTAGTATGTTTCTTTACAAGAACCAGTTCACACCAAAGTCTCATCTCAGTGACTGACTTGTGAAGAAATTTAGAAAAATTGGTGGAATTCCCCTTTATGGAATCTCCCTAAAAAACTTGCTTGGGTCCATGAAGTCTGCACCGATTGTCATTTTGGTGACCGTGATCATACTGGCTGTATTGTGTAAAGTGCTTGGTGGGTTTAAAACGAAAGTCAAAGCTCTTCCAGAAGGAAAGCGTTCTCAGACAGCTGTCTAATCAAAAGAGGATGACAATAAATGGCCTTCTAGTTAACTACTATTATTCTGACACTCACAGACAGACTATTAATTTTTTCTTTTAATAAAAGGGAAGACATTTCAAAAACCTTTCCTATATTTTGTCATCTGGGATAGAACTATAGATTTTAGGGGCAAGTGAATAGAGTGAACTGAGGTCAGATTTGTGAAGTCCATTTGAGTTGGTAACATTCAAAAGTGAGTGTCATTCGGTGAATTGCACATACAGAAACATGCCCTGCATATACGCACGCATATGCCGGACATGGAAAGGTTTCAGGGCAAATTCACCCTAATTAGCGTGGCACTATGTGCCAGGGACGCGGTGGGGGCACTTTGGCAGGCATCCTGCGTAGAGTTACATTCAGCTGGTGCAGATAGCTTAGAGAAAAAGGGAATTGTGGGCTGATTGAAAGTGAAGGCCAAGTCAGCAGAAGAAAATCTCTCCATCCAGCGGAGGCTCTGTCAGTGGCAGCAGATGGGATTCTGTACAGAGATGGCAGAGGTGACCTTTACAATCAGGGAAACTGAATCAACACTCAACAGATGCTAAATTTCCAGGTAATCATCGCTGATGTCTCTATCTAGGAGAAAGTCCTTGATTGAAGTGAAAAAACAAATAACCTTGGCTGTGTTGACAGCGAAAAATTCCAGTAAATCAACAATCCTAAAAAGATATTGTTGCTGTCATGACAAAACTTGACTTACATTTTTTTGGATAAAATTAAAGGGACACTCCAACCAACATAAAAAATGTAGCTAGTGATACATTGTTACACTGTATCCTTGTATATAGCTGAAATGACAATAAAGCCTCTTGAACTTGAGTCTGTTGTAAATATGTCTATTCACATGCATCAGTGGTGCTGCGGTAGTCTACAGAGTGAGATTTCTTTGTTTAAAGACGATGTATCTTGAGAAAGGAGGGGAAAACTACAGCTGTCTTCATTACAATGGCGAAAATGGATAATTATTATTATCAGATGAGGATGCTGTTAAACTTTTAATCTCTAACCACCTCCACTCAGCCTGATTTATTTGATTTTAGTTGTTAGCTTCTTAACTACTGATGTATTTTTAATTTAATTGTATTATTTTACTAATAATTTTAGTTGGCTGTTAGATGTTTCTAATTATTCTAGTTGGTTTTTGTGTTAATTTTACAGTTTAAATTGTTCCTCCCATGTCTGCGTGGGTTTCCTCCCTCGGTCCAAAGACATGCAGTCAGGCCAATTGGACATGCTAAATTACCCCTAGATGTAAACGTATATGTCTGTCTGTCTGCCCTGTGATGGACTGGGGGCCGGTCCAGGGTGTTTCCTGCCTTCCGCCCAATGACCGCTAGGATAGGCTCCAGTGACACAGAAGGATAAGCAGTTTAGAAAATGTGTGTATTTATTTGTTTTTATTACATACGTTTTAGCATTCTTTTCCTTGATTTTCCTTGATTAAATTCCATTTGTATTTTTCAGAACTTTTCATTATATTCATACATGCATGCTTGGCTACACTGTAAATGAGGATCGCCCTCAGTGTATTTCCGAGTGATGATAAAAGAAGTGATTTTATTGAATTTACCAAAAAAGCTAAAAGCTAAAGTTAACAAGGTAGCTGACTATCCAGATATCTGACCTCACTTTGGTTTCTTTCGGATTTATGCTTTGAAAGGGTAAAAAACTTGTCATCAACATGTCACTGGTCACCAGTTTGTTCTGGATAAGAATTAAATCACTGTAAACTAGCCTATGGATAAGGCAGTCAGGACGGGCCGACACACGGATTCCAAATTAATGTGTTATACATTTGCGTGATGCATGATGGGTATTGTAGTAAGAGGACACTGAAGAATGAAAACACATATGAAGAACATGAAAAGAATATAAAATCGTGAATTTTGTCAAAATTATGAGGCTGATGTTCACAACGCTGTGCTACAGAATAGCCTATAACACAACAAAGATCGTTAAATTCTAGTTTTGGGCCTGAATGCCCCTTTTAATGTATATTAAAATTTAGAACACATTTTTCCTCATCCTTTAAAGTTATCATGTCAGATATACAAGCTTTTAGTATGATAGTAACAATATGACAAATAGTGTAACAGACAGTGTTTGGCAAGCTTTCAGTGGAAAGAGAAGAAAATTATAGCAAATTTAACTGCTGTACAAACAAGTTCTATTATCTGCCGTTCCTGATTGCTGATCTACATGTAGTTTAAAGCTGAGGTTACCTGCTTCCTGAGAGGGCTTGCTCTTGCTTTTCTTCTTCTTTTTGTCCTTCTTGTCCTTGGCTTTGGCCAGCTGGAGCAGTCGGCTCTGGACCTGCTTATGTCCGTCTGTGCTCACGGCTTTGGGACCCAGGGAAAAGGGGTTGAGGTTGCGGCCCTTGTGTTTGGAGTCCATCCTGGAGAGGGAGTTTTTCCTGGGGCTGGCGGACAGCTCGGCCTCCCCCAGGTCCCGCTCCACTGAGCTGCTGCTCTGGATGTTCAACGAATCCTCCGAGGTACTGGAGGGGGTCCTGTTCACGCGCTTCTGGAACAGACACAATCGATACCAATCACAGTTAAAGCTCTTTTGGTCTGCAGTATTTTGCTTGGTTACCTCTTTTTTTGCCTATTCATAGGTTGGGGGTCAGCGGCGTGTGTAATACTGTATAAATAATTTAAAGCTTTGTAAAACATTTCTAACGATGAATAACAAATGGGTTTCTTAGACCGTGCACCAATCAATATGCCAACAAGGTTAAGAAAAAGCTGAAAGTACTAACAAAGCGCATTGATTTTTCCAGAAACAGTGGCACTGTAAGTTTCTAAAGTACTGTTCAGACAGGATTTTTTATATATACTTATATATGAGCAGTAATGTTACCATATTAAAAAGGAACTTACCTTTTTTTCAAAAACTTTGTATAATTAAACTGTTGTCAACAAAGTCAAAGTCAGAGTGGTTTGAGCTGGAAATAACAGGAACCAGACGTCTGAAAGGTTTAATGCCTCGAAGAGCTCCCTCACAGAATGTTATGGGGTTAAATAGTTATGAATGCATTGCCTGATGCGTGAGGCACTGTTTTATGATTTTTTTTGATAAGATTTTGGCCTCCAATTAATGGTGGAGAGGTGTATGCAGAGTGCTACAAGGCAAAATAGTACCCAGATAAAACTTACTACTTTTTTACCATTATCAACTTTACATATAAAAACTCAGAAGATGTGTGTAGATTCACTGATGGTTTTGGATAATAAGTAAAATGGCTGTATTTTCGCTGTAGATGTTGCCACCTCTAGTTCCAATCATTAAGTTTCTCTATGATGAACCATTTCAGATCAAACCACTCTGAATGACTTTGTTTACATCTCAATGACTGAATCATGCAGAAATTTGGAAAAATTGGTGGAAAAATTCGGGGAACTCTCTTTAAAACTGACACACCAATCAATTCACAGGGGACCGCTTTATTAGTAACCCTTCCTTGTAGCTTCACCTTGCCTGGTGTACAGATAAAGACAGTAGCTTACCTGTTGATGCACAGTTTGTGTTAGCTATCCTCTAGTCCTTCATCAGTAGTCAGTTTCTGACCACAGAGCCACTCTTGGCTGGATATTTTGGGTGGTGGTCTGCTGTCAAAACCGCTGTGTCTGGTACACTACTACCAGCACCACATACACTACTATCTCACTGCCACCGCTTTGCTGAGAATGAACCACCACCCAAACAATATCTGGTCAACAGCAGTCCAGTGGTCAGAAAATGACCAAGGGTGAAAGCAGAAGAAGGGGCTGATAAATTGTGCAATAGTCTGAAACTGTTCACCTACAGTCATATGCAAAGGTTTTGCAGTCCTGGTCAAATGACATGTTTTGTTCATTTTCTAAGTAAAAATAAGTTACACATCCTCTACATTTTAATGCACAATTACTGTTCACTTGTTAAATTTAACATATTGGGGAAAAAAAACAAAAAAAAAGTGTCCTGTGCAAAGGTTATGGCAAATTTTATATCTTATTTTTTATTTTTCTCTTATATGTTAATCTATAAATAAATGTAGAAATGGTGCTATAAAATTACTTAGTAACTCATTATTACTTAGAAAATTAACAAAACATTTGATCGCTGCGAGACTTTCCTGTACGACTGTATATAGTGGACCTAAAGGTAGATGGACCTCGTAATTGGTCAGAGATTCAAAGTACAAGGTAGGTGTTTCTAATAAAATGGCCAGTGAGTGTATAACCTGGGATTATTTCAACAGTTTGTTTTAAAGTCGGTAAAACAAACGTTGAGTAATATTCATTTTTCAAAACTGCTAATTTTATTATTTAAAAAACAAAATTCTTTTGTCTGTAGGTCAAACCTGGCTCCTGTAAAAATCAGCGCTCACTATTTGTCAAACATAACGTTTATTTACACTGAGATTTCCTTTCATCTCAGACTCTCACATTTGTACATGTTCCTTTTTGCAAACAGTTGAAAATGGCTGCTTTAAAACACTACACGGGCACGGGCATGAATCATATTGTGTATCAAGAAAATGTCTCGGATTTTGATGTTAGAGTTTTGCCATACTGTCCACCTTCTGAACTGAAGTTGTTGGTTACTTTCTCACCACTAACTGCACAGTCCATACAAAGCTAACGACATGACGATTCAGAAGGAACTAAAATCACAGAGATAATATAACGACCCTGACCTCCCCATGTAAAACTAATCTCATTTGAATAGTTCCTATAACTCACCTCTGTCTCCCTGAGATACTCCAGCTTCTCCATCTCCCTCTGCATCTGCTCCTTTTCTCTCTCCAGCTTCCTCTGAGAGTCCCTCAGCCTCTCCAGGTCTTTTTGATAATCCTCTTTCCTCCCCTGTAGCTCCCTCCGTGCCTCCTCCAGCTCCCTACGCCTCCTCTGCACCTCATCTTCTTTGGAGTTGAGTATTGACTCCCGGTCCATCAGCTCCTTCTCCCGAGCATCCCACTCTTTCTCTCTGCGCTTCCTCTCCTCAGCGTGTGCGGCCTGTTGGCGCTGCAGCGCGGCCGCCTCCTGTCTGTGGCGCTCCAGACTGCGCTGTTTCTCCTGCTCCACCAGAGACGGCGGCCGCGAGGAGGGGCGAGAAGAGGGCCGCTCGGTCAGGACCTGCCGCTGGTCCTCGATGAAGGTGTCCTGCTGGACAACCACAGCCTGCACAACACACATAAACAAAGGTACATTTTAGGAGAAGGGCTGTACCAGTACAGTGCAGGACGTTATCAGAACTGATCAGTGTATATATTGGCTACATTTCGCTGCTGTCAGAACAAAACCTCTTATCTCCAAAATGGTTACTTTACAGGAGAAAGAAGAAACATACTTTTCTTTTAATGTAAGTCAGTGGAACCAGACTTTTTTTTGTAGTAACTTTGGGCCATTTCTTTTGGTTCAGTCGTGGTGAAATTTACAGACAATATAAAAGGCAACAGGCATTGATGTCAAAAACTGAAAAATGGAGATTTTGTTTCCAACAGCAGCGATAAGTTAGCTTTAACTTAAAAAGTAAGTAACCTTTCAGTTTACTGAAAGTTTACTGAACTTCATATAATGAGTTAAAAGAATGTAAATCATTATCACTGTAAAACAAGTTCTTAGCTTACCATTAGAACTTTAAAAAACTCAACGTTACTTTTTTTTAACTTTAATAAACTCAACAGTTACTTTTTTTGAGTTAAAACATTCTATCATTTTTTACAGTGCTTATGAAACTCAGATCCTCGCTAAAGACTACTTAATCCCACTGTGCTTCATTTACGCCACCGTTGGAGGTGACGTAAACGGACATTATGTACAGTTTGTAAGGCACGATTTCATTGTTCAAGTTAACAAGCCGCCTGCATGTCTGCAGTAAGGAACTATTTGAAATTGCAAAATTAAAACTGCCAAAATTCTTCTTGTAATATCTGTGTAACAACTGTGGTTAAACCTTTTTTCAACAGTGGTTAAACCTTTCATCAAGAAATACAATATTAAATGACAGAAAAAAAAATCTTGATCTAAGTTTTCCAATTCCTCAGTGTAAAGTTCTATCTCTCTTTATAACCATCACAAAGCTTAAACCTTACTCGCTGTTCATAATCTAACCCTTTACAGTATAGTCTTTTATTGACATGGTCCACCTGCTGCCTCACTATTAGATTTCCAAAAAACCCCTCTGTGGTGCCCTGTGGTAAAATAAAAGGTTCCAAAGCCAATAAATTGTGTCATGTGTGCATTTTTTCCCAGAGTGTCACTGCATCCTCTGATTTACGAGGTTGTTTAGCAGTCAAAATATGATTGATGCTACATACATGTTATAAGCATGCTAACACTCCTGTATACTGAAATGATGTCACAAAGTGAGTCTACCTTTAGCAGCTCAAACTGCATCCTAAAACTGCCAAAGCGTTTAAACTACTGTATTTAACAAAGCGTACCGGTTTGTGTGGAATGTTTTGTTGAGTTTGTCAATCATATGATAAATAAACTCAATGTGCAGCAGTGTTAGGCTGTATATAGCAATAGTTGTCTTTCGACTCCTTCAAGATGTAGTAATTCAGACAAACCGGCTTTGGAACATTTTAGAGTGCAATAGCGGTAGTTTTTAACAACACCATTCATTTTTCTCAAAGAAAACCAGCTTAGAGTTCCTCATATGGGCATGACGCTGACTACAGAATGATGACACAAATTCAGGAGTTTGTTGATGGATGGGGTCGAGTGGGGCTGATAAACTGTGCAGCAGGTGGCCAACAGTGAGTAATTGCAAAACTACAGAGTGCACCTATATGGCAGGTGTTTCTGGTAAACTGGCCAATGAGTAGTTCCTGTGTCATGTTCAGTCCCTGTAGTTTTTCAAGTTTTTCAGTTTCAAGAAGTTTCATAATATTTGCAAACCCCCTGTAATAGCTGTACTTGTTATTCCCTGTATTAGATTATGTAAAGCTTTTAATTTTAATAGTGTTCAAAAGATTTTTGGGTTGAAACTGCAATCCACTACAGGAAGTGTAGGAGGTGATACAGCTTCTTTCACCATTCACCATTAAAGAAAAGACTGCTTCCTGCACAGTCAGTACTTTGAATGAAGGTGGTGGAAAAAGATGAGGAACTGAAATACGCATAATAGTCAGATTAGTCAACTAATCTAATCACAATCAGTTAGTTTATAGATTATAGAGATAACCATTAGCTACTGTCCTACTTATGATTATTACCAAAGCTTCAAATGCAGAAAGGGAAATGTGGGCTCTTGTCTGTCAGACTTGTGTTAAAACACTTGTGGGTTATATAACAGATTCAGCACAAACCTGCAGCGAGTTGAGGAGATCATGGAGGTGAGTAACACTGCTTAGGACCTGCTGTAGAAAAACAAATGTTATCCTTTAATCCTAATGACATTTAGAAGGACACACGCACACACTTAAAATGCACTCCTGTGGGAGGAAAAAAGGGAACTTGAAGATTCTTAATGCGCTTTCAAATGCAGTGATCTCACTGGGAACAATGATGCTTACATCAGAAATGATGCTTGTTTGTGCTATTATGGTTTGGCCCTCTCCCACTCACTGTCCTGTGATCAGCTGTCATCAGTAGGCCAGAAGAGTTCAATAATGGTAGGTTTACTTTTTTATGAAACCTGCTATGCCACGATTAATAGGCAAGCTGATTCACGGCTGTCCGTGCGTTCAAGCTTTTGCTTACAATTTTAAATCAAACCTGAGAAAGGCACTACAGGTATGAAATTAATTGTATCAAACTGTCCTGAGCACATATTATCTTATATACTTATCTACTGTGTCCATATTCTATTTTTGTTTGTGCTAAAGTAGAAACTTAGTAACAGTCAGCGAGTTCTTACTTAACCACCAGCACTGAGTGGAAGAATACAGTGATTGTGAAAAAACATCACTTTTAAACACTTCTCAACCAAGCAGATTGTGCCATCTCAACTAACTGCTGCATAATAAATTGTATGTTTAGCACAATGACAATAATAACTGCAAACTTTGGGTCAACACACCAGCCAAGTACATGCAAATGTACACAACCCTGTTCCAACTGCCACTTTCAGTCTGTTAGGCTGCTAAATCCATTGAACCACTAACTACTGCTAAGTTGTCTCATTGGAAGAGAAGCATGATCGCCAGTGTTACCTCACTGTTCCTCTTCAGCAGCAGCAGCAGGTTG
The DNA here is from genome assembly GCF_904425465.1 of Colossoma macropomum. Classification (NCBI taxonomy): domain Eukaryota; kingdom Metazoa; phylum Chordata; class Actinopteri; order Characiformes; family Serrasalmidae; genus Colossoma; species Colossoma macropomum. The sequence continues at coordinate 25,940,061 of NW_023494799.1, forward strand.
GTGTTTCCCCCCTGTGGAGAAGACAAAGCAGAGAGCGTAGCTTAGCTGAGTCCAGCTGCGAGACTCCTTTAATCAGGCTGACTCCCACAGGCGGGTGGCCGCCGGCCCGCCACAGCGCTGCTCATTATGAGCACTAAAGAGCCAGGCTGCAGTGCATACTCCTAATGCACGCTTATTCCTTTCTCTTCCTTCACTGAGCTCTTATTCCACTCTGACTCCCTTTAGCTATTAGACCTGACAGGAAAAATAAACAGGTGCAAGGCCGAATGGCTCTGAATGCCACTGTGCGTGGGTGTGTTTTCGTGTGCTTCTGCAAATTCTGGTTAACCTAGTAGCTGTTGATAAACGAGTGGACGTGTGGATTGTGGAGTGAGGGGTCTATGAAAAGGGCAGAGTGAAAAGGTCCTCACCTTCTTCAGAACACTGTCAGACTCTGTCCTCCTCAGGTCTTCACCTTCTTCTTTATCTCCGTCTGCAAATAGAGGAAAATGCAGTGAGAAACTCATATTTACCATGGATACTATAATTACACTCAACTGACATATCATTCAGTTATTAGTCTAAAGACTTGTTATTCAGAATCAGAATTATTTTAATGGGCTTTTACAATGACACATAAATGGAGATTTGTTTACTATCGGTGTTCTGAAAACTAATCGTAAACAGGGCTATCATTATTGATTATATTAGCAGTCAGCTTAGTTATTATTTTAAAGATTAATTAAGTAACCACAGCAAACATTAAATTTTATTTCATATACATTCATTTTTTAAGCATAAACATAAGTGCATGTGTGATATCCTGCTGGTGTGGCTTAAAACGAGTAATCCATTGTAAGCAAACAATTGTCACAACCCTATTAGTAAACAAATACTAAAAGTAAACAGATCAAATAAATACAATATTATACAATATATAACAGCTATTCAGGCTATCACAAAATACGCATATCCACCATATGTTAACTAAATGTACAGGGCATTTACAACAATATAAGTCAGGTGGGATATGACTAAGGTCTGCAAATGTGCAAAGAAGTACATGAAGCACTGTGTTAACGTTGTTCAAATGTACACATCATTTCCACCTGAATGCAATATATTACACAGTCATTGCCAAAACTAAGTATATTGCGATACAAAATATATCAAATATGTAATATAATTATTCATGTGGAAATGCTGTACACATTTTAATTAAGCAAATTCAATGCATATTCTTTTCGGTTAGTGCAAAATGTGAAAAAGATACAAGTCAAGAGTTCTGTAAAAGGGTAAATTGGTATTGGTTAATATTATGAAATTATTATGTATGTTATCCAGTTATGAAACTGATGAACTGAATTGCAGTTTAAGGGCTAAAAGCTCAAGATTTTCAAACATTTCTGGCATTTTTAATTAGACAAATAGATGACAAACACTTGTGCTTGATATTCATTCAGTATTATTCCCCAAACAATGAATATAATTAGCATAAAACTGCAGCGAACAAGGCACAGTGATGCAACCAGTAGACAGAGTGAGTGTTAACACAGTGCAGAAGCAAGGTCTCACGTTTGGAGATGTTCATCTGGTGGCTGTCGAAGCCTCCGAAGGTTTCGGCTCTGCGAGGCAAACACACGGACACTGTGCTGCCCGGAGCGCTGACCACCTGCTGGCCCACGGCCCCTCCCAGGCTGCTGTTGACTAGCGTCTGCAACATCTCCACTGCCACATGCACAAACCCACACAGGCACGCACGTCACTAACCGCATTACATTAAGTGAGTTACCAAAGGCTCCTGGAGGACATTTAGTTGTGGAAATGAGGTCTAATGAAGCCACAAGGGAGACTACTTTCATGTAAAAAAAATTGCCAACCGATAAATAATGTAGAAGTTACAATTCTAAAGTACAGGAACACTTTCTTAAATTATTTATATAGTTCCTGTCACCTTCTTTAATGGCCTCCTTCATGATGGGCTCTCCTCTGGGCATGTCATCATTACAGGCCCTGAACAGCATCTTCTCATCAGAGGAGGTACATTCACACATGTCATGAAACAGCTTCATCTTCTCCTGCAGCAGAGCCAGGATCTGATCATCTTTCCTCCGGAGCATGTCTGGAAAAGGAGGAGAGAGGGGGTGGGGGGGTTAGTGACAATAGGATGGGGGAAGAGAGAAGGAGAGAGGAAGAAAAAGAATGAGAAAGAGAAATGGAGAAGGAGTATTAAAGACAAAGACAAGGAGAAAATGAGATGGGAAGAGAGAAAGAGAAAGGTTGAGGGGGGGAGAGAGGAAAAGAAAGGGAAGAGAATGGTGAAAGAGAGTGAGAGTAGAGATAAAAGGAGGGAATGTGATGGGGAGAGAGAAAAAGGTTAAGAGAGGTGAGAGAAAAAGAGAGAGGAGGGATAGAAAGAGTGGGAACAGTAAAGAGAGAGAGAGGGATAAAAAGAGAACAGGATAGAGGAAGAAAAGAGAGAAATGGTGAGACATACAAAGAGGGTGAATTAAAAACAGAATTCGATGGGGAGGGAGAGAATAAGAGAGTGAGAGAGAGAGAGAGAGAGAGAGACAGAAAGAGATAATGGGGTTGATAGAGAGAGTTAAGACAGAAAGAGAGAGGAGGAATAGAAGGAAAGTATGGGAGGGGGAGAGAGAGAAAATGTGAGACAGAGATAGAGAGAGAGAGAGAAAGAGAAAATGGGGGGATAAACCAGTTATTTTAGATCTGCAGCTGAATTTTCAATCAGACTTGAAGCCTGTCAGTGCCAATACAGGTGAATCAGCACAAACTTTAAAAAACTAAAACACAACAACACTAAACGAAGAATCAAAACACAAACAGCCCCTCTAAATTATCATGGCATTGCTTTGCATCTCACCTCTCATCTCTTTTGCTTTGGACTCCAGCAGCTTTTTATCCTCCTCTGTCTCACTAGGGATACCTTCATCATCATCCTTTTCTCTGTGAACACAAGCACAGATTAAATCAAACTGCTCGCTTCATGTTCATGTTGCAAGCTACTTTGTTTTGCCAGTAATCCTTTTATCAGATGCAAAAGCATGCAGCCAGCACAGATGGAACGGTATGAAAATGTCCTATAACAATATTAGTGACCAAATTTATTCCAGTTTGTTAAAATATCGTGAAAATTTTTAAAAAGCAATAATATGTATTGAAATTGTTCCCCTGAGGTATTATACTGACAGCCTCTTAATTTACGCTTCAGTATTTCTCTGTAACTCTTCAGTAGTTTGTTTGTTTCTTTATGCTGTTTACTATTTTTTATAATGAGTATTATAACTATTTGATAACGTGTTGCCCAATATAGTTACTGTTATAACTCTGTTGTAACATGTCCTGGCATGTGCTTTACAGACTATTTATTTTCACTGTGACTTTTTAAAACAGTAAAGTAAAACAGTAATTATGCATGGTTATCACAATGATTAAAATTTGCTTAACAATATGATTATGACTGGGTTTTGTATATCATTACAACTGGTAACCATGCATAGTTGCCAGGTTAGGCAGAAAAACATTTTTTGTTTGTGCATACTTCTCACTTCCAAAGCTGTATATGTACTATGGTACAAAAATATTTTAAACATTTTATTATTTAAAGAATTTAAAGAACAAAACAAACACAGCTATATATCAAAATATCAAAAAATAAAGAGATAAACAGTGAATAAGGCACTAAAAGGTACAAAAACACAAGAGGATGTTATTTAAACCCAATGCTAATTTCCTTGAGATTAGCCCCAGAGTTTGCTTTACTTACATAGAGTGCATGGCGTCCTGGATGAGCTGCATCCAGGTGTTTCGCTCCTCTCGGGAACTGGCGTGAACCTCCACCATCTCGGGCCGCTCGATGCCCGCTGTGATGAGGAAGAGGCCACGGTCCTCGTTGGCCACCTCCCTCACTATCAGCTTCTGCAGGGAGATCACAGTGGCACGCTGGTCCTAGAGAGAGAGGGGGAGAGAGAGAGACAGAGAGAGAGGAGAGAGAGGGACAAAACAGAATATGGAGGGTGGAGCCAGGGAAAGGGTAGGGGAGAGGGAAGAAAGAAAAGGTACACATTGAGCAAAAAAAACATGCAATAACACAATTTCTGTTTCTGTTCTGTCAACTGAAAGACAAAACTGTATTGATATATTATATATTTTATTCATGTGGTAATGATGTAGGGTAGAGCGGGTCACGCATTAACTCACCTAACACATTGTGGTTTTGCAAAATAATTGAAAATATTTGAGAAACATTAATAGCTGTTTTACACAACAATGTCATCTCTGCTATAAATGAAAACTTTGTTTCCAGAGTCTAGAACGATCAGCCAAAAGTATGGTGAGTGTAGAGGTTACAACTTACCCCATAGGTGGGGCTAACTCTAACAGACTGAGGGGCTAGTTATATCATTGGCTAGAATACAATTCTAGTTTGTTGGAACCAGACAAGCTTTCCAGCATAAATACATAAATATATAGGCATTAACTAAACATAATTAGTATCAAACACTGTCAAATTTATTTCTGGCCACAAAGTAGAACTACAAATATCAGGATGATAAAACTGAAATTCATTTTATTTCCATGACACCTGTAACACTTTTTGTTCATGAATTTGTGAATTTTTTTTAAAAAATGAACTGTTTTAAATTTGTATGGGGGATACAGGCTTCTCTCATTGTTTATTCTGGAAGTCGTAGTTGTAATAGCATGTTTAAACTAACCCCGTCATATGGAGGCTGTACTTTAGCCTGCCGACAGACAACAAGAGGATGATTAAAATAATACTGGTGTGAATCAAATGATTTAATTGGCGAATCTTGACAATATCTGTCCTTTCATTGTGGACATTTGCAGATGACAATGCTATGGGACTATAAGAAGGTGGCCAAAAGCATGTTTTGCTTGAACCTGTTTAACTACATAAAAAATGTGTTAAATTTCACCCCATTTTTGATTGTTCCCTACACACACAGATTTATAATCGAGTAAATTCTCAGCATTACTCTTTTTTTTTTTAGTGTGGGACAACATAGGAATAACCAAGAAACCTCCAAAGCAAGTTAAATAGGTATGCTTGCATGATTACAACAAATTACAGTGTAATTAGTAAGAATCCTGATATGGTTTTATAATTGTTAGCAAAATATGTTACCACTTATACTTTATAAGAACATTTAAAAAAAATAATAATACACATATTCGATCTGACAGGCAAGGGAACTGTGCAAAGCAGGGAAATTCCTTCAGTTGTACTGAGCCATTTTGGCAATAAATCAGATACACTGAAGCTCTAAAAAATATCACTGCAGTTGACAGAGGCATGAAAAAAGAAAACATAGCAAACGCTTGTATAACTGCTGGATTGCTCTCAGTCTGCCAAGAGCCTCACAAAGTCAGCATCTTTATTGAAACTAGCAACCTGAGTACACAGCTTAACTACATGACTGGGTAAATTCTACAGCATACAAATGCTGAAGCTGCACCAGTGGGGCATCAAAAGGGAACATTTCTTGTGAATAATGTAAGCCAAAAAGCTAATAACGTACCAGAGAGGCGAAGACGTATTTTTGGTCCTTCTCTTGCAAGAACACCAAGACATCAGAGAGAAGTACGGCTTGAACATCTGTTGAAAGGCAAATCAGAAAACAGATACATGTTTGACAAAAATAATGCATTACTGCATCTACTGCACTGATAAGCTCTTCAAAATGTAATAAAAAATATTAAACTACTAAAATCCTTGTGGACCAAAGTTTTCTGTCCATTAGATTTTGAATGAGACGTGTATTGAGTGGTGTAAGTACACAGCCTTCCTGAAAGATTTCGTTCTTTTTCACAGATGTTCGAACCAATTTTAATTTTATGAATTGAACAAATATAAGCATAAATGTAACCTCCTAATCTCTTTCCATTTGTCAGAAATAATGTATGACTGTAAATGAGGTTCTTACATGCAGTCTACTTGCTGCATTCCCTCTACAAACCACAAACAAATCTTATTTGTTATGGATTTTGTCACTTTTTTTTTTTTTACTTTTTTCTAACACAAGATCCATTTTTGGTCACTTTCAGCTTTGACATTTGGCCTCAATTTCTCTGAAACACTGTGGTACTGACTGCTGACTCAATCACAGAAAGCTGTCGAGATACAGCAATATAATATGAAAGTAGCTTGAGACCTTAATACTACCACTGCCAGGCTTTACAGCTGGTGGGTATTTCCTCTGTTACAAATCAGGATTTGGTTTGCTGCAAACATGTCAGGCATTTATGTCCCACTTTGTGAGTAAATAACATATTTGACTCATTCTATCCAGAGCACATTATACCAGATGTTGTGTTCCTAGCTAATTTAAATGAGAATGGGAGTTTCTTCACCTCCCATATAGACACATAGTCATTTTGTGACAGTACATTGATGCTGCTCACGGCAATGAAAAAGTATGTGGATCCTGAGGATCTCTGGAAATCTGTAAGACTTATTGGACTGAATTTGCTGGCCTTTTTTATCTAAAGCTGGGCTCTTCCATTTCTCTCTAACAATTTCCAAATTGGTTTGCACTAATTTTGAGCAAACTGCAATGTGTTTGATTGCATGATTGCATATGTTTCAAAGGAAGCAATGTATGTCAACTTTTCTGTACCAGCAAACTGCTTTTCTGCTGTTGTTACTTAGACGTTCAAAGATATGAAATAGGGGTACGGCACAAGGCCAATAAATAAAGAACAATAATGAGTAACTGGATCCCATTTTTTACAGGCGATAATCGGAAAGAGAACTGATTCTAGATTGTAGATTCTGGACTAGGCCTAATTTAATTTTAAAACATCTGAAAAATACTATTAAACAATATTTCCGTCTAATGTTTTATCCTCTTCTACTGTTAGTGACCAAGAATTATTATCACAAATGATTGTTGCCTTTAGGCTACAGTCTTTGGCAACATAATCCATAATCATGATTTTTTTTAACAAGAAAATATTGTGATAAATACTTTTAAATATCATCCAGCCCTCTGTCCAACTATATATATATATATATATATATATATATATATATATATATATATATGTATATATATATATATATATATATATATTTGTCAGGAGCAACTGTTTTCTTTCTTACACACCAGACACGAAGCATAGAAACCTGACAGAAGAGAGGCTTTTTACCCTTTAGCCTGCCTGCAGTGCTTTTCAGCTGCAGTGGCCCGTCGTGCAGGAGCTTTCTGCCTCGTATGAGGTCTTCTCGAGCAAACATCTGACCACTCTTCATGCGCATAATGGACTTGCCATCTGTTCGGCTATAGATCTCCTTCAGCCTCCTCTTCTTTTCATGCTCATTCACTTTACTGTCCACGGCAGCTATTACCTCTTTGACGAGTTGCAGAGCTTGGCTCAGATCCTCATAGTCCTCTTCATTCTCTGCTTATGCATGCACACACACAGACACAGACACACAGACAACACAAGGTGAATGATAAAAAAAAAACAATGACACAAACATACACGCATATAAAACAAGGTGAATGATCAAAAGCCCCCTCAAACAAGTAACAAGCCTGTTTTGTTTCAGCCTAAACATGTTTTGACTAGACAAAGCTCCCCTGAAAAAATATAAGCCTCTTTTTTCAAGTTGAAGACGAGTAAGTTGTTTTCAGCAAGCTCCTTCTCTTAAATCTCGCTTTGCTTTTGTCTAGTGGCGCGTCAGGAACTTGACCAAAAACGCTTTCAGCCGTCCTACTTAACATACAGCAACACTTGGCTGCTGTTTGCAGCAAACGTGTGGTGTATACACACAGCACCTCATATGGGCAGCAGTGGGGCTGTCCATAAGAGAGGCATGTTTACAGAGGGAGAATTACGGTGACGTTATTTAAACACAGACGGTTGAGTGGGCTCTGAGATGAGTACTCACTATCTGGCTAATATTCAGGTCTCTAACGGCTGCTTGAGAATTAGGCCATTTTCACACTTGAGGCTTTTTCTGGACTCAAGGCTATATGCAATGAGATTTTGGTACTTTTGGTCAAGTGTAAAAGCTGTTTTTGGACTTGGGTGCGGTTCATAAAATCTAAAGTCGTATGCAAACGTTTCGGCGCCCCTGGTCAAATTACGTTTTGTTGATTTTCTAAGTGAAAATAAGTTAACTTATCCTCTACAGAGAACACATTTCTGCACATTTTATTACACAATTAATGTTTTTTTGCTGAATTTAACATTGGCCTGTGCAAAGTTATGGCACATTTTAAAACGCTTTTCCAATTTAAACCCAGCAAATAAACAAAAATTATGCAAAGACATTTGTAGAAAATGTCATATTTAAGTGTGTTCCCTGTAAAGAGAGGTGTTCACTTGTTTACACTTTAGAAAATCAACAAAACATCATAAAATATGTCATAATGCACACAATTTTATCTCCGGTTCACCCATAAACAGTCCACCACACTGCATCTAAAAGCCATAGTGATGGGTTTCATTTGTTACTTGTTTAAAGTTGTTTTAAGTGTAGGGAGGAGGACCATGTCACCTCCTTCTTCCTATCTAACTTGCTATAAATATCTATAATCTCATCAAGCTGAGTTCAGAACAGTTAGCTATAAGGAATATCCAGGACCTAAATGAAATAACTGAGGAGTTAACAGGAACTTAATTGTTATTATTATATATGGAAAAATACTTATACATATCATGCATCTACAATCCATACTGATACATATAAGGCATATTAATATTAATACTGAGGAATTCTGTTTAATGTTACTTTTCATGTTATGCAGTATTCTGAAGTGCTTTCATGTTTTCATTTATCAAAGTTCTCTCATTAAAATACACAGCAAATGTTATGCAAATACATCACACAACCACTGCGAATCCATGTGGTGTCAGCCAATCCTGACTGCTATATGGTAAAAAATACCAGTGATTCTATTTTTATTCAGCACAAAAATGGACGCCAGAAATACGTTTTCTGTTAGTGACTCAACATAATTTGAACTCAGTCTTGTCTCAACCTCGGGTAAGGTGGAAATGTGGAAATTGCTTTAGAGACCAGCCGAGTGCAAAGCCTTTGTCTAAGGTGACTGGCAGTGGAACTTGTTTTCTATGACTATTAAATATCAACAACAGCTGCATACAGAATAAAACATATTCTCTACATGTTTAAATAAAATTTGTTCACTGACAGTTGAGGATCTAATTGATCCTTTTCATGATGGCTTAAACTGGGTATTATTTGTTTGTTGATGTTCATTGGCTCCAAGCTTCAAATATCCCCTAAAGGGAGATTGGAATGTTATTATTACTATGTTTTTATTTCATTGATTCTGAATAAGTTTTGGAGAAAAAGCGACCGAAGAATGACCTAAACATCATTTGCTTCCAAAAGTTAGAATGCAAAGTTGGACTAAGGATACAATATAATAAATTACTACGAACTGCAACTACAAACTACAAACAATGAAATTCCAGTTTTTCTTCTGTTTATTTTTATATTCTGAACAAAAAATATTAATCTGCTCTTGACTCGGACTCAACTACTACAAAGTCTCGGTCTACATATGGACTTGATGTGTCCACGTCTTGGTCTTGATTCACCTCTAATGGTCTTGAGTACAACACTAGTTTCAGCCAGAGAAAGTTTTTCGCATCCCACCACTGCCCCCCTGCTCCCTGTTCTATTTCTGTTCATCATAGGGAGTCTAGCCATCTAGCTTAAAGCTGAAACTACCCACAACTCGAGCCCAAAGTGTTAGAGTTCTCTCCCTTACTACACTCACACATCTTCTCTCAGGCATGGTCCAAACAATTCTTTTATTTCTGTAGATGTGCAATCCAGTGTGAATGAATTACCCTAATGTTTTATTCCTCAGTAAATGGATAACATCCCAATTAAGTGCAATTTTGTTTTATTAAATGTAGAGTGCTGAGAGCATTGCACAAAACACACTTCTTATGATAGCCTGTCAAGTGGGAGAGGTGCGTCATTTGCAGGTGTTTCAGCATGAGACACACCACATATCCAGAAATAACCACTGCTCATTGTGGTTCGAGTGTTTGTACGTGACGTATAGGATTGTGCCATCGATCCACAGTTTGAAAGAAATTCTCTTTCAGACAAACCTGTGATGATGTCACCCTCCCCAAAATGAGCCCAGAATCAATCCTGGATGCAGACTCGAGTACTGAGACTCACATATGAAAGTGCCCTTAGGCTCTGTGATAAAGACTCACCTTTAGTGTGCTGTAGAATCCTCTGCATCAGGACTGGGTACTTTGTTATTCTCTGCGTGACTAATAATATGCATTCTGGGATGCCCAGCCGCCGGACAATGCTGCTGCTCATCTTTTTCTGAAAGATCAGGTTAAAACAGTTTACAGGATTGCATGAGGTTGCATGAGCTGTTTTCGTTTTTGAAGAGGTAAAAACAAATAAATGTGAAATTGTAAATGCATTACCTTGATAAAAGCCTGGAAGCGCTTGTCTTTGGCATGTAGCTCCTTGTAGAAGTTAACTGCTTCGTTGTGCCGACTGCAGAACTTGCCATAAACTTTCTTCATGCTTTCAGCTCTGGACCCTGAGAACTAATTAAATTGAACGGTGGTGAAATTGTGAGGTCAGGGATTTACATCATTATCACAAATATAAATTAAATATCACCAGACCATCTGTCTCTACTCACCTGGTTCACGAGAATATCCCCTATCCTTTTGATAACGAAGCCACCATCGGTATTCTCCTGCTTGGCCTCTTTCTTCCTCTCCAGCAGGCTGCTGAAGAAGACTGTGTGAAGTTCCAGCAGGTCATCCAGCATGGGAAACACCTTCTCTACTGTCTGGGGCTCCAGCTGCACCTCCTTCAACAGGCCCTTACCATATACGTCCGCCATTATCCGCAACGTTCGCACATGGTGCATTTCCGTTTGGATCAGCTCTGGAAAAAGAAAGCGATTGTAGTTTTAATTAATAGTTGATCTAGTATACCTTATTTATCTTTCACATTACAACCAGTAAATAATGGTTCCAGACAGAGCAGCTGAGAAGGAAGAAACAGATCAAATTCAGCTGAAACTGAGCGTTAGATCAGTGCTGGAGGACATATTCAGGTCATATTTTGATCTTTTTTTTTTGTATATACATTTGTAGATGTATATACACACACACACACATACATATATATATATATATATATATATATATATATATATATATATATATATAAATGATGTTTTGAATGTTTATAAAGACTGCAGAACCCTTCAACCCCAGTCACACACAAACGCCTTAATACTACAATACTGTGCAAAAGTCAGAGACCTATTTATTAAATTTCCAGTCAAAGCCAGTCAAAGCCACAGCCATTTAGTATTAAATATTAATTCATTCTTTAGAGTCTGAAAAAAGTGGAACATAGCTTTAATAGAAAGAACACAGAAGCCCTAAAAATAATATATTATTTTATATGAATATTATTGTAAGTACTTAGTGGGTCCGCTCATTGCCTTGATTACAGCTTCAATTCTTCTCTGGAAACTCGCTTTCAGCTCTTCAGAGAAATCTGCAGGGATATTTTTCCACACCTCCAAAGTTCAGTCGTTGAAGCTGGTTGCATTTTCTTCTTCTCACGGTCCAAGTAATCCCAAACACATTCAATGATGTTGAGGTCTGGACTAATTTGTTCTGACAACACCAACAGCTTCTTTGCTTGATTTTCAAATGTTCTTCTTTTGTCTATTTCCTTTACTCAAAAACAACTTCTTTACAGCTACACATCCTTTCAGACCCACAGAAGAGCTGTCTTCTCACAGTGGAAGGACAAAAAGAAACATTTGTGGATTTTTTCAGATCTGAAGCAGCTTGATTTTCTCCTCTCTCTCAAAGCTTTAAGTGCTGTTAATGAGATGGGGAAAGTTTTAGCGTCTACCAGGTCTTGCACAGTTGTTAGGAGTCCCATTTTCTCTGTATCTTTTAACAGTTTATTTAACTCTGGTTTTAGAAGTCTTGTTTTTTCACTTATTTTCCTTTGACTTTCCCCTTCCTTTCCCCTGCAAGTGGATTATCTAATATCTAATCTCCTCAGAAATATCTCATGATAAATGAATATCATGTACGTAAAGGCCTTTCGCACAGTACTGTGTATCTAAAATGTTCCAGAAATGGAGGATGTCAGTTTAAACTGTTAGTTACAGATTTTACTCAGATTGATTCAGCTATTAAAATTAACAGTTATAAATGATCTTACCATAAATTACATCCTGTCTCTTAATGACATCCTTCTTTAGTTGTTTCAGGTATTTCTTGTCCATAGTGAAGCTCCAGGAGTCAGCCTCTAGCTCTTTAGCATCTGCCTCGAACTCTCCCATCAGCTGCCCATCAATCATCTCTGTTCCTATGAAAAAACAGGACAAAACAAAACATGAAACTTCAGTTTAATAAATGTGTAGAATAAAGCTCACCATGGTGAATCAGAAACAAACAGCAAATGTCACAAAGAGCTCGCAGCCTGCTCTTCTCAATTGCCTGGTCAAACAGATTTTCAGGCATCAGCTCGTTTGAAGTCTGCACCTGCTGTCCAGCTGTTGGGAAGATAAGTGGAAGCTACAGGAAACAGAAACAGATCCAGTGGCTGTTCAAGAGGAAATGAGGCTGCTCACCTTCATCTATCAGAGACTCAGTGGACTCGTTGACCTTGTTGGCTTTGTGCAAAGAGTCGGTGGACTGGGACAGATATCTCAGGCCCTTTATGGGCATCTCATCAAATCTGGAGGAAGACGAAGAGACAGTTATGTTAATGAGCATGCAGTTACTTATAAGCAGATCCAGTACCTAACTGAACTCTAAGGAGTTAACAGGCATTTATCTTTATGATCTTTAATAGGACTGCTCAAGTGGACAAAATACCATTTTGTAATTATGAATTACTGAATTATGATTGTGATCTCGGAAAGGGTCATTCTGGCCTACAACTAGAGTTTATTATGCTGTTTGTAGTGTTATGCAGTAATCTGTAGCGGAGCGTTATATCCCTCAGCCTCCTTGGTTTGACAGAATTAACGATTTTGTATCATTTTGCATGCTTCAATGTTCTCTCACTATATAACCCAGCATGCATTACAGAAATTGGGAATCCCTGGGTTGTCAACTAATTCTCAGCCTAGAACATTTCACAGGCTATTAAATACAATCAAGCTAGCATTAATATAACTTTTACCTCAGAAACAAAATCGTAAAAGGAAACAGCAATTCTACCTTGATTTAGCACAAAAAGGAAGCTTTTAATTTGTTATCCTCCTCATCTGACAAGTTATTTCTGTCGTTAGAGTAATTTATTCTCTCCATTGCAACGATGATTTGAAGACAGTTACCAGTTACCTAGTTCTTGAGTCTTCAAAATCCACCTCAAAAGCAGTGGTTTTCCTCTCACCTTCAAGATACATACAAATATAGAGACTACAGCAGCACCACTGCTGGATAAGTATGCTTACAGATGTAGTTTCTGGCCAGAGTGTCCATTTAATGTGACATGGCTAAAGACTGGCTTGTATCATTTTGATCAAAATAATTTATTGTTGTCGATGTTCACAGCACACAATAAATTTTTTGGTGATTTAATAAATACTGTATTTACATATTGCAGCCTTTTCTTACATTAGCAGTAAAAAGCTAATATTAAAAATGATATATTAAGCAGCCCTAATCTATGTTATGACCTTTATTTTTTTCAGGGCCTATAAGCATGTTCGGAAACATAATACCTATAACAGTTGACGTAAAACCTATGTGAGGTGATGCTGATTTTATCTGACACTGAGTTCTCATGACACTGTTTTTGGGTGAAGTGACCGGACACATTTTTACAACTGACGTTGTAGCTTAGTATATATCACAGTGGCTCCATGCAGATAAACTGACACAGCTTATAAATCTTATAAAAAGTCAAATGAAACTCACTTTAAGGTCACAGAAAATGCTCGACCAACCTGAACTTGGCAAGCTGTCATTTCACCCCATAAAGAGTCATGACATATCAAAATGTCAGAAATAAAATCAATGTCACCTGATATAGATGTTATATCAACTTGACATCAAAGCTGGCAGCTGACATCTATGACAACTGACGTCTATAGGAATAAGCGTGAATGTTTGTGTAGGTCTATGTCAGCTGTCATGAAGAGCTTATGTATATGACGTGTAGCCTTATTAACACTGCCCTACAGTGATGTTACCACATTTTTAAATGAAGGATATTATAAACTCACACAGCAATGTTGCTGATTGACATGCTTTTGGAGAGGTTGCTACTGTTGAAAGGCATGATGCTTGTGTGTCTTCGGGGGGTGATCACCAAAGAGTGGTCATCTGGAGACAAGACGGCTGACCAGGGCCTCTCCCGTGGCGCAGAAGCTACACAGAGCAACACACACGTAAGATTAAAATGCAATGCCCAATTTAGTAGAGTATCCGTATCTGCACCAAACTGTGCGCTGTGCCACTTGGATGAAAAGAAACCACAAGCTCACATACTTTTTGCTCTTAAAGTGACTCCAGGCATGGTGGTCGATTCTGGCATGAGAAACTGCTGTTTTTGAAACTGGAAAGAGGACACAGAAAAAGCAATTTCACACAAAAATGTTACTTGAAGCATTTTTGTGGTCTGTAATTAAGAAATCCATATAGAAAAAACAAGAACAAATTCTACCTTTCCCTTGGTACACGCAGGGATGTTGTCTCTGCAGCTCTTGTGAACACAAACACTGCAACCTAAAACAAGAGCAATACTTTATACCACCAGTCCTTCATGGACAGATACAGTTTGACTCATCTGCTTTGACAAATATTCCATGATAATCTATCAGCGGTTTGAATTAGCTATAAGAGTGCTGAGCTAAGGATAGTTTCTTCACCTACTGACCACGTTCTACAGGAGACAAGATCCAAAAGAGATTCTCTCTCAGTCGGAAAACCTTAATAAGAGCCATTTACTTAAATCATAGTCCTTGGCTTCCTATTTTGGCTCAAAGTCAAAGTGGTAAAGGCAGTGCCAGCCAGGAAACTCCACCAAGCACACAAATAAAACCCTGACTGCAACTCCCGCAAGCCGAGGCAGTTGGGAATCTGGCTGAAACAGCTGTAACATCAGCTCCTTTAACAAAAAAATCATCTGTTATTGCAAGTTTAATATGTACAGTGCTGTGTGAAAGTCAGAGACCTTTCACCCTTTAATTGATTTCATTTCCAGTCAATGCGGAGCAAGTTACTCATTTTTCAGGAGATATTTCTGAGCGTATTAGCTATAAAGATATCCCACTTGCATAAGGAAGGAGAAGTCAAAGGAAAATAAGTGAAAAAAAACAGGAGTTTTCAAAACTAGAGTGAAAAAAATGATCCAAATATGTAGAGAAAATGAGACTCTTAACAACCATGCAAGACCCGGAGGACCAAAACTGTCCATATCAGATAAACATAAACAAAGAAACAAAGAAGATGCTGTTGTTCTCAGAACAATGAGCTGACCATCCCAAAGTCCAGACCTCAACATCACTGAATGTGTTTGGGATTACTTAGATTGTGAGAAGCAGAAAATGCCACCAACTTCTAAGACTGAACTTTGGAGGTGTGGAAAAAATCCTTGCAGATTTCTTTGAAAAACTGAAAGCGAGTCTCCTGAAAAGAATGTAAGCTGTAATAAAGGTAATAAATGCTGAAAAAAAACATATTTAGTTCTTGAGGCTTCTGTGTAATTTTCTGTTTAATAAATAATTTATTGCTTTTTGTCCTGATCCTGAAAAATGAATAATTAATTTGTACTTAATGGTCGTTGTGACTGGAAATGAAATAAACGAAGGATGGTCTCTGACATTTGCACAGCACTGTACGAGTGTTGATAAGTGATATTACATGGATTACGAATCCACAAACATATGGTTCCTTAAATTATTCTGACTGTAAAATACAAACGTTCAGAAAAATTTGGGGTTTCTCCTGGAATGATCAATAAATTTGAAAACCCACCCACTTTTTGAACAAAAGAAAGAAAGAACTGGAAACTCCTTTTACAGTTATATCTAGAAAGCTGCAAAGTTCCATACATCACCGCAACGTGGACATAAATTCCAACACTGCAAGCTTGACCTCTTCTGTACATTGAACAATATTTATGTGGATTTCCATTCTCTTCAATTGTACTACATTTCATCTGGTAAGGAAAACTGCGCAACTATTTCAGCCTAGGCTAAGGAAGGGGAAAGCAATGCAACCAGAAACTTGTGCACTGAGAACCTCTGTACCATGGAAACAGCACAATTATTGAGAAGCATAACAGTCATTTATGGTTGAAGATCAGGAACAACAGATAAAGCTCAGCCACATTCTACTAGTTCAAATCTTCTGTAGTAGAAACTACAAAAGAAATGTAAAATAAACTCACTTTCTAAATGAAGCATAGGTCACTTTGCTGACTGGTCCATGAGGAAGTCAAATGGGAGGTTACCAGAAATGCTTTTACTGTTAAGCAATGAAAGCCTCTTGTGAAATGAGACTATGTTAGGTGATGTAGAAGAAGGACTAGCCTCGTTACCCCTTTGACACTGGGGTAAAGACCTGGGCCAGGAAACAGTCCATAAGACTAGCCTATTTTTTAATTGTATGTACAGTAATATGCAAAAGTTTGGAAACTGCCAGTCAAATTACACGCTTTGTTGATTTCAGTATTCTGTTTTAAATTATCTGCAGCAACCAGTGAACCTTCTGAATGGCAACTAAGAAAAATGGAGTAATTTAAAAGTGGAATTAAAGCTTTCGCTCTAAAGTAGATGCTACAAACATTCGGTGAGTGCAAGCCTAAAGGAACATTTCTATTATCATGTCACAACATCTTATGTATTTTGCACAAGGATCCATTGACAAAAGTCAACAGCGGAGACTGTAGGCAATGTTTTCCTTCTTGTAATCCAATATTGCCCAAGCCACAAGCAATTAAAGTGGCGCCTCTTTCAAGAGGCTGAATATTGCACATTTTAACCCAACCTTAAATCACTGAAACACAAAATATTCTATTTTAGTTATGGTGTATCATGTGCAGGAAAACAAACAGTGGATGTTCCTATTGTTAGTGGAGTTGCTTTCTGGCTCTGCTCTGTTGCTTCATGTTGGCTTGAAAAATGAACTGATTTTCTGCTGTGCTTTTCCTGTTAAAATGGAGAAACTGGATCCCTGGCACTCACCACAGCCTTAGACTTCTACAATACTCCATTCCTGTTTAATGCTGCCCAGAGATCTTAGCCATTAACCTGTGCTGACAACAGAGTTTAAAATCAAATGGGAATTATGATAGAATAAAGTAGGGCTGCCATGATTATCCAATGAAACTGATTACTCAATTAAAAAGAAGAAAATCAACTTGAGGAATCAGCAGGTCATTATAAAGCTGCGTTTAGCAGTCTGAAGATTCTGCACATGGGGGAAGCACTCAGAGCGTTTTTTGTGTTCATCATTGAAAGAGCGGAGATTCACACCAGCTGGATTTTAGTACTGCATGTATGTCTGTAGTTAAAAATGAAAATGCAAATATAAGTATAAGGTGCACTTTAATCATTTAATTGTCAAAATACTTGCTAGATTACACGGTTGCTAATATAATCAATAGTGACAGCTCTAGAATAAAGCTCATTATTTCTGTATTAATCAGAATTAAAGGACAACAAAATTTTTGTATATAAATTTATTACTATTTGAAAATAAACATAACACTTGATAATAACAGGCCCTACTAAACAGCAACTTCATCTATTATCTAATCAATATTGCTGAAGACCTACTTATAAAGTTACTTATGAATTAATAAATTAATTATGAAGTATAAACAATTTAAGTGATGTACTAAAATAATCAAATGATATTTTAAACTGTAGAAACCTAATAAGTAATTATAGTTTGTTAATAAAATTTATACTCATACTTTATAAATTATATATCTTGAAAAATTAGGCATTTACTTTACTGCATGAAAACAATTCATAAGAGTTATAAATAAATACATAGTAATTGTCTACATCCTGTTTTAAATTATACAGTAGCTATTTACTCTTATCTTGCAACTTTTGTAATGCATGAACTTTTCCTTAATGTGTAATTAATCACTATGAAGTCTTTAATGTATACTGTTTTAAATATTAATAACTATTAATTGGACCCTTACAGTGCTTTAAATATTTGTATGACACTAAGTCAACAGTTAATAACTCAAATTGTAGCACTTCTTAATCTTCAAGTAACAATTACATTTTTATTTACTAGCATCACAAAACTATTACATAATGATTAAGTTGCCATTTATAGGGGATTGTGTGAAAAGTTACCTAAATATCTGCAGCATAAAGCACTTAATTATTTATGTATTTATTTATCCCACATACAAACCCTGTGGGTGGATGAAATAGGCCTAAATGTGTGTTAAAACACCTTGAAAAATGCTTTTCATGTTTAAATAACATTACCCAGTAACGCTCCAAAGATTTCAACTTCCCCACTGATGACGTGGCAAACATGCTGCAAAGGTTCCTTCCGATGTGCTTCATTTTAATTTCTGTTCTCTGGAAACAACTATTATGTAATAGTTTGTGCTGCCTAAAGAGTCTGCTTTAAATATTCAACACATCTCAGTATATCAAAATATCTCCAAAGCTAACTACGCATCAGCACGTCACATACCCAGAGCTTTACAGGTTTCATTAAGCAACCTCAACTGCACATCTGATTCATTAGAGCTTTTGCAAGCTTCTGAAACTGAAAGCACTGTAAGATTTTGAGCGCTAGTGACTTACTTGTACAGCTGACAGCATCTTTAGCATTTAGGGCTTTGTTGCAGTGCTGACACAAAGCTGTATGGACGGAAGTCGCAGAGCTGAACAGATGCCCGTTCACTGCCTTCTTCTCCTTCTCCTTAGTTTCTCTGTCTTTTTCCCGGTTCTTCTCTTTGTCTTTTTCCTGTGTGAGGAGTGTAGAAGTGGGGTAAAAAAGGGACAATGCAATTAGTTGCAATTAGTTCAGTTGTATGCAAAAAATGGAAAAAATAAGGCATAAAATATTAAATGTGCTGTAACTTTTGCACAGCCACAGTTTTATTTTTCCCCCAATATGTGAAATTCAGCAAATAAACAGTAACTGTGCATTAAAAAGTACAGAAGTTCTCTGTAGATGATGTGTTCACTTATTTTCACTTAGAAAATCAACAAAATATAATTTGACTGAGGGTGTTTAAACTTTTGTTCTGTATGCTTTCTGTAACATTGCATAACATCTCCGGAGCAGTATATACTACAAATTGACAAGCAGTTTAGTGAAACTACTGTAAACCCTCACTTTGTGTACTGAGATGTTCTAAAAATCAAGTATGTGGTGAAAAATGGCAGTCAGGGTGATTTCAGAGTCAATACATTTTGCACTGTGATACACATAAGTACGAGGCTTTAAAAATGTCCCCACTGTCAAGTTCCTCTATTACCAACTTCCTTTTTGCAGCACAGAGAAAAAAAGAGTAACAGCCAGACCAATCCAGCGCAAACAGTTCGCTAAAGCAAACATCTAAAGACTATCACGTCTTCTCTAAACTGTCACTTTCAGCAAGGTGCTATCTGGACACTTCCCCCTTTTAAAGGGAGAACCTTCAACATGAAGATACTGAAGACCGAGCGATCTACATGCCACAACGTAGCCTATTTAAAGAAGTGAAAACACAGAACCATGCTAGCAGCCACTACACTGAGTATGGAATAATGACACCTTACTGCATGAAACCAACATTTAAAGCACTACAGAATGCTTGAGATTCAAAGTTAGCCTACCTCTTCTTCTTTAAAGCCAGGTATCTTAAGGTAGCGTCCATGCTCAAAGAACTTTCTATAACTTAACATAACGGTTGCGAACTGGAGCCTTCAAAGGCTCACTCACACTGAGAGCAGGCGCACAATTGGCCTTCACAGAGATTACAGAGGAAGTGATGAGCTAAGGACAGGAGGTGCTGTTCCTCCTTTCAGTCTCTTTGACAAAGCAGACCTTTAGCAAGCTAGTTTAGAACGAAATGCATCATTATGAAAGTAGAGGCAGGTGATATTAATGCAAATGTACTCAAATATTTTCAGTTTTCCGGCATTCAGAAAATAACTCATGTCAGATTGTACAAATACATACAAGTCATTCAGGACCATTTCTATTGGTCTGTTCATCATAAAACTTTAAAAGCAACGGCTTGACAGCTGGCTAAATGGAAAAACATCTTTCTGTGCCTAATACATATAATATTGGTATATTTGTCTACTACATATATATAGTCATATATTTTCTGGTGCTGACTTGAACTGAATGGCACTGAATTTAATTAATGAATGGGGGTCTCTGACTTTCGCACAGCACTGTACCTCCCACTTTTACATTCCTAAAAAGCAAAGTTCTTAAATAATTTTTGGCTTGGCTGTACAGACAAAATGGCATAGAGCTTTTCCATTATGATTTACAAAACCAAAAATCACCACCATTTAGCTCCAATCAGCCTTTCTATCAAAATCATTCACTAAAAAGTTCTTTAAGGAACCAAAAGTGGCTCTTCTCTGACATTTCTCCAAAAGCAATGTCATAGTTTCAGCAGAGAGGTTTGTGCTGTTAAGTATTTTCTCATGGAAAGTGCTACAGGCCTCAAGATAAATTTATTTAACCACCAAAAAGGCAGACTGGAGCCTGTTTCACTTCCAAACGTAGTCTGATTATACAGAAAAGGAAGCGCTAAAAGTGTAGGACTTCTAGAGGCAGAACGCTGAGCTCACGGATCATCATGCCTATCTTCCTGCCTAACTTCCTCCAGAGCCGAGGGCAGATACGAACTTTAACGCTTTAACCAGACTTTCTTCACTTGCTTTCACACAATAAAGCCACTGACGTCAGATCTGTCACTTCATGCAGCCCTTACTGTGAAGTAATACAGAGAATTGCATTTCAAATGAAGAAACAAATGCTCATGGCACCACAAGATTGCCTTAGTTGTAAAGGGCTAAAATAAGTACTGGATCCCTAACATACTCGCATTACGGGAAGATATTTCTTCATAACAAAACCTTGTATCGCGTCCTTTACAATGTGTTTAAATTTCATGATGAAATATATTTTTTCCTTCTCCTGTAAAGTTGCCATTTTGGGGAGGTTCTTGAATGACAGTGATAATATATGTAAACAAATATTGGTTGAATCGTATCTAAAGAACATAAAATTGGCATTTGGTACAACATTAGTATTAGTGAATGATGAAGAAAAATGAACTGACTTACCCTGGTTTTCTTGTACATTTTACTTTTCAGATAACTAAAGGTGCGGCTCATTTTGGTCCCACTCTTTCCTTCAAAATCCCCTCTTAAAGGGCCAGGCTCTTCTTCTGTGATACTGAACAAAGCACAGAACACAGACTATCATTTAGATACATATAGTGAGACATACGTTAATTGCTTTAGTCCAGACTTGGTTTACTAAAAGCCCTGTATTACAACAATCATTGTAATATGAAGTAAATTAATGATGAATATTACTGGTATTATTTTTAACACAAAATATGAAGTAGTGTTTCTTAACTCAGTCCACAAGGCCCTCCGGACCCCCCTAGCCCCCAATGTATCTAAACTAAAGCAATGGCATATACTAAAAACCTGGTCGTGAGCTGTAGGAGACAATCTAATGCAGGATAAAATATAACATAATTTTTTATGTAATTAAACATCAGTGTCAGCTGTGAATTTTGACCGCATTTTAACAGATATTTCTCCAGATTCATCCCAAATTTTTTTTTTTTTTACCATTTTGTAACCATTTTCAATATGTGTTTTTTGATTACTGAGTACAGAATTTACACCTGTATTATTTTAATCACCCTCTTGATGGCTGTAATAAGCACCAATTTTGAGCATATATACATGCAAGCGTGAGAGCTAGCAGTAAGAGCCTGCCAGGCTAAAGTACAGCCTCCACATGGCGGGGTTAGTTTTAACACAGTGTTGCAATTAAGCCTCAAAAAGTAAACAATGAGAGACGTATATTCTCCATATTAGCCCATGTAAATTTAAAACAGTTCATTTTTGTGATTTTTTTAAATTACAGATTCATAAAAATGCATACTGTACATATTGTATAAATAAACTACATTAAAATTATATTTGTGGTTCTACTTTGTATTCAAAAATAAATGTGCCACGTTTGACACTCTCTTTTCACTATTCATATTGTAAATATTCATATTGTTTTTGGTAAAGAGTATTTAGGTTGGAAAAGCTTGTCTGGTGCAAACAACATAGAACTGTACTGAATTAATTGTTTTTAAAAATTTTATCCAACTTATTAGAGGCCATACCAATTAACCCTTCCATCTGTTATGAACCCCACCTATGGGAAAAGTTGTAACATGTGCACTCACTCCACTTTTGACTGAACTGCTTCTACTGACAGTTATTAATCTTGCTCAAAACTTACCCATTAAAAAACTACATTTGTTAGGTTGTGCCCAGCTCATTGTGATCTGTCTAGAGCCCCCAAGATTGACATGGGTAATGTTAGTCTAAAGTTAATGCAAAGCTTTTTCTGATGAAGTATGTGCACCTCAAGACTTTGGTTCTGGCCCTCTCCAACAATACACATACATAAAATAATCAAATATATAAGTAATTATGCATCAAAATGATTTGAACATCAAGCCTTAGGTAGAGAAGCTTACAGTTGTGAAAAAGGAAATAACTTGGCTGTTTGAAATGAGTTCTTTTTGCAGCAGACTTCACTGAGTGTTCTACAAATAAGTAAATTATTACATTTTTGTAACAGAAAACAGAGGTCTCACCTGTATCCTAGAGAACTCGAAGTGCTAGAAAATGATCTCATACCTAGAAAGACACATAATGGGACAATAATGAAATACTGAAGCATTGTCAGGATGTCAACTGATGCTATCAGCCAAATGATGTTCAAATCCTAATGTGGGTAATATTGAATTGTTTCTCTGTCTGCATATTATCAACTTTTATCATTAGAGACTGGCATTTTTTTGAGTGAAGAAGGCCTCTTCCTTTTAAGAACAAAACTTTTTCAAACTCTGGGCGGATGTTGTTTGTGTTTCAGAGTATCGGAGCAAAAGAGGAAATGCATCTTTCACATCGTTAGAAAAGAAAGTTCTTGAAGTCTTTATTCTTAGAGTCACGGGAAGTCAGGAAAATGTTAATTCCAAATATGCAAACCGCAGAAAATCTCTCCGTTTTACAGTCATGCCAACAGAGAGTAATTCAGGGGCTTTGGGATAAACGGTTCCAAAAGAAGACAAAGTGGAGAAAGTTGGCAAGACTGTGTTGGTAGCAACTCAGCCATGGAGATGGAAAAATATTGTAAACATTTCAGTGAGTGCCGATCTCTGACCCGCATTAAAAGCATGGGGATTGAAATGGACAAAAATAACACTGTTCAGTTTAAAAATAGTGTTGTTGTAGCAGCTCTGAGTTTTTAAGGTGTTGTTGCCAAATGTTCAGATGTAACAGAGTTCATGTTTCAGATTGGTTGTGATTCGAAAGAACAGGCTGGCCTCATCGAATGCTATTGTACTACGGGTAACTGGGATGTTCTAGCTTCTACTTCAGTGTTTCCCATGCACTGCTTGTGTACTAATACTGAACTACTGTAACTTACTTATGGAGTCCTCATCATCACTTGATGAAGAGCTGACAGCAAAATTGGTTTTAGATTTTTGGAGCATTGGAGAGATGCTGAAGGTAAAAGAGATCCTTCTCTTTCGCCGAATTCTTCCTACTGCTGACAGGTGGCAGCCAAGGGCACAAAAGAGATCAGAGCAGGAGCTTATTAGTCCAGAGTGGAACAGGTCCAGTTATGTTCTCAAGGGACAGGAGTGGGACTATGCCAAGGGACAAGAGCGGGACACTAATAGCAAATAACTAATGGCTAACTCATGGTACTTATCCACTAGTGTCTAAACATTTAGGCCTATCACTATCATGAATTTCTAGTTGACAATTAATTGCCACATATATAACAGTGATAATATAAGGTTCATTGTCTACAACTATGAAAGTACAAGCCTAAAGTGGCCAAACTGGCTGACTGCCGAATAGCAATCTTGCTTTATAGCTGTCGATATTTAGTAGCTCCAAACTGACTACAGACACAGCTCCAGCTCAAATAAACATTAGTCTCTGCTGCCCTCTGAAGGTGTTTTAGCACCAGAAGTTAGAACTTTTGTTGTTTTGTTTTTTTTACACAACCCATGACATGTTTCAAAAAATAAATGTTTTCTGCTTTTGCTTTTGTTTACATCACACGTAAACATGACTCTGAAAATTAACTGTGAAAAATAACTGCGCTGATAATCAGCTGAAATAATTGTGATCGGGTGATTATGTAATAATTGTGACAGGACTATTCTATGCTAGTTAGGGGTACTGAGGGTACGACAGCTGCACCAGATTTCAGGAATTGCAATTGCTAAAAATAATAAAAACAAAAATTTTAAAAAACTTTAAAATAATTTGAACATAGTAAAGACATAAGTGTGCTTGATTTAGAGTGGAGTTTATATATTAATATTTTATTAATGTATTTTCAAAACCTGCAGTAGCCGTGCGCTATAATAACGTTTAATGGTAACTGGGGACCTACACAACGTACCGAGTCCAAATATCATGGCGTTTTTGAGTGGCAAAAAAGCACAACAGCTACACAAATAGCAAGGGCTGATAACAGCTTAAAGTTTGGGCTGTGATCTATGAAGTCAATTGTGCTGGAAAGTTAGTGCTGGGGTCTTCAGCAATCTGTAGCACAACACAATAAGAGCATAACTAACTGAGAACATTTTTGGGTGAAAAAGGGGAACTTCGCAAACTTACCATCTATATCCCTCTGGCTGATAGACAGCATGGATACGGACTGTCGGAGGGGGAGGGTCATGGATGGACAGTTGTGTCTCAGTGGACGATATTTCTTTGATTTCTAAAAACAGTTATATATGTGTACATTAGGAGTGACATCAGGAGTTTTCAGCTTTTTCTCATCAGCACAGCTAATAATTGAACAGGTGTAACTAAAACATAGTGTGCTGGACTTAGAATGACTGTCCCTTGTGTAGGCTTAGCAGACAGTCAGCCTTTACGTACCTGACTATCCAGACTGCTGTGGTCTCCCAGGTCGGACTCCAGCCCCTCTTCAGTGAGGGACACCTGTGATCCCCTGTCCTCACTCTGCTGCCGGTGGACCCCCCTCTGGCCCTGAGAGGGGCCTCCCCCCTGCGGCTGCCATCCCTTTCCATCATCTCGCTCTGCGGCCAGGCCCTCCAGGCTGTAACTGTCAGAGCACAGTCAGCAGTCAGGCAGGAGCCAACTGCTGTTAAACCTAAATATCCCCAATTCCCAGACATTCCACCAGAGTTTAAAGCAATGGTTGGCCAAATTTAGACAACTTTCCCCAATTCCCAAATATAGTCAATTAGCCAAGATAAGTTTGGAGTCTTTTGCACTGTGCAGTTGATAAAGCATAGTGGGTAACGTTGTTGCCCTTCACGTGGCAGGCTGTGGTTCATTTCCCTGCCTAAGCAAGAACACTGTGCTGTACCAATAAGAGCCCCTGGGCAAGCTATATTTACCTACCCCTATTTAGCCTGATTTAAACCCTGATTTGCCCCTTCTGCCAAACTTTACAATCTGAAGTGATTTTCCAGGTTGAAAGTTTGATTGGAAGCGACTAATGGCACTGATGATCTGGTAGTATGTGAGAGGAAACCAGTCAATCTTCCCTTCCAATCTAGGTCTGATGTTATTGGAGACTTTCTGATACTTTCAAACACGTTTGATTCTTACAACTCAAAACATTCACAAGTCCTGTAGTTTGAGATGGTCAGCAACAACACTGACTGAGTGATTCAGGTAACAAATAATTAAAGAAAAAACAACGAAGAGACATGTATACAAATCATATGTGCTGCTGCTGCAGAGATAGAGGAGCTGCAGGCTGAACAATATGAGCCTTTATAGCATTTATAATATGTGGTTCCAGACATCAAGGTTTGATCTTCACGGTTTCAAGTCAGCTGCCAGTTTGTAGTAAAACATTTCTCCAGCTCTCGCTGTGATATCTGTGTTTCTCACCACATATTCATCCCCACTTTGCATTTTCACCATGTTTCTTCCTGTGCGTGCATAAAAGCAGAAATAGTTTTGGTCCAGCTTAGCTTTGTTTGTATCAGCTGATAACAGTGAGATTTAGGATTGCTGAAACTCGTTATTGGTGATGCCCTCTTTTTGCTTTATTATCTCCATCATGACAAAAAAACAAGAAATTCAGTTAAAGACTGGCATAAGTGTGTGATGCCTTTTTTAAAATCTGTTACAATTTGAAAGTTGTGTTATATACACCCAGCTTAAGTCATTGTGGATAAAAGTGTCTCCCAAATGCATAAATGTCAATGCACTGGAGCCAGTGTATAGAGGCTAATGCTAAAGCTAAGTAATGGAAGCTTATAGCATCATCCATACTGCATGCCTGTGTCAACACACACATCCTCAACCATGACTTTCAAAAGTTCAGCTGTATAAAAACAAACTAAAGACTCTGCAGGGTGGACGCTGCTACTGCTTTGCGAGATGTTCTTTTGTCCATTTTATAGATAGCAAACAGTATGTCATACAGTGTCAGGAACCTTCCATTACTTGTTAGCTAGCCTAGTAGCTCCCGTGCAATACTAAGGAAGCAAACTTCAAACACCAAACATGTCTTGGCTGTTTGACTACATTTACGTAAGGGGGAAAACTGTGTCAATTTGACTTTTAGCCAAACCATGATAAGTGAATCAGGGTTAAACAGTTGCTAGTTGAAGAAGAAGGAAGTATGCAGTGTTATGTTGCTGAACAGAGTTGCAAAACATAGCAGATCACCCGCATGGACAGAGTTATCGCTTTAAGCTTGGCCACTAGTGCAGTTACTACGCATTGATGATAATTTCTAGCTTGACAAAGAATGACAATATGCACGTCCTTGAAAGTCAAAACCCTGCACACAAGTTTGGGCCAGGGACTGCGCAAAAAACCAGCAGGTGACATCCTGATACTGAAGTGTGAACAACAGTGACTTTCACAACCTCAAAATGGCTAAAATGACTAGTATTGTGGTGTCCTTTACTCTAAAAACTTGGACCTAAAATATACAAACAAGATACTAATATAATATACACTCACTCACTCACTCACTCACTCATCATCTAAGCCGTTTATTCTGTGCAAAAGTCAGAGAACACCCTTCATTTGTGTAATTTTCAGTCAGAATAGCTCAGATTAGACACAAGAAAATCCACTTGCCAAAGAAAGGAGATAGTCAAAGAAAAATAACTGAAGTTCCTGGTAGACACCAAAACTCTCCCCATCAGCCAAAGAACAATTAAAGCTCTCATTTTTGTAAGAGCTCAGGATGTGTAACTGTCAAGAAACCTTTAATAAGAAGAGAAATAGACAAAAAAATGCACTTCAACACAGAAGTTTCAACATCAAATTCTGAGACTGAACTTTGCAGGTGTGGAAAAATATCCCTGCAGATTTCTTCGAAAAACTAAAAGCAAGTCTCCTGTAAAGAATGGAAGTTGTAATAAAGACAAGTTGGACACACTAAATACTGAAAAAAGTTAACATATTTAGCTGTTGAGGCTTCTGTGTAGTTGAAAAATGAGCAACTTTGAAAAGAAATTAAACAAACATAGGATGGTCTCTGACTTTTGCACAGTCTTGTACAACCAAGCAATAATGCAAATGTATTGTTGCACCAGTTGTGCTTAAAATTTGTACTTACGTGGCATCTGGACAAGTTACAATAATCACTATACCGGTCATCCTGTATAAAACCTCCCAGGCAAAACTGTATTTTGTTCTCTGAAGCAGCACTATCACACTCCCTTAAGCTGTATTTTAGCTGGGTTAAATCAAACACTCTTCTTCTCTTGCACACAAAAAAGGTGATGCAAATCTCAATGCAAAAGCTTTATGCGCAAGTCAAAGGGGTTGGCCGTTTGCCTGAGGTTGCAGCAAGCAGACACGCACACACATGCACACACATACAAAAACACACAATACCTGAAGAGCTGACTAATCTCATCCAGGTCAGAACTGAAGAGGGGCTGAGTGGGACACCAGCTAAGACTGAGGGGGGCAACAAGGATGAACCAAACCAAACACAGGCACTTTGAGTTACAGGGAAAGGGTAGAATGAGGTATTTGCTCTTAGCATTTGGTACTGCTTTATTTGAAGAAACACATAATGGGGCTTACTAAGGTCTTTGTTCAACACCCCTAAATGGTTTATTCTCTACATATTAAGCTTTATTCACTTTGATCAGCATTACTGCACAGTTGGAGGTCGGTTATGTGAAAATGAAATTGGATCATTAGTTGCAATAATGCACAATAAACAGTTTAAGACCTTGTTATGCAAATTACTGAGAATGAGGTAATAATCTGAACTTACATCTTCTAAATGTATAATTGGGAACATTTTATCCCTGTGGATTATAGATAGCAGCAAGAGGTCTCTGGATTTTAATCTTGCTTTCAATGGGGAATCTCCATTCAGAATGCTGTACGGTCCAGGACTAAGCTTAATCTTTGTCTGTGAAATGAGTTTAAAAGCACTAAACATGTTTTCAATAAGTCAATTTGCATCACAAATTAGACACCTTCTTCATAATATTTTACTTTAAAATACCTTGAAACCCCATTTAAGAAATCATTTAGTTGTTAAAATGGGTTAAAACTTAACTTAAAATATTCCTAGATTGTAGATTTTTGGTTATCAAAAAGCCATGACAATTATTTAAAATAACCTTCAATTACTTTTAATTTACTTTAAAATACAGGATGTAAATTGACTTGCTGGGCACCTTTTGGCCTCTAATTTGAGATGATTAAAATGGCACTTTAGAATATGGAACACATCTTGTAGTATTTGTAACTTATTAATTAAGTAATACTTGATGCTACCTAGAACCTATAAGAAACAAATGTTGCCAATTACATACTAATAAGATCTGAATTTATATCATTATTTCATGCGCAATAATTTACATAACAAGGTCTTAACAATCTATTTCTTTTGCATGATTACAACTAATAATGTTCTTTTTGAATACTCTTTCAATGTGCTTGCAATCATCAGATTCATCCGCTTAAAATAAATCCGTTGCTTAAAATAAAATGTTACCAAGCGAGGGTGAATAAAAATGAACAAATGGAATGAAGTTTTTTTTTAAAGAAAATGGGAAAAGTAGTATAGATGCACTGTAAGCCCCAGCAAATTTCAACAGAAATTATTAAAAGATGGAAAAAGGAGCCTATAAAAGAGGTTATACCTTCTTCTGTGAAAGACAGGCTTTTGGACCCCAGTACTTCGTACAGAGCTAGAAATGGACAGATGAGGCAGATAAGAAAGATGGAAATGGCTGAATTATTATGAGTCAGACTACTTAATAGTACAGTACAGTTGTGCCTGTGCAGATGACATTAGAGAAACAAATGGTGTATTAATACAAAATAAAAATAGTAATCTGAGCATGCAGTTTTAATATTATGTGTTTATGAGAGTATTGATACTGTACGTGACAAAAGAAATGAAGAGCAAAGAAAGGTGACATGAAAAAGGATGTTTAAGATGTAAGAGTGAACTGCCTGGCCTGGCTTGGCTGGATCACCTGCTGACTTCTGTTTGTTCTTACTGTATGACCCTTTGCTAAAGCTGACAAAAAGCTTGGGGACACCTAGATTTTCATAAGATTTTAAAGGAACGGACTGACCAAACATGGCTAGCAGCGATTGTTTAACAGTTACTAATTCACATGATGTCATGTGCATAATGCAAACAGTTGCTGTTTGTAGGGACGTGCTGATATTGGAATTGCAGGCCGATACCATTATCAAATATTTTTCATGTTCATGTCTGCTCATGCTGATATAAACATTTAAAAAAACAGAAATAGGGCTACATCTACCTGGATTAGCATTACAAAAAAGTAATATTTTCTTCTGTAACAATAAATACATCAAATCTCAGTTTGAAAAATTAAGATCTAAACATCTGTCAGATTCAGTTTTTTAAGCAATAAAATGACTCCACTATCGTTGTGCATCCGTAGCTGTTTGCTTTTATTTTTTCTGTTTCTTAAACACAAATGAGCATGTTTTCTTTACTGGTTTGCAGTAACATAACACTTTAAATAGAAAGCTGTTTAGATCTTCCCATTTTTTGTGCAAAAACTGACGGATCACCCCATAAAAGCCCTACTTTAGGAATAATGCCAACCTGCATTAGCATTCATACTTTTCAGGATTTTAAACCCTCTTTGGGCCAAAAGAGTTCAAATATGTGCTTTTAACAACGGTTTGGAAAAAAAAAGCATTAAATACTGCTCTTCATACTAAGAAAGACACTTTGATGAAAGTGTGGAAGCAAGATATATCCAAAAGTGCCCCCATGTGGACAATATTCAGCCTGCTAAACATGAGTGAGTTACAAGCTAAAACAACAGTCAAACCAAAATGCAAATTTAAAAAATGGACGACGTGTCCCCAAACTTTTGATGAGCAGTGTAGATGGTGTACTGTGTACTATTTCACTTGCACTTACATATTTTGTTGTAAAAAGGTGAACACTGTTTGTCATCACCGCTAAACCACACTCACCTGCGCTGATTCATGTCTGTTTCTCCTCCTTGGTTCTTGCCTGGCCCCCAGCTATGGCGACGGAAAGGAGAGAGAGAGCGGACAGTGGTGCGGAGGAGAGAGGAGCGCAGGGGAACCTCCGTTAGTCGGTCTTTTGCCTCCTCTTCTGTCTCTCCTCCTGCGCCTACCCCTGCACCTCCTCCTCCTCCCCCACGCCGCACCTCCTCAGAGCTCTCTGCAGAGGAACTAGGGTGGCCCAGGCTAGCAGTGTCGTCCGTGGAGGAGCAGGAGACTGATGCCTCACTGGTGCTGTCGCCAGGGCCTAGCGTTTCCTCTGCCTGCAGGAGCACACAGAGGATTCCTTCACATTACAGGGTTGAAGAGGCACAAATCCAATTTCTTCCCTGAGGCGACATTCACATTACAGAGTTGAACAGGCACAAATTCAATTTTTCCCCAAGGCGACCTTCACATTACAGAGTTGAAGAGGCACAAATCCAATTTCTTCCCTGAGGCGACATTCACATTACAGAGTTGAACAGATACAAATCCAATTGTTTTGCTTCAGGCTATGTTCACATTACAGGGTTGAAGTTACACAAATGAGATTTTTTGCCTAAGACTGCGTTTACATTACAGCGTTGAAGTGGTACAAATTCAATTTGTTTGCCCAAGGCTGTGCTCAGATCTGATTCGGATCTGTGTGAACTCTTCTGATGCATTTTAACCAAAAACATTTCTCGGCTTTTTCACATATGTAAATTATGATACATGGTCATGTGACCATAATGAGAAGTCAGAGCTGAATTCTTCTGTCCTTTTTTGTTTTAACGTTACACTTAACTGTGCATGCATTTGTCATCATTCAGTGTGGGGAAAGCATGCAGGTCATTTCAGGACAGCAGTCTGTTCACACTAATGACAGATGGGGTCACTTACAAACTCATATGTGAACCATCAAGTACGAAAAATCAGATTTGACCAATAAGGCTTGTGATGTGAGCGTAGCCAGAGTATGCCAGGTCACCGCGTGAAATTCACCGCAGAGCAGCAGTGTTAAACTCTGGTTCTTGCCTTAGTCGAGCAAAGTTATTTCTCTTCTCACATGCCTGAGTTACCTCAGCAGTTAGTTAGCTGGCTTACTAAATGTGGGGTAATCACCAAATTGTGCTGGACTCCAACATTGCTACACTCTCAGAAATAAAGGTACCCTTAAGGGTACATCTCAGTACCTTTAGTCAGGGAACATAATTGTACCATAATCCATTTAAATGATATTTTCTAAGTTGTATTGACTCCACACACCCCGTCTCGTCTCCAGGCTTTTTATTTTATTGTTCTGTTTTAAAACATTAGGTTATGAAAAGGTTCCAATATGTACTTTTCACCAGAGAAAAACTTATTTAAGGTACACAAATGGACCTTAAAACCACTGTTGTGCCTTTGATGGAGCATTTACATTGTTTGTACCTTGATGAATGAAAAATGTACCTGCACAGAACCTTTATTTCTATAAGTGTACAGTACAGCTTCAGCTAATACAGAACCTCTAACGAGACTGTGAAACTGAGTTTTGGGACTTTTTCATAGATCACAAAATGTCAAAAGAAACTCCAAGTCAATTATCATGTGAGTCCATCAATAGTCATAAAGCGAGGCTTTGTTACGCCCACTGTAGGGCTTTATTTAGCAGTAAGATCTGAAAAGGTTGAGGCTCCTCTAGTTTCAACCACAAGCTTTGGTTTGTTTTAAATGTATGTTATTTTATTTGTACATGCAACTTCTGAGACAGGATCAGTGATTGGAGTAAAGCCAATCACAATGTTTCAATACTTCTTGCAGTTGCAGATCAGTGTAATCTTTAATGGGCCTCTTTCTGCAGCTCCCTTAGTGGCCATTCTGCAGAAAGTGTTTTGGATATTTTTAACTGCTATAATCAAATAAAATATTTTTGCCTGTAACTCAATCTGTAATCAGATTAGCTAGGACACTGTTCGCTCTGTGTCTGAAGTTGTGACTCTGTGTTGAGCTGCTTGTGAGCAATGGGGAGGAATGAAAACCGTCTATTGTGAAAACAATTCACACCTCTCCACAAAGATGACCACACTGAAATAAAACGGACAGATATCTTGATAAAAAATCTTTTTTTCTGATGTTCATATTTTGATTTATGTAAATGTAACTGAAAAACAATAATACATTGTTCATCTGAGAGACCTCCAAAGTAAGTGCAAATTGCATTTTATAGCTACTGTGAAACAGGGTTAACCACTTAATCTGCAGTATGTAAATCATCAAAATCTCACCTCAATCTCAGATTGACTTGCAAATGTGGTTTCTGACACTGTATGATTTACTGTAATCTATGCAAATAGACAAAAGTATGCTGCACAGCTAAAAACAGTACTAGCAGCATCTTGAAACCTGAATTTGTACAGTGTTTGTCCATGTTTAAGGATAAAAGTATGTCATAGTGTCAGAAACCACACATGCTAGTCTGTTAGCCTCACAGTTCCAGTAGCAGCGGCAAAACTGTGTACATTTGTGAAACGTTCCCAAACTCTGGTTTCAAGATTTATTATCCAGGACCTATGAATTATTCAGTAACTTCTATGAAACTAATATGTAAATTATGCAGTTAAGAAAGAAAAGTGTAGACTTAGACATTGTCCCTTAGAATGAAAGGGTTAATAAAATGAGGCCTTTTAGGCTCGGTAAAGTGAACAAAGGAAGGAAAAGAAAAAACAGAAAGATTCTATGGGTGTTTTCACACTTGGGCCGTTTCAGTGTCATGGTTTTCTGTGCATATGTGAGCAAGCAAACTCCCTCTTATCGGGCCCAAAAACGAACCGAACTAAGACCACCTCTTGAGGTGAGAGATTTATCAGAGAACGCTGCCCACTTTGCAAGAAATACGCACACCATGAGTGGTGTGAAAGGGGTCTGAGTTTGAATGAAGTCGTGGTCTAAACAAGAAGTGAGATCTCAAAGGACCAGAAAGAATGAGAAAGAGTCCTCTTTATAGTTCACTTACATTGTGAACACAAAAAGAATTGAGGTCATTTGCAGTTGGTTCCCTTTCAGGTTCACTTTAACAGAACTCAGTTCTATAGTGAAAACACTCTATGTTTAGTCTTTAAAAAGTAAGTTACCTGGCTGCCATAAAATGTGCATTCTGCAAAGGATAATCTGGATTTTCAGATTATGTAAAAAACCAACAGAAACAGAGATAATAGGTTTTAGTGTGACAGCAATGATATTGTCTCTTAAAAATGTTAAATATTAATAAACTAATTCCTTACTCTTTTTGAGAAGTGTATTTATGACTGTCATTTTCTCTCGCAACAAAATAAAAATAGTAGTTTGAAGAAAAAGAAGGCAGCCAGGTTACATCCTTTTTTAAAATGAAATCATTTTTACAGTGCAACGTAGAACATGTGGGTTCTGTTAGCAATGAAGTGACTCAGGCTGTGAAACGAGACTGCAAGGGGATTATGGGGCAAAAGTTTCTGACGCTCACTAGTGACCCACTGTGTGAAGCCAGCAAACCCACACACACGCACACACACACATAGAAACCTCACTCTCACCGTGCTTGTACACCTGGACACACACATAGAGCATATTCACCCAGAGCTAACACTCACACATATACATATACAGATGGCTGAAATAATCCCAAGGTGTTGGGTGTGAGGCTTTGGCCAGGCCATTGTGCTATGCAGAGGTAGCGTGAGAGAGGAGGCGGAGAAGGCTCTGTGCCTCTAATACACACATAGAGGGTTTTGTTGGGGCTCTGGGGATGAAAGCTTTCCATTCATGTGCCCCAGAAATGACTTCCAGCGAATGTGTGTGTGAGGAAGCTGAGGAGTGGGGGCATGTGCAAGCGAGTGGGCGGGCGAGGTGGGGGCTTAAAAGAGTACAGGGAAAATTATAAGCATTATGGTCACATGAACTTAATGGAGAGAAGCATTTGAGCTAAACTTCCTAGAAATCGACAGTTCATGTAGAGCTAAAATAAAAGGTTAGGTAGAACTAATTCAGCTTGAACAGACCATAAGAATTGCAGTTCCAGGGCAGCATTCGTAAGGAAAACTATATAAGCTTTTAATGACAACTGACATAAACCTACATAAACACTAATAGGCTTATTCCTGCAAGTGTCAATTGTCATGCTTTTGTCAATTTTATGGGCTAGTTGGACTAAGCTTTATGTGTACATTTACATAATTCTACAGAATAAGTTCAACCGCAGTCCCACAGTAATACAGTAATCTTTTTGAGTCAAAGTTGAGAGATCTAGATTTGTTATGAGTTTAATTTTTAAATAAAAACTTGCTCAAAAAATGCTCTCACGTTTTCATGTCACTACCGAAACAGAGTTTTAGTCCATAGTCAGAGCCTTATTTTAACCACACCCCTGCATTTTAGAGCAGGAAGTGAGACTGCATCCCTGTCCCTCATGGCCACATGGTGAGCAGTTAGATCATATTGTTTTTAAGTAAATGTGTTCCACAGTCTAGAAATCAATGTATAATATTAAGAACCGTCTCTACCGAAACACATTTCTGGCACCTAAGTAAACCTTTTTTGTCTTTTAACCCCTTACATGACAAGTTTTATTACACACTTCTATAACCTAAGAATAGCTCTGAAGTCGCAGTAGTTACTAAATAATAAGCCTTAGTATGTAACAAGACTAGGATTTTCAGGGGTTAATATGAACATTATGATTTCATGTGTGTACAACTGTTCAAAGCTATGTTTGCTTGTCATGTACTAGCTAGCGTTTTTGGGTTCTGTTCAAAATGAGCTAAAGTTAAAATTAAATTAGTTAAAAGGATTTTAATCTGAAGTCCAAGTCCAAAATGTGTTTTGAACTCTGACTTTGAACCAATCTGACAGAACATTTCATTTAGGTTTATTTCAGTTGTTCTGAAAGACTCATGTAAGTGTTGTGTAGCCTTTTCAGTTCAAAGAGCTAATGATTTGATAATGGCTTGAAGAAACTTTTTTTTTATTATATTAAACTGGTTCACAATATCCTCCCTAAACGTAGTTCACCAGCTAAGCTGTTTTTGGTGTTTGAAGTTTGTTCCTTTAGCACTGGAGCTAACAGGCTAATGTAGCTAATGTGATGTTTTATAGTCACCAGCTTATTAAACTGCACAGCTAAATCATCACAGACTCACCTCCAAGTGTGTGAAGTTGGTATGTAGTCTACAACAGACTTACTCATATAACACTACTTGATACTGTCCACACTTTTGTTCATTCTTATAGATAAGAGTATGTCATACAGTGTCGGAAACCACCTAAGAATACAGTTTTGAGCCTCAAAGCTCCAGTGCAAAACCAAAGAAGCAAATGTCAGGCACCAAACATTTCTTGGCTGACTGACTACATTTGTGATAAGGCAAAAACGGTGTGAACTATGCAAAGTTGTAGTTGTTTGGCTGAAGTATCTCTTTAACAGTGCCCTGTACTCTCTTTCTTTTCTCACCTTCCTGAAGACATTGTCCTCTCCCGTGTCTGTGCTGATGAAGCCATCTGTATCACTGCCGGAGTCCCTCAGAGTGGTGCTGCCTGTGCTGTGCCGGGCCTGCGAGCGCGGACTCTCTGCAACACATGAGTACATACACATGCTCAGGCTACTTTCACTTCTCACTTCTCATATTTTCTCACAGAAGAATAAGAAAAAAATCTCCACACTTTCTCAGGGGTTGATATAAAAAGCCTGCCATGAAGTACTGATGCTGGTTTTAGCGCACATTCATGCAGCTGCTTCTGTGAAGAAACCATCAAGAAACTTTCTATTAAAAACTTGATTACTTATTCTAGAGGTGTCCAACTTCATCTTGACCAAAGCCTCTGCCTTTTGCCTGTGGATTAGTTCCTCATATGACGACATGTGTACCCTCCAGAGTAATGTCAGAGTTCTAACTTAGACACATGCTACTCAGAAACAGGATGACGTATCAGGTAGTGACATGCGTGGGGGAGAAACCAAAGATACCTCAAATAAGTTCCATTATTTGCATACTGTAGCTTTCCCCAGCCCCCACACTGTTTCTACAGTTCAGCTTCTCATTAGCTCATCAGTTTCTATTGTTGGTTTCCATCATATTATCCAATATTATATCATATTAAACCCCAGATTCTATGCTTTATATCAGATTTGTATCAGATCAATCTCTAAGGGCAGTCTCCACATTTTCATCCCTATGTAACTTACACATCATCGCTGTTTTACTTTTTATTTACAGAAATTAGTCAAATTTCATGATGAATAGAAGAATAAAAATGGTCCACAATTAATTTTAAAAAATTGTGTTCCATTAACTCCATTTGTTTTCCCATTTTGGACCAACAGTGGTGCTATTAGTTTTGAGGTAGTCAGCTTACCAAATAACACATAAAAAAAAAACATTTTTTGATTTTGATAGATTTTTATGGGGATAACTGCGGTTTAAAAGGGCAGTGTTCAGCTCTAGTGTTGATTCTGTTGTGCAAGCACAGGGCATCTGACAGCATAGTGTGAGCTTTGTCAGCTGTCATACACCCCACAGGTGCCATGACGGCTTGAGAAAAGGGTGGGGGGGCACGCTGAGTCCACTACAGCTGTCCTTTGTCCGCATGCTTTCCGGTGAGAAACTGTGATTTGGCTTTTCTACGCTGTTCTGAGGTTTTCTGTTGAAGCCTGAATCAGGGATTGCTGAAATAGCTCCACAGCAGGATTAGCTCTGAGTTTACCAACAGAGTGCTTAGTAAACAAACAAATGATGCACTGAATTTACTTGATACAAATGACTCAAATGTGAATAAAATACACTACATCAACACAGTTATAGACAGAAGTAAATAAACTGAACCTGAGTTGATGTAATATAGGTTTTCATGTGCAAATTTATGTACACTTCTGAAGTCAATTCAATGCATCACTTTTACATTGTGATATTATATGAATGTAGAGATGGGAGATAAGAACGGGGCTAGGCATCAAAATTCCATCAAAACTACCAAGTATAAAAAAAATCAGTACCATATTTCAGCATTCGTGAGCCAATAAGCATGCTTGTTCCAAAAGCTAGACTGCTGATTGGCTATCTAAATTACATCCTGTAACCATGTTATTAAAATCAAGGCTTCTTAATTACTCTCAAGTTTGTAATAGTCAGTGAACACACCCACTTTCAGCACTTCACTTTCTGTTTTTTAAGTCACACTCACTTTTAGTACAGCTATGCTATAGTATAGCAGATAAAATCAGCTATAGCACCGAAGTGTCTCAAAAAGCTTCAATAAACAAGAAGCTCAAGCTCATTTTATACTCTACTCATATAGATTTGTTGAAATAAAACTTTCATCATCATTTATTGAGTTCATCTAGATTGGTTTAAGCTAAGTAACTTCACAAACTAGCTGTTTTCAAGCTGAGGTGTAAATGCTATGCAGGTAGGATAGTAGCGTTAGCTGAGGTGAAGATACACGATTAACATTTGTCCGTTGATCTCAAAGACTTCAGACCGACATCTTTCTTGGTGTGAATTTCAAACCTGGTCACCTACAATGGATGCTGAGTGGTGTTACTGCCTCTGGTGGTCTCTGCCTGATATAACCTTAAGAGTCCTGTAGTTATGATTATTATTTTATGTATTTACAGCTTTTTGGGGGGGAGGGGGGTTAATTATGCCTTATACATTCGAAAATCAGATTTGACTGAAATCCCTATTCAGAATGATTTATAGCTTTCAGACTATAATATCACATTGTAGTAAAATATAATAGTATATTGTTCAGATTCATGTTTATACACCTCTGAAATTCTGTTGTCATGTCATTTTGCACTCTGCACAAACCCAAAAAAGGAACTCCAGGCCTAGGCTGTTTTTCTATATGGGAAAATGAATTGCATTTAAAAATGAATTGCATTTCTGATATTGTGCCTCTCCTCTGATCTTCTGAATTACAAGGCCATCAAACAGTCAAAATACAAAACCAGCTTAGACATGGAGTTCATTATTTGGGCATGACAGCAAAAAGATACATACCTTTATTTGTATTTGGGGCTTGGGCTCTTTATGGTTTAGGGCTTATGGCAGTATACATAGACAACATACTGGTATTCATTTTAATCCCAGTATACCTGCCATCCTTTAAAAGTCTTTACTGT
Organism: Colossoma macropomum; assembly: GCF_904425465.1. NCBI lineage: Eukaryota > Metazoa > Chordata > Actinopteri > Characiformes > Serrasalmidae > Colossoma > Colossoma macropomum. Next base: position 25,978,947 of record NW_023494799.1, read on the forward strand.
TGCGGTACAACAAAAGGCCTTCAGAAGTGCTGAACGCTAGTTTTCTGTGCTACTGCTAACTCTACTTATCCTCAGCTGAGGGTTTTTTACCATTAAGACAAGGACTTTGAAGGAGATACCACTATAAACAAACATCTTCTCTGATCTACCATGGACTTTAACCATCAAAGTGACCAAACACACAAGTCGTTCTGAACATTCTTGAACATGCTTGCAAGTAAAATCCAATTGGGATAACAGGATTTTAAATGGATCAGGGATGAAAAGTTCCTTACAACTTCACAAGTGTCTCTTTAAAGAGCCACGAGGCAACAACTCACTGCTAAACTTACAAAAAAACCTAAATACATAAAACAATCTGCAACTTTCTTTATCACCAACGCAACTTTACCTAATGCTGAGTAGTTATCTATAGCACATCCTGCCGTGCATCCTGTCACGAACATCAAAACATCAAAGCTGAAGCCAGTCCTACACAGAGCTGGTGCAGATGAGACTTCAGATCACTCGCACACAATGACATCATTCTCCTCTATAGCAGACCTTGGCTGAAGAAGCATGCCTCGCCATTCAGCCTCCTCTGATCTGATTCACCCTCGAGTCTTTCTTCTGACTGCATGACTTCTTATTGACTTGGTAATAACTGTGGCCTGTTCCATTTCAATTACACCACAATACACTGACCTATTTATTGTTAATAACAGTGTAGCATGTCATTTCCTCTGAAATGGGCTTTCTTACAGCTTTTCATTTGCTTTGCTTAAAAAATATGCCAATTTAAGTGTATAGTACTGCTGACACACAAAAACTCACTCACGTAATTATGACACAGAAGCAGAATTGCTGTTTTGCACTACTTGCAAGCATCTGAATCATAATATTCTTCACTGCAATTTTCCTCAAAGGCATATCATTCGACCATTCTGTAAGATGTACTTGGATTGATGGATTTATTCCTTCTGTAACTGTTTGTATTGACGTGGAGTAATACAGGTAATTCTGTTCAAAACTAGCTATTTCTATTTTCTTTTAGCATTTTACGCTCAGCCTATAACATACAAATAAACAACAACAAACAATTATTATTTGTATTTGTAATTGAAATTGTATTTGATTAAAATAATCAATGTCTATACTACTTGGCCTGCATTGGACACTTGCTGAATATGTATAGAACACTCTCCTAGCATGCAGTACTGTGCAAAAGTCAGACACCACTCTTCATTTATTTAATTTTTTTAGTCAATACAGCCAATAAGTACAAGTTATTAATTTTTTCAGGATCAGTAAAAAAGTATAAAACACATTGACCAGATAATTACACAGAAATCTCAACAACTAAATACAATACTAAACATTCCAGTATTTATTGTGTCTACCATTTGTCTTTATCACAGCTTCCATTCTTTTTCTGGAAGTTCAGTCTTAGAAGTTGGTTGCATTTTCACAAGCCAAGTAATCCCAAACAAGTTCAGAGATGGGGTGTTCAAGTTCTGGGGTGGTCAATCCCATTGTTATGACAACACCACCACCTTCTTGGATTGACTTTGAAATGTTCTTCTTCTTTGTCTATTTCCATTTCTCAGGTCTTCCTGACAGCTACACATCCTTTCAGACCCACAGCGCTGGGTTGTCTTCTCACAGTTGAAGGATAGAAAGAAACACCTGTGGATTTTTTCAGATCTTTTCTCCTATCTCTCAAAGATTAAATCTTTAAGTGCTGTTCATCTGATGGGGACAGTTTTGGTGGTCTATCAGGTCTTGCACAGTTGTTAGGAGTTCCATTTTCCATGTATCTTTTAGTGAACTCTAGTTTTGGAAACAGTTTTTTCACTAAATTTTGTTTGACTTCCTCCCTCCTAAGTGGGTTCTTATACCTAAGTTACTCTGAAATATTTTCTGAAAAATGAATCATTTGTACTTAATGGCTGTTTTCACTGGAATAAAATATGTCTCTGACTTTTGCACTGTATTGTATATAAAGGTATCACAGTTTGAGATGCTATTTAAGTTAATGAACTATGCTTCCTGAAAAATGAGGAACTTAAGTATACAGGAAGCATAGTTCATTAACTTTATTAATTATTAATGCTAACTTACATAACATCAAGTTTGTATGTTGAACGTCTCACAAACCTGACATAGTTTGTTTTTATATTGGATTTATTATGTTGTCTTTTTTTGAGACACCATCTCATATCCTTATCTTTGTACACCAAAAGGAACATACCACAATATTGTAAACACAAACCAGACACAAACCACTTAGCAACAGGGACAGTCTTATATTGTGGGCATCATGATCAATATCACTAAAGTATCATTAAAACTGAAAAGAAATATTAAGGTGAGTATCACGCTATAGCAATACTCACAATATACCACCCAGCTCTAGCAGACAGTGCACAAAAGCATGTAGCCTTACCTGTGGACTCCGAGCTGTGTCGTTTCTCTAAAGCTCTGCTGTGTGTTGAGGCCTGGGAGCTGTCAAGACAGAGAGAGTCCCTCTCTCTGTGAATCTGGAAACAGAAACAGGAAGACACAGTGTCATGGTCGAGCATGTGACTGTCTGACTGGAAAGTGTGGGCTGACTAGAACATAGGCTAATGACACATCATACCGCAACACTACAGATCCCTATAAAACACCACAGCGCCATAAATCTTCATAAAGCAATATATGTCTCTAATTGCTGAGAATTTCCTTCTCTTTCTGTCACTGAATCAATGGGTTTGGCTTTAAAAGGTGAACTGAGTGCAAAGCTGGTTCCGTTTAGCACACAGCTTAGGGAAGCAATGAGGTAGAAACACAAATCATAAACACGGTCAGGCATCGTCAAACTACGTTGAATAAAAGGAATGCACTGAATTTACTTGATTTGAGTGTGTACATAATTTCCACATGAGTAAATATATTACATCAAAAGTATTACTGCCAGAAGTAAGCAAGCTGAAATACTAAATACAGTATCGCAAAGCCAGCATTTATTTATTTAATTTTCAGTCAAAACAGCCATTAAGCACATGTTATTCATTGTTCAGTGTCAGGAAAAGGAAGAAAACATATATTTAACAGAAATTTACACAGAATACACATATTTTGGTGTATTTAGTGTGTCCACTCTTTGCCTTCATCACACCTTCCATTCTTTTCAGGAGACTCACTTTCAGCAGGGATATTTTTTTCCCCACTTTCAAAATTCATTCTTAGAAGTTGAGTGTATTTTCTGCTTCTCATGAATCAAAGTAATCCCAAACACATTCATAGATTTTGAAGTCTGGAGACGGGACTCTGGAGTGGTCAGTCCATTGCTTTAACAACAGCAGCAGCTTCTTTGCAAGTTTTTTTTCTATTTTCTTTTCTCAGTAAGAGCTTCTTGACAGCTACACATCCTTTCAGACTTATACCGCTGGGTTGTCTTCTCACAGTGGAAGGATGGACAGAAACACCTGTGGATTTTTTTAAAATCTGAAGTAAGAGTGGTGCTTGATTTTCTACTCTCTCTCAAAGATGAAAGATTTGAGTGCTGTTTATGTGATGAGGACAGTTTTGGTGGTCTACCAGGTCTTGTACGGTTGCTGGGGGTCCCATTTCCTGTACATCTTTTAACTCCAGTTTCAGAAACTAATCTTTCACTTATTTTCCTTTGACTTTCCCCTTCTGTATGCAAGTGAATTATCTCCTCAGAACTATCACCTAAAAAATGAATAGCTTTTACTCAAAGGTTGCTTTGACTGAAAGTCAAATAAATGAAAAGAGACCTCTACAGCTTTAATGACACCCATCGTCAAAACTTGTAGACAACATGAGGTTGCATTCAGATTGTGGTTTCATTGGACCATATACTCCAGACCTCCAAAACAGCTGTGTGTTTTAGCCTCCGCAGACCACACACACCACCTCACACCAGCTCCGAGAGAAAAAACACCAACTTCAGCAATCAGGGCCAAAGCAGCCCCCTAAAAGAGGGTGTCCAAACAAACAAATGTGCCTTGATTTGGATGAACATGTGCTTGTGGCTTCTACTTATTTGCAGATTGGGGCTCGCTGAGGTCTGTCAGACTTTGCAAAAATAAAAAAGAGCAAAAGCTTCATCTTGAAAAACATTTGTGAATTTGTCCTGATAGAGACAGCGAGCACTGAAAGTATTTTTTTATATATATTTTAACGCAAGATACATGAATCTTGTTCCCAAAACTGTTCTGTGGGGCTAATATAGTGTCCTTAGATTGAAGATCACATGAAAAGGAACTCAACGCATTTTATAACACGCTATCAGGAAGTGTCTCTGAGCTAACTGAGCATTTTCTCTTAATGAAAGATGGTGAGGTGTTGGGAGGGGGAGATGAAACATGATATAATTTTTCACCAAATACTGGTCCATGTCATTTTTTTTTTTACCATAATTTTTTTCCCAAAATTAACATGCTACCAAGTAGGGAGAGTGAAGGCTAGCACACACTTCTTTTGTCAAACTGCCAATAATACAATGCCATTGGACAGCTCAACAAGCCTGGAGCAAGAATTCCACAACGTTAACGCCTGCTAAAGTCTGTTAAAGACCCTCTCAGAGACAATTATGCTCTCTCAGACTCCCAGTCACGGATGTTGCGATCTCCCAGAGAAATGGCCAATGTTTAGATGGTTGCGCTACTCTGGAGCCCCTAAAAGTCAATGCATTTTGAAGGAAGATTACATTAAAACAAGAAGTTTGCCATTTAAATGATATTTTCAGATGAATTGTGCATAATATATTCTTGTGAACTGAGGCATGATCTAACAAGGTCAATTTTGATGTCAGGTTGACTTTAAACCAGTTTTATAGACAAATGAAGACAGCCTTTGATCTCTATAATGAAAGAAAGAACACATGTACTACACAAGCAATGTTTACACACCTCTCATATTACATACACTACTGAAAGCAGAAAAACCACAGAGGACAAAGCTCCCCCACCAGTAAGTGGGCATAAAAGCAAGCTGCATGTTCACCTGGTTTGAGAGCAGACAGGAAGAGCCCCTCTGCTTTGTTATGACCAAACAGCATTATAATAAGAAGGGATAGGTTTTTCGAGAGCAACAGCAGAAGAAAGTGTCCAGTGTGTAGTCATGAGGAACTGAATACAGCAACTTTTCAAAAAGTGTACATAATGTGAAAAGTGCATACTTTCAATGTGTACACTTAAGTACATACTTTTAATGTTTTGATTTTTTAATGTTTACACTTAACATCACTTTCATACATACTAAATGTATTATTTCAGAACAACTTATAACAAGTGCATTTAAACTGTAATTAAGCTATGGATAAATACATATTAAATGCATTTAGTTTTATTAGCTTTTGAGAGGTTTTTAACTCGCATTTAGGTAGATCTCAGTACGTATTTTGTCATTTGCTATGTATGGCAGTGTTCACATTATCACAAAAAATTTGCATTGTGCACTGCTTTGTATATCTGCAACATTACTCCAGCGCTTGTAGCGGCAAACTACTCATCAAAGGAATGAAAACAAATATGTCAACAAAACAATTATTTCATAATTCAAGAAAATAAAAAATGTAGACTTCACTTTTTTATATTCTGAATTTTTACACATGAACCGGATTTGAAAAAGTAGCCTACAGTCATTGACTGCACATTTTAATAAACTTGAATTCACGACAGAAAAACGGCTCTGTCCATTTGAGCGGATGAGACGGTGTGAAAAAAAAAACGTCCCTGCGATAGTGTGAACGCTGCTGGAGAGAAGTGCATTAGTCAGCCTACATTTGTGGTTTTCTTGTCTGTCACAGCACTATAAACATGTGTTGCTTATAAAGCCTCTGATGCAAGGAGACAAACATATTTGATAGGGGAGTAATGCATTATAACTCTAGCAGCAGAGAAGATGAAGTTAAACCAAACAGAAGTTTAAATTCAAGTAGGCAAACTGAGGAACTTAGCACATTACACTCATGAGATGGAGCACTATCAGAGCAATCCTGGAGCCAGAGAGAACCCCAGCGCTTCTTTGCATGGCGTGAGAGCTTGAGAAAAGACCCAAAGCCGTGAGAGTTGGCAACCCTATATGCCGATGTCATAGAAAGCTGCAATATGCAAATGAGCCCTCTAACCCATGACAGTGTTTTTACTGTGTGCAGTGAGGATCCTAACAGCTCCAGATTCAGATTTTCTGGGTGTGTTGATGAATCAAGGTATTAATGTAATCAAGCAAAAGTAAAATTATTTTGCAGACCAATCTTTAAGCCTGCATGTTGCATTATTATTCTTACCAATGTATTTTTAATATATTGTAAGGTGTATCGCAGTTGAAAAATGTAGCAATGTAATCACAATATAAGTAGACTGTCCATACTGCACAGTCCTACCCTTTTCCTACACTTCTGTGTTATGAGGCATGTGAGGGTCGAGTGGGGGTCGAATTTCCCCCTCTGACAGACGCTTAATTATGTTTACACCACTAAAACTTGTAAAAAAAAAAAAAAAGTGGCCCTGCACAGTTTTAAAGCAATTAACAATACACAACGCCCTATTGATGGACCCTTCCCTGCTGTGGCACTGAGTAGCCACTGTGTGTTTTTGAGAAGCCAGCTGAAAGAGAGACAGAACACAGCCCTCTGTTGTCCCACACACAGCCTCAGGAACTGCCTCCAGAGAGGCTAGATAGAGCTCAAACACATACACGGATATATATTCACATACACTCTCGGCAGTTCCCACCACAGTCTGCAGTAATAGCATACAGTAACCACCAGAGCTGCACAATGTGGACAAAATACAATATTGCGATTCTACTAGTTATTGTCGCTCATTTTTGTTGTTTTTTAGTTATTTGCATAATTGTAAAACTCCAGTTACCCTTTATATTGTGTTAAAATTTCATGATTGATAGAAATAGAAATGGTCCAAAATCACTTGAAAATAAATCTGGTTATATTCACTTCCATTACAAGTTAAGAATGTTTTTGCCTTCTCCTGCAAAGTTAACAGTTTGGAAATACAAGGTTTTGTTCTGACAGCAACAATATGCAATTGCAATATGCCTTGAAATATAATATATTGGTGAGCCATAAATGAGTCATTATTTCAAGCAAAACTATTTGCTTTACATGTCTTCACCTGCAGAATTCTCATAATCTGTGATTTGTCAGGATGCTCACAGCACACAAAAAATTGTAGCAATTAGTTACAGAGCTCATCTGCATGCTTTAAAGAAAGAACAATATTAACAATATATGGTGCAGATCTACTGGCCACTGGGAAAAATGTCAATAAAAAATAACGACTAATATTTTAGTGATAAAAATTATTAGCCAACATGGAGACTGGGGTGGGAGATGGCGAGTTCTATCCGCTGTGATGCCACAACCATCCGCTGCCGGAAGTCCAAGACAGCATAACTGGCACTCTCTGGGTGGGCAGGATGACCCTCCCTCATTTACTTGTCTATTTAAATTATAAAAATTATAAAAAGACTACATAGAAAGTAAGAGGCAACTGGCTATTTAGCACAAACAGTCATGCATAAGTTATGCTACAACATGTTTGTTTTGGTGTAGCAGCAGCATTCAAGTGCACTACCTGCCTCAGCACAGACTGGCCAAAATAAATTTAATAAATTGGATGACAGTCCAATGTCTGCCGATCGTGCATCCCTAATGAAAACACTTAAGTCACTGCATTCATTGCCTCTAAACTCATGAAGTCAGGCTGGAGCATTGTATATGACCAAAACAATACATGTTACATGATTTGCTTCATTAATTTAATAGAACTTAATGAGCAGAAAATGTACTACGATTCTTCTTTATAGCACAAAACATGTATGCATGAATGCATGTAGGTCAAACAGCACTAATGTTCAATTATGATATAACGTGGTATGATATCCAAACACAGATTAGATTCAAACAGAGCCAAATTAAAATTAAACTTGTTTCAAACATGGAGTTGTATGCATGTTATCATTCAGGTATCAGTAAAGCTTCAAATATGCATCCTCTAAAACTGGCTCAATAAGATCATCTGATTGCATGCACAGTGATGAGTCATTTGCACACTTGGGTACATATTTAAGAATTAGCAAAAGATCTTCCTATGTCTGTGACTTTTTCTTAAATTCTAAAACTACATTCTACTCAGTTCCAGACTGCTCAGTTTAGCACTGGCCCAAGCACACAGTACATGCCTCTGCTTCCTTGCATGTTGCCAGATATGGCCTGAGGTCCTTCACCAGAATCTGGCACCACTGCTGTTCTCACTGCATATTTGCAGGACTAAGGGAAGGAGTGTGAAAGGCACTGCCAGCATGGCTCGGTCGGAAGCAGAATGTTCAAAAATGAGCCCAATAAAAGCACATATGGTTTAAAAATAAGTGGACTGAGAACCAGTCCTTGATGCATGCTTCATTCAACAGGTTGGGATCAAAAAGCCGAGAATTACGAACCCCGGCCACCTTAGAGAAAAAGAGGTCTAGGTAAATATTTTGATCAATTAACAGGACAATTTGGGCACATTCTGTTGCTTCCAGTAACTACATGGTTGCTATGTTCTTAGAAAAGAATTCTTGAGATGTTCTTGTGTTTGGTCTTAAAAGTGCACAGGGCTAAAAATGCTGCAGAGCGCGAGGACGGCGATTTCAGTCGAAGTGCAGTGGTATGAAGTCACTTGGCTAAGTGCCCCGTTTCCATCAGTCTCTCCAGGCTGCGGGCCAAAGGAAACCGTTAGGATCTAAACACAGGCTCCCAGACTGCCACCAAATTCAGGCTCCCCTCACCCCTTCAGCCCTTGCAGTCTCACACACACACACACATACACAAAACTACCACCACAGTGCTGCGCTTGAGCCATCAGAAAGCCAAAGTGAGAAAGGTATCCGGCCTTAAGGAGTCATTAAGTGCTGCGGGCTTTCAAAACCATATAGAGGAATGCCTACTGACGATTCATTATAGCTTTCTCCTTTCAGCCACAGGCATCTGAGATGGAAGGCAAGCAGAGATGACACACCTAACCTTAAAGAACCATAAAAACTTTTACACTGTAGTTGTGTAATTTACACCAACAAATTATTTCAAGAAGTCACAGCTAATGTGTGAGGAACAAGAGCATTGCAGAACATCTGAAACATCTAGGCCTAATATTTCTTTAAGGATACAGAGCTGTATGAGGCAAAATAAGCATTCTGACTCAGAAAATTCAACCAACTTCAAAGACTGAACTTTGGAGCTGCGAAAAAATATTCTTTGGAAAAAAAAGCAAGTCTACCATAAAGAAAAGAATAGAAGCTGCATTAAAAGCAAAAGGTGAACACTAAATACTGAAAAAGAGTAATGTGAATAGGCCTAATATTTCCATAAGAATACAAACCATGAGGCAAAATAAGCATTCTGGCTCTGAAAAGCAGAAATGCAACCAACTTCTGAGACTGAACTTTGAAGTTGTGGAAAAATATCTTTTGGAAAACTGAAAGCAAGTCTAGCAAAAAGAGTAGAACTGAAGCTTGTAATGAAGGCAAAGAGTGGGCATTAAATACTGAAAAAGAGTGATATGAATAGACCTAATAATTCCTTTAGGATTTAAACCAAGCTGTATAAGAACTCAGTCTCTGAGAAAACAGTAGTTTGTGGCAAGTGGATAAACAAACGACAGTGACTCAAATCTTGCATCATATCAATGATAACTCTCAGGCTCAACATTCTCAGGCTCAGGCTCAACAGTGGCTGGTTCCCAAGCTTGAGTCTGGAGGACCACATCCAAAAGCAAACCCCACCCTGTGCACACACACACAATCACACACACACGCGCACACACACACACACACACACACACACACACATACACACACACACACACACACACACACACTCAGACTCCCTCAGACAGTATGACCATATGATTCTGCTGGACACTCCATCACATCATGACACATACTTGTCTTTAAAGACAAAATCAACAATAGCAATGCAACACCATCATGTCATATGAGAAAACCTGACCAACACGTGGCATTGACAACTATTTAGTCTGCTTTCACATGGATATTTTGTCTGTGGCACACTTCACAAGAATCAATAATTTCAAAGCAAGACAAATACGTTCCATTTGTGGTGAACGCTACATTAGTTAACCTCTTAAACTTCTTAAACTCTACATTTTCATTCACTGATTACATGGAAAACAATGCAAACTGGTTATACTTAAATTGCAGGAATAAGAAGGTCTGGACCTCTGTAGAGTTTAAAAGGAGTTTAAGAAAAGAAGAAACACTACAGTAATATTTGAGTGTAAAGTTACTGTTAAAGTACAACCCACAGCCCTTAATAAAAAAAGCTTTACCTTTATTAAAACCACATCCACATCTTGTCCTCCTTTGGCACACAAACTGTACCTCCGCTTGTGTCGCTCATACATCTTCCCCAAAAATGTAAGGAAAAGTTGTTGAACAGATTGGAGCTTATTTCCAACATGAGGTCCTCACAAGCAAAGCCTCTGCTGCTAGAGCTTTTGGAAAAATGAGAAGCTCCTAATCTTTCACATCTGTGTGAAGAGCCGGCCCCTTTCACTCGCTCTGCCTCTCTCGCCCCCCCAACTCTCTCTCCCTTCTCTCTCTCTCTCTCTTTCCCTCTCCCTCTGTCACACACTCATGCAGTTGTGTTTCCTTTGCTAATGCGTATTCACTTATGCACACCCTCTCCCACCCTCTTCTTGTCTGTCTCTATAGCAGCCATATTCACAGTCTCTCTCTCTCTGAATCACACATATGAGCTCAGTTCCTGAGCCTTGAGGAAGTCTGTCCTGTGCAGCTGATTGATAACACAAGCCTAGCTTGACCCCGATGCTTTCAAATGTCCATCCTGTGACACTCCTGGCAACAAGACTTCAGTGATCAGCTTGCCATGTGTACACCCACAACAAGACACGCCCTTTTTTTTAAGCAAAAGTAGAAAAGGAAGCAGCCGCCTACACAAAACAAGGCAACACCTCATAGCCATTTCTCCCATCTGCTTATAATCCCCAAAGCTGAGATAAGCAGAAATCGCAACTTTGGCTTGGCAGGATGAATCTGCAAGCAATTTAGCAGAGATTTTCGGCACTAAGGGACCAAAAAGACTCGCAAAAGAGCCAGCGGATGAACAGACACCCCTGAGGTCACATTAAACTGACAAAACCAAGCAAGGCAGCAGTAGAATTAAGGGTTTTTCATGCTTCTCATTTTTGTGTGCATTTGAATGAAGCAGAAGCTATGTGCATTTATCACTGCACATATTTTGAAGTTGTACAATGCAAATTATTTACGTAAAGGTCAAAATTCCCAGAACTAAATTCTAAGTAGACAACTTAAAAGCACACAAAACCTTGTGACCATTGTGTGAGCATTTCATGACAAATAGAAATACAAATGCAAAATTACTTGGAATAAAATGTCATTAAAGGGAAATTTTTCACATTCATTTTCTGCATAATTCAATCATCCAGATGTCAACAGTCATTCAGAGTAGTTTGACATGAAATGGTTCATTGTTGAAAAGTGCTGTAACTTGGATTTGTGTGCAATGGTAGTGATAGAAACCAGTGGTTGTGATGCACATATAGCAATTTTACTTACTATTAAAAACAACTAGTGAACCTAAAGGTCCTCTGAGCTTTTATATATAATATTGTTAAAATAGTGGTAAATCCCAAAAAAAAAGAGTTGTTTGGGGTACTATTTTGCCTCACAACACCCTGCATGTATATCTCCAACCATAAAGAGATTTTATATGTTTTAGACCAAATGCCTCAATCATACAGCTATTCTGAAAAATTTGTCAACTTCCCTATTAACCTGCATTAAAGTGTGAAAGTTTTTTCCTTCTTTTACAAAGTCATCATTTCATACATATAAGATCGCAACAATATACATACGCAAAAATAAATGTAGGCCTCTAAAATGAGGATTACCTGTTTTGGGGAATTCTTTTAGGCAACGTTCACAGAACATGACTGTTGAGTGAATGGTGAGAGAGTTTTATCTGAAGGTTAATGATCCGGTCCACACTTTCATAGGCAAGCTTATTAACCTTGCACTCCTTCCAGGCAGCTTTACTGGTTCTTTCCACATAATAAAACCCTCCGAAGCTGCAAAACATGACCCGTCGTCAGCTCTGGCATTCTGACACACTGACGAACCACACTGCTTCAGTGTTCTCCTCCCAAGCCCTCACTTAAGCACACGCAGCGTGCACATGGAACACAGAAACACCACACACACTCACTCACGCTGCCACATGGTTTCCTGTTATCTGCCTTCCCTCTCCCACCCCCTCCAATCTGACCTCTCCCAAAAGTAAACACTTCCATATTGCTCCCTGACTTCACACACTAGCTCTAACCCAGCTCTGTTTCTTTGACTAGGTGCACACAATAGAAACTGTTTTGCTCTCTAACACCGGCCCACTCTTCTGCAGCTCAAAAAATAATTAAAAGATACAGAGAAAATGAGGCTCCTAGCAACCCTGCAAGAGCTGGTAGACCACCAAAACTGTCCTCATCAGATACAAAGCAGAGAGGAGAAAATCAAGCTCCACTCTTGCATCAGATCTGACAAAATCCAAAGGTGTTTCTGTCCATCCTTCCACTGTGAGAAGACAACTCAAGGCTACAGGTCTGAAAGGATGAGTAGCTGAGTAGCTGTTGAAAGAAGCTGCTTGAGTTCTTAGAACAATGGACTGACCATCCCAGAGTCCAGACTGGGATTACTTGGATTGTGAGACGCAGGAAGCGCAACCAACTTCTAACACTGAACTCTGTAGACGTGGAAAAATATCCCTGCAGATTTCTTTGAAAATCTAAAAGCAGGTTTCCTAAAAAGAAACTGTAACAAACATTAGTTCTGAATAATTTTCTGCTATGTTTTCTGCTTTTTTCCAGAGGCTTAAAAATGAACATCTACTTAATGGCCGTGTTGACTGGAAATTAAATTAAAGAAGGGTGGCCCCTGACTTTTGCACCGTACTGTAGTTCATGAATATGGTCCATTCTGAATCTGATCTAAAACTATTATCTACAATCTAGAACCCCTTTCATGACACGTTCTTATCTAGGACAATCAGTAAAACAAATGAAGAAACCACATCTGGTCTACGTTATGTCAGAGAATGGCACTAGGGGGAGCCAACCAAAATACTGCATCAGTGGGAAAACAACTGGATGTGCTTTACAAGGGCAAATACTGCCCCCACCTGGACAACTGTCAAAATACATGCCCTTTCAGAGACAAGACATCTTATAGGCCCTGTGATAAGAAACACTGCTCAATTGAAAATATCCTCTGAGGAAAAATACTAGAAGAGTGAGAAGCATAAATCAAAATTTCCAAGCATAACTTACAATTGTCTGCAATCATAAGGCCACAAAAAGGCACTGTAAACATCAGCTCATTTAGATAAGAGTACTTTTTTGGATTGACCCAGAAACAACCAGCAAAAACTGAGCTGAAAGATGGTGTATCAGAATCCATGCAAATGCCAAAACTTTAATATACCCTGGTATTAAAATGCGCATCTATTACTATTGTGGGCAGCCATTCAATATTCAAAAATAGTGGGGAAAACATCTAGAATAAATGACATTTAAAGGGGCACTTTGGCCAAAAAGAAACATTGAACTATCACAACATCTGTTCTAAACATGCCTTCTCGCATTCTATAGCAATGCTTCAGTACAGATTTCTTGATCTGAAGACTAGGAAGCCCATTATGATGCATCTTGAAGCTGGGAAGAAATTTTGACTGGCTGTTTGAAATGTTTTTTACTTTATAGCTGTTGGCTGGTGAATGCAGAAGAATCCAAGAGAGCTAATGTTACTGCTAAAAAGTTGAATTTCTTACAGCAGCCATATAATTGTCTTCAAAACATCAAGTGAACAATGCACAATGGAGAGAATGAGTGATTTTCTTGCGTAATGCATGCTGGGTATTGTAGTGCAAGAACATTAATGAACAAAAACATGACAATTATATAAAATCGTGAATTCTGTCAAAACGATGAGGCTGAGGAATGCAATACTGCATAACACAACAAATAACATATTAAACTCTAGGTTTGTACCAGAGTGCCCCTTTAAGATGTATAAAGGAAACGTATACTCACCTTAGAAACTGCATTATCTGTGTTAACATCAGGGCAAGTGAGGGTTTGACAGTCCACCTGATCTTCCAAAGGGATGTCTTTTTCTGTGAGGGAACATTTGAAAATGGACAAGTACATCACATAACTAATGCAAACCGAGATCGATGCCAGGATACAACGTTTACTGAACAAGCTTGACAAGTCATGGCAAATGTTAGAACGCTGGGCCAGAGCCCATCTTTGGCTTCCTGACCAAGAACGGAAAATAGTGGTCACTTTTAGTGAGTGATTAATGAATTGAAAACATTCCCTGCTGTGCCACTCGTTCAACAAAACAGACATGCTTTCTGAAAATAGCCAGTCTGGCTATTTGCGTTCTATTATGTAATTCAGCAGAGATAACAATAACCATTAAAATATGGGTGTAGCCATGTACTTTTGGCTTTGACAACGAAGAACAAAAAACAGTCAGGAAAAGGGTTGAATGGAGGACAAACTCTTCTTTGCTTTTCCTGGTTTATCTTGATGACATCACCCGTTGCTAAGCTACGTTCTGTTGTGAATATATCTTGAGATACATGAGAACGCCCCACTTCTGGCATGGATATGATGGAGGTACACGTGTTGCTTTAAATGATTCCTTTGGGCATGGAAAGAAATAATTACTGTGTTTTGGTTAATAATAGGTGGAGTCCTTCATAGGACGACTCACACTCTTCCTGCCGGTGGAGAGTCAGAGATGATCTAAGAGTATGTTTAATACATGCTGCACTTCAGCGTCTTTCTAAAAGTACAGCATTTCTTTTTTATGATTTTATTGCCATTATAACACCTGCATTAGGCAGAAATTCATAATCAGCATTTTTGAAGGCAGACAAAAAATGAGAGTACGCATATAATATCTCACTGTGTAACACTTTGTACATAGCAGTGTAGCGTTCTTACTGCTCTGCACATAATTAGAAAGCAAACACTACAATCTGCAACCCTTATCCAGTAGATACAGAACAATGTCGAAACAACACTTGCCTGAGCTTCAATTCAACTCTTGATTTTGCATTTGAGGTATGAGGACCACAAATAGCACCTCACCTTTCTGAAGAGCACTGGCGTGTGCATCCTCACATCGTTCAGCTTCTGTTTCCTGCATTTCTTGTGCCTCAGTCAATTCTATATCCGCAGAACCCGTGTCCACCACAGCTGGCTTAGAGCTAAGCTCACTTCCAAGTTCAACATTTGACCGCTCTTCAAGCGACACTGAAATGCCTACTGTATCAGTTACATTTGAGGTAGACGAAACACCACCCACAGAATGGTCCAAACATAACTGTTCTTCCTCTATAATTGTTTGGCTGTTTTCAGTGTGTGTGGTATCACCCAATTCCTCTCTTTCTTCTGATTGGTCAACCACAGGGTTTTGAGAAACACTTCCATCTTCCTGTTCAGGAACTCTTTCCTTACTCTCTGGAGTTTGACTGTTTTCACTATTTCTGGTGTCCACTTCTTCTTCTGATTGCTCAACTACAGAATTTTGAGAAACAGTTCCATCTCCCTGTTCAGGAACTCTTTCCTTACTCTCTGGAGTTTGACTGTTTTTACTAGTGATGGCGTCCACTTGTTTTTCTGATTGGTCAACTACAGAGTTTTGAGAAAAAGTTCCATCTTCCTGGTTAGGAACTCTTTCCTTACTCTCTGGAGTTTGACTGTTTTCAGTAGTTTTAGGGTGCACTTTATCTTCTGACTGGGCAGCTTCAGAGTTTTGAGAAACATTTCTATCTTCCTGTTCAGGAACCCCTTTATTATTCTCTAGAGTTCGACCGTTTTCACTAATTCTGGTGTCCACTTGATCTTCTAATTGGTCAGCTTCAGAGTTTTGAGAAACAGTTCCATCTTCCTGTTCAGGAACTCTTTCCTTACTCTCCAGAGTTTGACTGCTTTCATTAGTTATGTCACTTAAGCGTTCCTCTTCTGATTGGTCAACTGCAGAGTTTTGAGAAATAGTTCCATCTCCCTGTTCAGGAACTCTTTCATTATTCTCTGGAGTCTGACTGTTTTCAGTATGTCTGGTGTCACTCAAATGTTCTTCTGATTGGTCAACACCAGAGTTTTGAGATGCTGTTCCCTGTTCAGAAACACTTTCACGGTTCTCAAGAGGACAAAGGTCCACAACATCTCCACTTTGCAAGGTAATTTCTTCTGTCCTGCCTTCAAAACAATCATTACTCCCTAAAGAACGTTTGTTCTCTGTGTCTTCCGAAGCTACCGCTAAGACCTGGGACTCCAAGGTATCTTTAGGGGTTTCCGGCTCTGGACTTCCTTGCTGGTCACTGCAAGAAACTCCCTTGGTGGTACAGCCCTCCTCAGGTTCTAAGGTGTCTTCACTGGTTGGTGTGTGAGACTCAGGCTCTGAGTCGAATTCAGGCTGTGAGACATCACCGGAGCTTCCCAACTTTTGTGCCTCACTCTCACTTCCTGCCGCTGCTCTGCTTACCTCTGCTGGGTCTGGTTCCCCTGTGGATCGTGATTCTTCCCTGCCTGTTTCTGTTTCTTGCTCAGGCAAGTGAGAGTCGTTGGAGACAGCGTTAAGTGTCACTGTCGATGCACCACTTGAATTACACATTCCTTCACCTTCATTAGTCTCTGCTTCTAAGGGAGACTGAATCTTCTCAAGTGTCTCATTCTCTAGGCATTGGCCTTCTGGAGTGCCTTCAGATGTATCTCCATGGTGACAAGTTGCTTCAGCTTGTTCTTGACTGATTTCTCTTTCAGTGTTAGAACACAAGATAACAGGATCTTCTTCTTGCCCTTCAATATTGTCTTTTCCAGGTTTTTCCTGTTCATCACTTTCTAGTTCATAGCTTGTTTGCTCACAAGAGACTTGACTGCCATTAAATTCACGCCTGTCCTCCAAGGAATGCAGTGCAGAGTTTAGGTCAGTCTCATTTGAATCATGCCCATCTTTTTCACGTGAGGTATTTAATGGTTGATCCACTCCTGGATTTAAGTCCACCAGCCCCTCGGCCTTCTCTTCCAGTTCTGAAGAACTAATGTCTGTGTTCTCCACCTCTTTCTCATCATCGCTTTCTGCTCCTTGAGAACCCGACTCCACATCAGAACTTTCAGGCGTGTCCAAAGATTGAGTGATTCCCATATCTCCAGCTGCTCCTGCTTTGTGTTCTGATAGATCTTCCTCTAGATGCTGGTCCTGGTCTGGCCTCCCAGAGTTGCAGTCTTCTGCTTGGACCTCCCTTTCAGGCCCCTCAGCTGTGCCCTGTGCCTCACAGATCAAGTCCTGAGCTCTATCAGTTTCCTCTCCCTCCTTTCCACAGGATGAGGTTTGGTGGGCTGCGCTTTCCCCCCCAAATGTGCTCTGTAAGCAGTCACCACTATCTCCCTCCTTCCTCGAGCCTTCTACGCAAGCAGCTGCACTTTCTGCTTGCACTCCGTAATCTCCCTCAGTGTTTTCACAAGCACACACCCGCTTCTCGTCACTGTTGCTATTGTCCGAGGGAGGTGCAGGACAGCCGTGCTGAAGTGGACCTGGGCAGCAGCCGCCGTGCTCGTTTTTGTTTCCTTTCACACACAGAGACGTGGACTCTTGCTCTCTGGTGTCGAGGGAGTCATGTTGTGGCTGTTCAAAACAGGCCTGTCTTGTCTCTGGGTTGTCTGCACATTCTCCGACAGCGTGTGGTGACTCGGACTGCAGCTGAAGTACAGCTCCTCCCTGAAAAGCAAAGAAAAAGTAATAAAAAACTGCTTCAGAGCTTTCTCTTTCCCAAGAAGGCTGCTTTTAAAATCTCATCAATACCAGTCCACGCGGTTATGTAAATCACTGACTCTGTATCTCACTCTCTCATGGATTATGTATAATGAAAGGTTACAATTATAGGGCACCTTCAGAACATGTATTCTGTTTGGCGCTGACACATATTAATATATTAAAAAGAAATTACACTGATTTTTTAAAAAAATTGAATATGTAAACAAAGTCATTTAGCCTGGTTTGATGTGAAATGCTCCATTCTAAAGAAACTTGCCAAGGCAGGATTGTTCACCGTGGCATTTATCTGAAAAGACCAAACATCTGAAAATGTATTGCCTCTAAAAGCTACATCACATAAACATTACACTAAGTGTTCATAAATATGCTGTCTGACGCCTGAGACACTGTTTTATGATAGTTTTGAGAGAGGATTTTGGCCTAGAATGTAATTTTTAGAACCTATTCATGGCAGAGAGGTATACGTAGGACATTTTATGGAAAACTGTACCCAAACAAAACATATAAAAACCTTAGAAGACGTGTGTAGGTTTACTTGTCTTTTTGGACAGTAATTTAAATAACTATGTTTGTGTTGTGTACATGATGACCCCTGGCTCCTATCACCACCACTGTAAAGTAATCGGAGTCTGTAAATTTCTCAACATTTAACTATTTCAAAATAAAGCACTCTGATTGGCTTTATTTTCATCTTAATTATTGGAATATACAGAAATGTTAAAATATAAGTGGAATGTCTCTTTAATATACATTGTCCAACTTTGCACGGGTGCATAAAACACTTCAAAAAAATCAGTTTTTACTAAAAAAAGGTTGTTACAATGTGTGATGCTGTCATCTATAAAAAAGAAAATGTTGCATAGCTTGCTCTGTACTTCTGTCCATATAAGCAGGTCTATTTTACAGAATTGAGAACAGTTCAACTCAGTTTTAGGCAAGAGTGTGATGATTTAGGTACACAGTTTGGAAGACACTAATTTGTAAGATATAAACTTCCATTACTTGTTAGCTAGATCAGCCTCATAGCTTCAGTGTAAAACTAAAGAAGCAACATTCAGACACCATACATGTCTTGGCTGATTGACTACATTTGGGGAAAAGGGAAAATGTTTAGTTGTTCTGCCAAGCTATTGCTTTAAGGAGAGGGTAAAAAAATGAAACAGAGACAGATCAAAAGAAAAATTCTGCCTGGAAAACAAGGGAGCTGGATAGTGTGACTCACCTTGCCATGAGCGTTGTGATGGATCAGACAGCGAAAGTCTTGTAAATCAGCCTGCAGGCTGCGTGGAACGGTGCCAGGCTGGGTACCCACTGACAGGGTGTAGGTGTTCAGACACGGGTGGTGCTGCACCACACCAGCACTACAGGGGATACGTCTATGTGTCTCGGTGCTATCTTGGGTGCTCGTCTCCTCCCTGCCCAAAACATACCACCTATTCAGAACACACACCCAAACAGCTCCAACACACTCAGAGTAGAATCACTACACTTTATACTGTTCACTAGCAATCGCAACAAATACAGATATTCCTCTTCAAATCAAGTTATAACACTGTTCTCCTCTGAGCAAGCCCAGCTGAAGTCAGTTTGCTCTTTATGAGGTGTAATGGGTGAAACCCTTTTAGTCTGACCTATGATATTGCGCAATCCTGGGTGGAGTGGGCTTCCTCAGAGAGGCTGAATCAAAGCAGCCAGTACTGCTCTCTGAATCATAGCGGCCTGATGTCAATAGGGTGGCCAAGTGTGACATCAATTTATGTGAAAATCACTCAATTATCTGTTAATAATGGATTCGGATGATGCAATCTCTGAGCCTGCAGTCACATGTGAAGAGAAACTGGCTATTTAACTCAACAACAGGCAGTTTCTTAAACTAAACAGTAGGGCTCCCTGGACAAAAAATTAGGCACCTTGCATGTTTAAGGTGGCAGTAACTTCAGGCTCCTGAAGATGGTGTTCAATGAGGATGATCGGGCTAAAAATACCTGTGGGGTATAGGAAGGAAGTAGCTGAATTCGCAGGCATATCGAAGTGTACGGTCATACGGGTCTACTAGCAGTGGCAAAAATCCCACTCTACAGGAAATTCTCATCAGAATTGTGTCTGAAAGACAAAACTGACAGATAGGGACCGCTGGCGTGCTTCATGGCTCGTGAATAAAAATTGCTTCGCTTCCAGGCAAGAATTGCTTCTAGAAGTCAACGCAGGTCCTTCACAACCAATTTCTGAAAGAACACTCCACAGGGAACTGCATACCATGAACATATGGAGGAGAGCGGCACACAGGAGGCCTTGGCTCACTTCTGCTCACAAAATTGCCTGGTTACAGTGGGTAAAGAGACACAAAGATTGGACTGGAAACGTTATCTGGTCAGACAAATCGTGTTTCTGCCTGTATGTGAATGATGCCAGGCGTCGTGTTTATCGAAGACCTCAGGAAGCCTTCAATGAGGACTTTGTGCAAGGTGTGGTTCAAACTGGAGGAGGCTCTGTGATGTTCTGGGGGTGTTTAAATTATGTGGAAATGGGTGTTTTTTGGTTGAGGTGACAGTAAATTTGAACCACAGTGCCTACATTGAGCTTCTGGGCAACCAGGTTTTGCCTTTTGCTCATCATCTTACTGAGGAACATAACATTCCTGTCCCTGTATTCCAAGATGACAATTCTCATGTTCATAGGACGCAAATGAAATTGATTGGCATGATGGACATTCAGGAGCATTCACACATTTGGACTGGCCTGCAAAATCCCCAGATTTGAATTTTCTTGAAAAGCTGTGGGACTACCTGGAACAACGAGCAAGACGCCAGGAAAGGCATCAACAAAATCTGGCCGAACTGCACAATTCTTTGACATAAGAGTGGCTGAACATTGATGTCGCCGACATTCAGAAAGTTGTTGAGTCCTATTATTTGTGCTTGTGGAGGTATTACACGCTATTAGGTACAGGTGACCATTTTTTTGTCCGGTGAGCTTAAATATTTCTCTTTAATCACAGAAAAAAATCAATCACGGTCTTATTAGCTTTATGTGAATAGGCTCATGTTAACTGGCAGCTATTACATTGTTAGCCATGATAGCATCTCTGTGTGTTGGATACTACTGACCCCTTAAATCCTAAGACTGACTTAGTAAAACTGTCATGCAACTACAGTTCCTTAAAGCCTACGTAAAACTAACTTGCACCTTAGTTGTATACTGTAAAGTGTTCTGCTACTCACTTGAAACCCAGCCGCAACAGTAGCAAGCATTCCAACTTTGAGAAACAAGTTTCACAAAACAGCCAATCAAAACGGCAATAATTGTGAGCACGTCAAACAACATACTTCTAAATAATTAACTTCATCGGATCCTCGCTTGATGACCTAATTTTACACAGAAAGTGTTTTTTAAAAAGATTTTTAAGGTGAGCCCAAACTTAGCTTTTAAACCCATGTATGTAGTTGCCATCTGATCTGATGCTATACTCACTGTGTGAGAAGCTCCAGCAGTGCGCTGTGTCCCCGGCTTTGGGCCAGGCTAGCTGGGGTGACCCCCTGTTTGTTTGGCAGGGCCAGCGCCTCTCGGGCCCCAGGCTGCCGCAGGAGGAAACGGGCGACTCTCTGGAGCCCACGGCGGGCAGCAAAGTGCAGTAGTGTCTCCTGGGGCTCTGGGGCTACAACAGAATTGGCAGCGCAGTCAGAAATCAGGAAGAAGACACTCGTTCTTAAGAATCAGGTTGTTATTTTACTGGAGTTCAGACTGTCCCTGCTTTCACTTCTGTGTCAGCTGGTTTGCTGAATAATGGAGACTGTCGAAATGAGAGATTAAGCGATTTGTGACCATTGTTTGTTAGCACAAAGGGCAGGAGGTAACCTGCCCCTCTTTATTCAGCATGCCAGAACTGCAATGATAAACAAATGGCACACTCACGTGCTCATCTTCAGTGAAAAGAGATTGCTGAAAAGACTGTACAAAATGACTGACAGTGTTGCCTTGACATGCACTGTGCTTAGGTCAGTCCAGGTCTCTCTTGCACACCTACACTATGCTTTCTATATCTCACTTATTCTCTTTGAGCCAAATCACTTGTCAGGCTCAACACAGAGGCTTGACTAAGGTAAGTCACAACAATCGTGCTTACATTCATATATCAATACAGGGGATGAACGTGATAACGAAAACACCCAACAATACATCAATAATAAGCAGGAGCCGGGCCAGCCTTCGCCTTCAAGACAACTTCAGTCTTTCTTGGAATGCTGTTGTACAAGTCTAGCGAATGTGTGCGGTAGAATACTAGACCATTCTTCAAGATGAAAAGCCTCCAGCCATTTAATGGATGAAGGAGAAGAAAATCTACTTAGCACTCTGCTCAGCGGAACTCTCTTAGTTGACTCATATTGTTTTGAAAACTCATTAAAGTGCTGATTGTTGGACTTCTTTTATAATGTGGCTAATTCATCCAAATATGTCACACCTGTGCAGCTGCCTTTATAATTGTGACTTAGCAGCTTCAAAGTTCCTTTTCATGTGGTGTTCCTGTTATTTTGTTCACAACTTGCTCTTGTTATAACTTACTGCACAGTACTGTGCATACGGTACATTAAAGGTGTATTAAAAGTGTTATGCTATATTTTCATAACAAAACACCATTTGAACAGCTACCCATCCTATGCGTCTGATGCTGCTGCCTCTTCTGCCTTGATCGGGTGCCACTGCTGCCAGCCTTCTGGACCGGCTTGACCACCATTTAGCTTCATGCTGTACAACGCCGTGCAACCTCACCCTCACATCCTGACCCCACTGATGCTGCTGCTGCTGCATAAACTAAACTAATCAAATTAATAATTTGCTCCACCTGTTTTCTCCGTTTTGTACTAACAATGTTTACTATCCAGTGTCGACCAGAGGAGGATGGGTTCCCCTTCTGAGTCTTGGTTCCTCTCAAGGTTTCTTTCTGTCTCTTAGGGAGTTTTGCTTGTCACTGTCGCCACTGGCTTGCTCATGGGGGTTTGGACCCGGATTTCTTTTTGTAATGCTGATTTTGTTTTGTTTTGTAAAGCTGCTTTGTGACAACACCTGTTGTAAAAAGCGCTATATAAATAAACTTTGCTTGCTTGCTTTGCATTTCAAATATTTCTTTAATAAATGTGTGGAAATCTCATGGGCATTAGAGGTGAGTGATATTTGACATTTTCACAATGCACGATGTGTCACAGTATTTAGAGGGTTGATAAGTTGGGACAGAATTCACCAGTAGAGCCACATTTAAAAACTACTATGATTTATATTCAACGTTTCACATACTATGTTCCAGTATGTTTAATTAAACAGGATCAGTTCTGCTCTTTTCTAATGAAACATGCAGTTGTTCTGTAAGAACATATACCCATAAAATGCTCAGAAAAGCAAATAATGACATAATGTGACCCAATTTTTCATGGTAAAATAAAATATTGTCATGTTCCTGGAGCACAACATGAAATTTTATCTCATCACAAATTATTTTTAATTGAAGTATCTGATTGTATATGATTGTATTAATATGATTGTATTAACCAATGTAGAACAGTCTTACATGTAGTTCATTTTAGTTTGATTGCTGTCAAAAACTCTCAAAACTTTCAGTAATCTCCTACTCAGTTAGACTGATATGAATTTCAACTATCAAAGTTTAAAAAAGATATGTCCTTATAGCGAGCCCTAAACTATATGAGAGGAATCAAAATAAATGAGCCAAGAATGACTGGAGTCTTTCTGCTGTTCTGTATCAACTAATTAAACCATACAAAGAACACATACTGTTTACTCTGTTATCTCAAATGTTCTGACATGTTCTAATATTTGCTCAGAACTCAGAGTGAAATCCCTTTTTAAATAAATACAGTGCATGAACAGTTCATATTCTGATTCTCAGACGCCCTCTACAGGTGTCTAAATTCTTGGACATAATTATTATATGAGACACTGACAGGAAAATGATTCTTAATGCTGTCAAAGAAATAAAACCTTCATATCAATAAACCTTTAATTAGGCTTATCAGTGCTATTAAAAGAACAGATTGCCTGAAAATGAAACGTAAATAATTTTTCTCCTCGACCAGCCAAGACGTATAAATGGTAGTAGCCATCTGGAATTTTGTCCATACTCTTCCATTTTGATCCACAACAGTGTGTCATACAGTGTCAGAAACCAAATAAGTATGTCTACTTGCGATTACTTAACAACCAGGCACAGATTAAATGAAATGTGTGATGATTTAGGCATGCAATTTGGACAATGCTAGCCTGGTAGCTATAAGCTTGTATTGCTTGTAGTTACCTTAGCCTCATAGATTCAGTGCAAAATTTCAAAATGTCTGTATTTTGGATAAGATGGGAAATTGTGCAAATTAGATTTTTCACCAAACTATTCCTTTAACAGCATGTGATTGTGGATGGCCTAAGCTCATGCCTAGAACTTCCACCAATTCTTCCACTAAAATCATCATAAACTGTTACTGTCAGATGTTGGCTACTGGTCAAACTTAACTAGGATGGAGTTTCTGTTACATTCCATGAAAATAATTGCATGGAGAAGTAATTACAATTATATAGACTAGATTAGCATGTATATTCTGAGGGAACCTGTGGCAGATGTGCAGTGGGCTTACCATTGCAGTTCCCCAGGAGGCTCCAGCCCGCTGGCAGTGTAAGGTGGGAGAGAGCGAGGGCCAGGTTTTGGTCCATCCTCTCACACTCCTGCAGGGGGATCTGATGCTCGTCCAGCAGCAGAGCGTCCTCTAACATGTCGGCCCGGCCCACCGCGCCCACCAGGAACTGGGCCATGTCAAAGGCCAGGTCCTGGACAAAACACATGCGCTCTGAGGCGAGTTCATGAACAAGGCCGCCCGGGTCTGCAGAGCACGTGGTGACCACAACTGATTCACAGCACTCGTGAGCTAGAAATGGAGAGAGAAAGAGAGTGAGACATCACAACAGCACCACATCATAACATGAAGCATATCAGCACCACATCATAACAGTGAATACATGACATTACTTCTCATTAGTAATGTGCAGAAAAAGTTTCAAACTGGCAATGAAACCCTACAATACAGTGTTTTAACATTGATTGATCTCTTTACTGAAAAAATCACAATGTGAAAAGTGAAGATTTACTTTTTAGGAATAAACTGCTAAATTCTTGTCAGAAGTGAATGTCACTGGCCTTAGAAAGCAATGAGTGCATTTAACTGCAGTGTTTTCAAAATGAAAAAACTAAATGCTCTAAGTATTGCATTTCTTCCTATGACCCCATAGTCTCCATTTCCACCAACCAAGTCACAAATCTGGTTTATTATCAGTGTTTATAGGCAACTTCACCCAGGAGCTTCTTAGACAGATTATAACCACGCCCCCCGAGCTCAAGACACAGCTGGGAGCAGAATGTGATTGCAGAAGAATGTGATATGATTAGTATTTTAAAAATTTTGAACTGGGTATGTTCATTGTCCTGCTTGATTTTGAAAAAATAAAAACCCAAAATGTCATTGGAGAGAACAGGGCCTCAGAAGCTTGAAATGCAAAAATAAGACTGTGCTGAATAAATAAAAACAGCCTTCCTTGGTTACGGTTGCTATGCTTGACAGTCTTCTGAGCCCAATTCATCAGCTGTGAAGTTTTGAATGGCAAAATTAGGTGATTTATTCAGTGAAATTCTTAGTAATTATTGAAGCAGAACATCTGCAACTTAAGAACGAAGCATATAAAAAGGTCAGCAGGATGCATTAAGGCAACATACATGACATTGTAGTCTCATGGCAGCCTAATAACAAAACTGAGAATAAATGAAAAACTGAGAAGCCTCGTCAAAATGAAATCCATGTAGGTGCCCAGTTGTGGTTACAGTTACCTTCAGTTGAATGGCTATTTAGTGCTGGACTAGCCCCACCCTCTGTTAGACCACTGCTACAGTCATTTTAGCAGGCTAAAATAGGGCACTGTAGTAATGACCTTTTCCTGAATTCATATCTTAGCATGCATTTTTTGCCAATGCACACCAGAACACAACAAATTTCAGAATTCTGATTTTGAGGTTTTCAGGGGGTCTAAAAGGGTTAATTAAGGGGTCTTAGACTCCTTGGGACCCCCTGTATTTTTACACTTTGGTAATAAAGATTTGTCATTAATAAATGTAATTACAACAGCACCACATCATAACATGAAGCATATCACTAATGACTAATGCCATCTGTGTATTTAATTACAGATTTTTCTCAACATATAATGCCTAATAAATCAATAATCAATAATAATACCCTTTATGTAATAGGTGAGGAGTGTTGAAGTCCACCACAGTTTGGTATTTTCCACACCTACTAAACCTAGCAATTAACTAAAGAGTTGAATGGATAATGTTTAAGTTTAATCCGGCCTTCAAGGACCGAAGCTCCCCACCATTGCTTTATGTATACTGCTAAACGTGTAGCTCAAACAGTTTCAAGATTCAAAAAGTTTTTAGTTAGATATCATATTTTAAATAGGCAAACAAGACTAAAGGATTAGTCGTTTTTACATTGTAACTGCATTTTAAAACAGCTACTTTCAAATCGCAAAAGATGCAATTTAAATTGCAGCATACATCATCAACAACACTGTCTTAGATTTTACATGAGGAATTTAACCCAATTACTCAGAGCTCAGGAACTGCCTTTATATGAGTCAGGCCAATGAGAAGTAACCCAACATATAACAACACAACCACAACAAACTGACATGCATAATACAGTATTAAAGCCTCGGGCCAGAAAAAGTGGATATTATTGTTTTCTTGGCCAAAAAACACGTTTGTCCATTAAATTGCAGGCACACTATTAGTAAAAAAAGAACACCGTTTGATATTTTCCCCAAAGTGTTCAGCCCCACAAGCAAATAAAGAATGGAGAGACTTGCTGCACAGTGAACCGCTTCTTTTTTCCACACTTTGCTGTAAACTTCAGCAAATGACAGTGTTAAGGTGTCTCTTTCCTTACAGCAGTAAACCCAAGTCATTATCTATATGGCAACCCACACCCAGCCCATAACCACAGTGGCTGGAGCCTGTGGTTGCTGTAAACATGACGGCCAAGTCTCACCCAAGAGAGAACCACACTTACAAGACATGGTCAAAGTCCAAGGTTAAAGATGGCCCTCCAAGAATAAAGTAGAGCAAGTCTGTTTTTACATACAAACCGTGGGCTCGCATTTTCTCATGTAGCTCTAAATAAAAAAATGGACCTTGTGCATCTCAGCCTTTAAAAACTCAGACAACACAGCTTTGTTTACAGCGAAATGAAAAGGATCACTCATCATGACGCAATAATGCACTGTAAAATAATAATCCAGTGCGCCAAATCATTAACATGGCATATATGACACATGCTGTCATATCATACTGACCTAAAAATAATACAGTAGATAACCCAACAGCACAGAAAAGCTAAAGCTGGATTCATTCGTCCACCCTGGAAATTCTTCTCCAGGCCCATCAGCTTTTCATACCACACCCACTCATCTTCAGCCTAGACTGGCATTAGTCCTGACCAACAGTAAATCACTGGCCAAGGCCATAAAGACCAGCTAAGCTAACCACACTCTACGTCAATGCATTCCGGTTGGCCAAGCATCTACATGCAGAAATGAATGGCTGAGTGTCTGGGTTGATGTAGTATTTGTTTACTTAATTGGGTATTCAAATTAGGATTGTGTAGTTCGGAATAAAAATAATAATAAATAGTGTATTGCCTTGTAAATTTTAAATTTAAAAGTTAAAAGTTTTTTGACTCTGCATGTAACGTAAAACTGCAGAGTTTGGGGGACACAAGCAGCAGATATTGTATCTCACATTAACGAAATAGCGACATCTATGCAGAGCTGTATGACGAAATATTTCAAACAAAAAGATGACAAATTTATACAGCGCAAGTTGTGCAACTTAGCATTCTGTGGGTCAGCTGGTAGTAGATGTGGGCAATATAATGTTATTTTATCACTATCTTGATAAATTATGTCTATACTGACATATTGAGATGATATTGTAAATATCATCAGTACTTAAAAAACACTGGTCACCTTACAAAGAGAACAAAATTTGTCCAGTTTTCTTGGATTGAGTGCAGTGTGTGAAACACTGAATAAAAAATGAATGTATTCGTATTTTTGGTAGTGTTTTTAAATATGACTTTTTTCTGTTCCTTATCAAGCATAAGTAAAGCAAAATATCATGATAAATGGGGGGTTTATGATTAGTTTTACCAGTCTGTTTTAAGTATTGCCATCTAACATCGCACCTGTTAGGTCTAGTGTTAGCTGTAGTTAGTGAAATCAAGACTATAGGTTTTCTGGAGTTGACTCAGATTCTCGACTCCTGCCACTGGACTCGATGAAGTTAATTCCTCGACTCGACCCAAGATAGCATCAGAGCCATTGATAAAGGGATATGGTAGATAAGTAGTTCACCCATTTTTTGTGTAGCTGCAGATTATAGTCATATGATGACAATTCGTAAGTATACCAACTAACATCAGGTAGCTTGACAAATAATTACAGCTGTTCAATGTTTCAGCACATCTTACCATCAGAATTCACATAATTTTACAAATCTCACATAATGAGGCTGCTGAAGAGTGCTCGAGCTTCAAGAGGAACTTCTTCAAGAGGGAGTGATGTACTGAGAACATCAATACTGTAGTCATAATTCTATGAAAGTAAACCATTAGCCAGTTAACCAAATTTAAAGTGTTCTTTCCAAAGCAGCGAAATGCAATCATGTTCCTTTTTTCATGAGCTTATTCGCCAGTTTCTGATTTAAATTTTCCACTCCACCTTAAATGATGCAGCAGTTACATTAAATGGTGTACAGGTGCAAGAATGTAACTGCAGCACCATTTAAGGTGGAATGGAAAATCTGAATAAGAAGCTGGCAAAAATTAGCCAATTTCAGCTTCATGCCATTTTCCAGCATTCTCTGTTCTTGTTTTCATTCCTTTGTTCCCTAATCATGTAGAAAATGAAAGTTTGGTTTAGGCAGTTTTTTATCAGCGACTATGAGCAGCAGTGGCATGTCATAAAGCTGGTAAACAAACTTGGGCTACTCAAACTCAACACACGCTTTTAGCAAAATGTCCCTTGAGCCAGTTGCAACGAAAAAACAGAATCCATAGATTCAAAGAGTCAACTACAAGCATTTTTTTTCTGGTTGACCCCGACTCCCTATTGGAGTCGAAGAATCAACTCTTTTAGAATTAACTCTTCATCACTAGCTGTAACAGCACAACTCGCTTTGGGTAAAAGATTACCCTTGGTCATTTCTGAACAACAAACGTGTTTTCACATTTATTTTATGCTGTGAAACTTGTTGCTACCACCTAAAAAGCAATCATGCAGGCCTATTTTTCACAATTTAATAACTTCAGTAATAGCAGTTTACTACATTTGTATATTATTGTGTATTGAGTAAAGCACGAGAACAATTGATCTGTAACAAGGTTATGCAAATATGTTAATATCGACCAAAATGCTGTTTCGCCTTCCCTGTGTTCAACCATATATCCACTTATTAACCTGTGTGGTATATCAAAATTAGTCAGAATGCACAGCCCTATTTTTAATCCACATCATTGCTGGTAAATATTGATCTGCAGTGCAGTCAGGCTGCATGGCTCTGTGTACAGAATGAGATGCCTGACTGAACCTAGTTAGATAACATGAATGCACTCTCTGTGGGCCTCTATGCACCCTGCTATCTGCTTTGCTTGCTGCAATCCACCTGAGCCCTTAATCAGATCAGGTGGCAAACATGTTTTGTTGACAAGCCTGAGTGCTGCCACCTCTCTCCAGGCTTGACAGGACAGACAGACAAGCCGGCAGGAGTGGGATGGTCAAGTCAGTCTGTACAGAAACTTACATAACGGATAAAGTAGACAAAATGGACAGGGACTGACCTTCGGCTCACATAAGAACGCATGACTGAAAGGTCTTTGATGTGAGTTATCTAAAGCAAACAAAGAATTTGAACATATTCTTGAGCCCTCCGCAGTGTTTCTGGTCAAACATGCGGGACAAAATTTCTTCCTTCTGACTAACTGAGTAAACACACGAAGAAGCTCCTGGATACACAGTCTTGAGCACGTCACTCACTTGGCTGTTAAACATTCACTACACTGAATCACAGTGGCCATCACGACCAGCACACTCATAAACCTTTACCCACACTGTTCCTGGTGAAAGCTAACCACCAAAATGATTACATTAACACAATCATCTTTTCAATCAATTTCAAACCGACAAAGAAGGACCTACTAATAGTATAGACTAGGGCTGAACAATATTATTTAAAATATCACATTGTGATGTTTTAGGTTTTTTGCGATAAATGCTGCAATATTGTTAAAAAGAAGTCAAACATTTATCATAATCATCTAAAACAGGGGTTGGCAACCCAAATGTTAAGTAGAGCCATTTTGTCCTTTCAATAAAAATCAGTTCACCTTGGGAGTCACAACATTTTATGTCCATTTTATCATCTTGGCTGTAAATATGTCTCAGTATGTGTTAATGCACTGGTATAGTCTAAAAAACATAAACATAAACAAAAACCCAGACTTACTTTGTGCTGCTTTAAGCTTTAGTTCAGCTATAGCCACTTTTCTCGCAACTCCAGCAGGAAACTTTTCCTCAGAGGTAGAATAGTTTCTTGTAAAATGTCTCTCAGCGTTCAACTTTTTACGGGGCTGAAGTCAGCTTCTCATTCGCCAGCTTCTTGTTTGAATTTTCCTGTTCCACCTTAAATGGAGCCAGAATGTAACTGCTAACTGTTAACAAGAAGCTGACTTCAGCTTCATGACTTATTAGTGTTTCACAGCTTCTCGTTGCAGATTAAACGTATCAGAAAACCAGCTGAGTGTTTATAAGCGCAAATAAGCCTGTACGACCTTTAGAGTTGAAAGGTGCATTAGGAGATATAGGTTACATTAACTTCAGTGTTTAAGACTATTTTTTGTTAAAACTGCAAAGGAGGATTATTTTATTTTTATCTAAAAATCTAATTCTGCTGTGGAGCCACAACAGGGCAGTAAAAGAGCCGCATGTGGCCGACCCCTGATCTATGGCAACAGATACAAGCCAAAAGTGTTTGTAACCAGACATCACAATTTGAACTGGTAAAAAATAAACTTGTGTATGTGCTGCACTTTGTATCTGTAATATTACACTGTGATCTGTTGGCTGCTGTTACAGTGTCGAGTACAAAACTAAATACACATGTTCATTTTTACAGAACTTTCAAGAGGGGCCCACTGTCTCTGTGTAAACTAAGCGATTGCCAAATAAACCGATATCAGTGCCAGTTAGAAGATGTAATAACATATAGAGCATTTTAATTATTTTTATACAACATTTACCTAACTGTCAATTACAAAGTAAAAAAGATTGCTGTTAGATAAAGTACGTTTGCTGCCCTTTCGATGTGATTTTCCTGTACATTATATCAGTAATCAAAAGTGAAACTTAAGGCAAGTTTCCTGTTTGTGATATATTTACCTTATCAAATTTTCTGATCAATTTCACAGATTGAACCAGCCATAGTGTTTCTATGTTGGTTGATCTAAAGCAAATACTACTATAATCTTTGAAAAGCAGAGAAGCACTACTGTATTATTATTAGAATGTGAGCAGCCACATTCACTAAACTTGGAGTCCAGAGCACCTTCTAGCCTTTCTCGGCAGGAATCCCCATTTAAGGAGGTATTTTTTATCACTGAATCACTCAATAGTAATGAAACAGGTCTCTGGTCAGGGCTACACAATGTGGACAAAATACCAAACTGCAATTATATTCCTACTAGGGGTTTCACAGATTAGTCAACTAATAAATCCACCAGTAAGTGCTGTGAGCAGCAGTCAACTCGTTGAAGACAGTGCCTGAAATACAGCGGTGGTAAAAACTTCATCACTACACAAAATGGAGCCAATTCCACTTCAAGCTGTGTAAGACTGTCGAAATTCAGGCTCCTGAGTCAGACCTGCTATGTTTTGAGAACCGTGATAGGGAAGGGCCATTTGAATGGCATGCAAAACATCCAGTTACAGACAGTTTAGCATGACATGCACAACAAAAACAAGCTTGTAATACTAGATAGCAAACACATAAGGATATCTTGTTTACTTGCTACCTGCATCTACCTACCATTCAAGAATAAGGTTTTAAAAGTGCCATAGAATGGAAAACTGTACTTTGTGAATCATGTGAATGCCTTGGTTTATCCTAAAACTCCAAGAACACTTAGTGATTGGTTAGAGTACTTATTTGCATATTGCATGCCTATGTGACACCAGTACTGCAAAGGCTGATGTTGCAATAATAATTAAGGAATGATAAATTGTGCAGTCGAAGTACAGGATAACCAGGATCACTGTAGACAAACAAATGTGAAATAACAGAACATGAAAAGTAAAAGACAAAACAGAGAAGTATGAACTCAATGATCATACGAAGCAAATGATGAGGAAGAACCTACCCGGGCACACTGCCTGCAGGGTGTCATGGCTGACCCTCAAAGTGCTGCTGAGATGCCTCTGAGTGGATCCAGCGAAGACCAGGAATAACTCCGCATCTTCCCTACCTTCTTCTCCCTGACAAAGCTCCTCATCGCTGAGCTGAACGGTTAGCACACAACTGCCCTGGAAGCAGAAACAACACAGACGGGCTTAAAATGCATTCCTATGACCATAAATTACATCTTAAGAGATGTTAATGAATGACACTAATTTGTAATCACTGGTTTGGTGAACTGAGTCAGCCAAAATTGTAGCTGCAATCAAGAAAGAATAAAAGAAATACTCAGATTTAATCTCTGTTAGCTGCAACTGTAGCATACAGTCAATCACTATGGATGATAACTTCAGCTCAGTTTGTACTTAAAAAGAACAGAGAGCCTAGTGAATTAAAAAATACATATAAAAAAAGCCACTGGACAGTTGCTGAATTCAATTATCTATATAATTTTGTATAATTCTATATAATTATTTCAGTGATGGGACTAGTTTTCCAGAGCGAAGACTACTCCTGGCAATACATAACCAGTGTTGTTGTGTCGGTGGAGTTTACACTGTGCCCACCTGATCATCACGTGTACGAGAAAACGTCACGGAGAGGCTGGAACTGCTTCTTTACTTAAAAGCTAGATCTAATATCAGCTAATAATCTCCTATTCCTAAAACTTGTATTTTTAATGACTCTAACAGGTGTAGTAATAGTTTAAGTTTCAAATTCATGTTAAATACTCACATATCTCAAGACTCACAGAATTCAGTAACTGCCCATTGGCTTCTTCTATTATAACAGAGTTACGAAACAGTGGATTTTCTGTTCTTTTCTAACTACTCAGAAACTATTGTCTGTGCATCTTGAGAGGTTAGCTTGAAAAAATGCTGGAATATTGGTTAAGGACAGAACTAACTCCAGTTTTCAGTATGAGGCGTATAATAACCACAGTTATGTCAGTGTCAAAATATATGCAAAGCAGTGTTCTTCTGAGGTCTGTGGTTATGAGACAAGAAAAGTGCGCTGAAGCGAACCATGAATGATGTCATAAGCGAGATGGTAACTTGGTCAAAACAGGTACACTGTATTTACGCAGCTCTGGTAACTGGAAGCATCATTAATAAATATATTAATGACAAATTAATTAGTTATTATACAACTCCAATATTGCACCCTGATATTAGCCAATGTGACAAATGCATTATCCAAAAGTAAATAAACTAGCACTTCGTATTTGGATATATAAATAAGATAACTCCTTCCATTGCAGTACCCTTTCCAACTAAACCCATAATTCAATAGAAAATGAGAGTTGACTGCGGTGGGAAATAACTGAAGTTGTACTTTGACAGGAAATCATGTTCTTGTTGGCCCGCAGAGATTACCACAGAGAGAAGTTGCACAAAACCTCACACTTAACGGTAACATAAGCTGATGTTCAAGAGGGCGACTCCACCCTTCACCAAAAAAAACCTCCCAAAACAAAATGTAGACAGATATATAAATGATATATAAATGTAAAGCCATTCTTAGACATGAGTTAAATGTGGGTTAAATATGGGGGAACATCATCAAAGATCTATAGTTTCAATATCTTAATAAATGAAAAGTGGTTGAAAACTCTTGCTTTGGAGCAATTATTAGTAATTATGTTGATTTTCCACCAGAACTACTTGCTGAAGCTATTGCTGCTCAACCAGTTAAGGTAACACATAAACATAAACACACTATAGTGACTCTCAGTTGATCCCTTCAGTGGTGGAAGGTGAGAATATAAACTGCCTTATCTGCTTATGATCAATAGGGCTGTAACTGGAAACAAAATATCATTCAGTTTAGTAACAGAATGCTTGGGAAAAAAAGAAAAGAGCAGTGGCAGGTAAGAAGAGATTATCCTTCCTTCAATACGTATTAGCAAAACATTATAATCCACCCACTATCACTGTCATCGCTGCATTCACTTATGCCAGTCTTTTGACTGATCTGATATTGTTTCACCTGTTTAACTGCAGCGTGTTAGCACCAGAATAGGTGTCTTTGAAGCTGTATCAAATTTCACAGGGGAAAATCCCATCTAAAGGAATGTTTCTTTGTTGACTGCACCCGGTATATGAGTGAGGGCTGGAAGGACAGTAACACGACACCAGCCATGCACGCCTCTGCTGTTTCTGTGCTTCTGAAAGGTGCTGATAGCCTGGGGCTACCCCTATGGTAGAGCCCAAGACTGGGGCATGCTTCACAAAGGCAGATCCCAATTAGCTAGACAACTTAAGCCAAAAGTTTAGGCTTGTCCAATACGAATGTCCCTTACATACTGGACAGTCATAAACTTTCGCATATTATCTGGATAACTGCAAACATTCTGCTTTGTAAAAAAAATTCTAAGGTTTAAAAAGTCCTGACCAATATGAACATTTTGTGTGACACTGAGTTTAGGGACCTTTTTTACAGCTAAAAACTAAACAGACTCTAGCTCTCAGTTCTCACAAGTCAAAGTTCTGAAACTTAGAGAGCAGAAACTCACAAATTGTTAAATAATATAAATATTGCAGTCCAAGGGTGGAGCTTCCCAGAACTTTTACACTACGTTTCCATGACAGTAGATGATGGACAGCAAAACAAATTTTTCAGCGTTTTCAATTGAGGAGCGTCAGAAAATGCTGCCACTGCCAGGGGCATCGGCCCAAATCTGTAAGCAGAATGTTCAGAGAGTCCAGTTTTCCCAGCTTTTGCCGTCGACTGTGGCGGTGGAATAAATTGGAGCAGTAGAATAAACCAAATTTTGATTTTTTTGGAATCCATGGGTACCATACACCTCATTGTTGAAGTCTAGGTACACCCAATGTTGTACAATAAAATGTTGTAAGATAAAAGTTGTAAGATAAAAGAGTACAGAGAGTCCTCGTGGCTTTTTCAACCTTAAATAATAAGGTTAAAGAAACAACGGATGCTCCTAAAGCTCTTGTTTAGTAATCCTCTTTTTGTTGGTTTCTGTGAAGTAGCTCTTAAATTCCATCAATTCACTTCATTGAAAGGCATTTTTGTGTTATTAATAGGCTATCCTCATGCTAAAGGTACGGTTTGGATGCACCTGACATGATTTATTTTAACTATGAAAGTATTTTGCGTTCAAATTTCCAGTTCAGTCTGTATTGCTGTAACAGAAGTAAGTCAGACCTGTAAGCTTCAGTAGTATCCATCTGCAGAGCTGCAGTACCACATAATTAGCCCCCACACTTTCAGACTCACAGTTTCAGCTCCCGGCGCCTCTTCTTAGGAACTGCAGCCACACCTTCGGCTTTCAGGAGTGCGGGGGTTCAACAGTGGCTTGAACATGTGCACTCTTAAAATGATGGTTCTTCAAGGGTTCTTTAGTAAAGAAAATGGTTCTATATAGAACTATGAACACTCACGAACCCTTTCCATGATTAAAGGGTTCTTCTTGAAAAGGTTTTATACAGCATGAAAAAGGGTTCTTTTCCCTTTTTGGTGCTATATAGAACCCTTTTCGAAAAGGTTCTATATAGCACCATATAATACACATTCTCCATCAATATGAAAAACCCTTTCATGATGCAGAGAACCCATTGATCATGCAAAGGTGTATATATATATATATATATATATATATA
The DNA here is from genome assembly GCF_904425465.1 of Colossoma macropomum. NCBI lineage: Eukaryota > Metazoa > Chordata > Actinopteri > Characiformes > Serrasalmidae > Colossoma > Colossoma macropomum. The sequence goes on from NW_023494799.1 coordinate 26,015,019, forward strand.
TATATATATATATATATATATATATATATATATATATATATATATATATAAAACCATTTTCTTTACTAAGGAACCCTTGAAGAACAATCTTTTTAAGTGTGTATTTATATAGTTTCTCCAGTTACATTTGTGCACTGATGGTATTTTCTACATTACATTCTACATTTACTATACTACTCTTATGAGATGACAGAAACTATTTTAAACAGATCATTCACACAGCCAACCTCTCCAGCTTGGCAGCAAATTTCCTTTTATTTTATGCTCGCTTAGGCTGAATTGAATATGTCTCCCTACTCGATATGTTGTGCACTATGAAGGCATTAAAATAATGACTGTAGCACCCAAACAGCTACTTCACCTCTTGACCACAATGTAACATCATATCTAGAGCCGAGAGTGGGGCTCGGAAAGTACGGCTCGGAGAGCGCGGCTCAGAGAGTTACATGTTATATGAATGTAACAACAGAACTGGGACATCACCTTTTTAATGGAGAATAATAAATCAAATGGCAGAAGTAGCCACTTTTTATGCCAACCTTAAAGGGTTAAACCTTTTTAACAGAATAGCCAACCAATGTATCGGTTAAGCCCTATTAACAATTTCAAGCCATCTACTGAGCTGGAGGCTTGATAATACTTCTTAATCTGTCACAGACTATTAGACTTGAAGGCCTTTCCAGTGCAGTCAGCTTTTTGATTCAACACCACAGTCAGTCATCAGGAGGGCCTTTTTCTGTACACAGCACATTTACATTGACACTGACTCAGCACATGGTTCAGGATAGGAAAACAGAGCCTGTGCTTGTCAGCAATGACATAATCTATTCATAACATTTCACTAAACAAACAGGAACACAGAAGTAACTTGTGATGTTATACTTACATATAACGGAGCCTGACGTGGATTAAGTTTCATGACACTGGACACTGGAAAGAGATAAAAACAGTATCAGACAGAAGCCCTAAGGAACAACATTATACCTTCTCCATGATCCCCTTCAGACTTAAAACCAATATTTCCAGCTTCAGTCCTCTATAATTTTGTGTTCTTTTCTTCACCACAACTGATCTGTCTCAAGAAGGGTTGATAATTGGCTTTTGACCTGAATCAGAAAAAAAAGGTGAATGTGCAAGATGACTTGCTTAAAACTGTCCTCCACTGCCCACAGCTGAATGAACAAAAGCGGCTGAGGCACACAATGAAAACATAAGCAGCCCACATACCACAACATACAACTAAACAGCCTCCTGATGTAGTATAAATATTGGAATAAAAACAGAATGTTAGAACATGAAGCCACAATGAACACTGCAGATGACCTTAAGTCTTTTGTCTGAACACTCTGCTCTAAAATATTAAGTAGCAAAAGAGTGAACTCAGTCTCAAAACGTCAGCAGTGGATCAGGTTCGATGGCTGGAAGCCGTCAGCAAATAGATGATACTCACACTTATGTCTTGCAGTTATTAGTGATGCACAATGACAGGAATCATATCGATATTGGTTTAAAAGAAATTATTGCATCAGACCGATCATATGACTGATATTTTAAACAAATATTTGATGACTATTTTACTTTAGGGGAGCACAATGTTCAGGCAACTCTGGGATACTGTGCAAAAATATCTGCATTTTATTCATTTTACTGCATTTGTAAATGTATAGACTCATTTTGTTAGTTCTCTGTAATGCTAATCTAGGCAGATGTTGCCTAAATTTCTACATGATTTTATAAATAGCATTTACAAAAAATGTTTATGTACAAATGGCAGTGACACAGGTGTACAAAAAAAATATTAGATATCAGCATCACCTATAAATTCCGTATTGGTGCCTCCCTTATAATTGTACTAATATGGTTCTTATGGATTCCTCAGGTTTGACAGTCAGTCACTCTAAGCTTTTGACTGCGAAATAGAGGCCTAGCTAGCTAGCAATGAAGCTTAGCCTGTGAATCATATATTTATCCTTAAAAACCTTGATTACGTGACAAGAAAAACAGATCTACCATTTAATAACAGTGCGCCATTTCAAAATAAATGTTTGAAATCAATATCACTCTCTAAATGAACATATTTTAAGAATATCTATGAATTATGTGCTACAATTTCTCATTAGGCTGAACAGGACCTACAAACGAATGCATTTTCGGGCAGAGCATGGATAGGTCAGATATTTTAGAAAATACTCTCCGCACACAAATGTAACTGGAGAAACTATATAACTACACACTTAAAAAGACAGTTCTTCAAGGGTTATTTAATAAAGAAAATGGTTCTATATGGAACCATGAACACTCAAAGAAGCCTTTGCATGATTAAAGGGTTCTTTACATCATGAAAGCGTTCTTCAGATTGATGGATAATGTGTTTTATATGGTTTATATGTTGTTGTGTTGTATATGGTTATATGAAAAGGTTCTATATAGCACCAAAAAGGGTTCTTCTATTGTTACAGGCTTGACTTCTTAGCAATAGAACAACCCCATTTGGTGCTGTATAGAACCCTTTTCAAAAAGGTTCTTTATTTATTAAGCAGTCAAGCTTGGTCATTACTTTCAAGAAATACTTGTAAATGTATGTTTTTAATTTAGCTGTTAAAGTTCTACATTGTTTTTGTATTTATCTTTTTAATGTTATCTGTTATTGCCTGCTTTTTAATGAATGTTTAATTTTCCTTCTAATTTATTTTTACTTTATTTTCTTTTTATATTATTGTTATTGAATTTTGTTTATAAAGCACTGAGCTGTAAACCTGTATAAAATGTGCTCTATAATTAAAAGTTATTGTAATTACTATGATTAGTAGTAGTAGTAGTAGTGGTAGTGGTACTATTACTACTACTACTATATAGACAAAGTGTCAGCATGTTGATCATGGCAGGATGTTGTCAGCAATTTGTACCATATTTCTTGCAGGAAAGACTGAAGGCTGAGCATTCAGTTACATGATTATGGCTAATATGGTTTCAGCTTTGACAGGCAGTCAGTGAGTGCTCTTGATTGCAGTTTCCTTGTTCAATGGTAAATAAATACAGCACTGCTGGAATTAAGGAGGATCAGGTAAAAGGATAATCAGCTAGCTCTAATAATACCCTCTGTCCTAATCCTCTTCCCTTAAACACTCAGCGTGCCGTAACTTACCTTTGTACAGACACTAAGACACTAAAGAAAGTAAAGCTACATCTGTAGGACATTAGTTGAATGACCACAGGGTCACCTATGAAGTTTGGTTTTTAATGGGTAGCAGATAATTTGGATGGTCTTTTTCTGCAGACATGCCAAGCTAGCTTTAAGCCTGGTTCAGATTTAGTAAATATTATCCCAATGCTTCACTGTACTTGCAGACAAAGTACTGCAGAAGCAAAAACTGCTAGATAGGATTGGAATATTTCGAATTTTCCACTAGTGTGGTATCGCAACAGAACACATAAAGACACATATAACTGATCTATTACGTTTCCACCAAAATGCTACACTGCAACAAGTGAAAGATAATAAGCATGAAAAAAAGTACTGTGAGGAAAAGGAAGTTTCATCACATCTGGTATTGCAGCACCACGTTAAAACATCCTTTCTCTAAAACAGCAGTCATCAGCATGGACAATCAGATAGATATTCTAAATGCTGAAGAGGATATTAGAGCCATTCTTTAGCAGTTATACATTTATAACAATGAATACTGACCAAAGCAATGGGAAGTTACACAGCTGTATCCAGTATTAAGCACCTACCAACGTGCTCATGTTCCAGTAGAACTTTCAAACCTCTTCTTAGGCAATTCTAGCCTTTCTAACTTTGAAAGCATGAGAAAAAAGAGCCATAGATCTACTGCACCTCTTTACGATATTCTCACTGTCATCTAGTCTGCGCTTTTGCACAATTTCAGGTGAATGGTTTGGTATATCCTGAAAATATAGAGCGCAGGGAGCTTCAGCTGGACAGGTTTACTATCTCTAAGGGTCCTCTTCAGTGATATGAGAAGATAATCACAATAACATCACTCTGTGAATGGAAGCTGCAACTGCAATAGGATTATGGGCCTATGAGTTTGCTTAGTCCTCAGAATGACCAGCACATGGGGAATCTAAACATGTATGTTAAAAACAGAGCCAGAATTTTGTAGACCACTGAGGCTGCATCCAGCAAAATGCCCAAATAAAGTCTTGAGGTGTAAGCCACTTCTTTCAATGCGAAATTATTTGTGTCTTTGAAAATTGTCACTATTACACACTGTAATAAACTTAAAGGGTTCCTAAGCTGAAAACATTTTATCCTGTTAACCCTAAATGTTACTGGACCCTATGCGGAGTGGGCTGCCAGAAAATAAGATCAATACAATGCACAGAATACTCTTTCAAAGCGCACAAACTAACATAATGTAGCTTTAAATGCAGCACTAACACAGTCAGTTGTAGCACATAAGTCAATTGCCAGTTTGACCTGACTAACACAAAGTCAAAGACGTGTGTTCATGAGCTTTGGGTTAAAAAAAAAACAATGGAACTGGCCATAAAATGATCAGAGATCAATGCACCTCCACAACTACACTTAGCGACGTCATAATAATTCAAATGACATAGTTGATATTTAGGGGATGTGTAAGTAGGACAAAAAACATTGGTTTTAAATGTTGACGGTCATCCACAGAGAAAGATGGGGTGATTTCTGACATCATTAATTTTTCCCACTGATAAAAGAAGTCTAGACCTGAGATTCATCTGGATGCTAATGGCAAACTACACAATTACATACTCAGAAGTATATAAAATCACTTGAACTACGAAATATTCAAATATTGCCTTTACTGCTATGAGAATGATTGCTAACTAGGCTTTGATAAGCTTTGATGTCTGTTCACTAGGTGTGATGAATTAAGGAGGAACAGTGCTATTTAACAAACACATTCACAAACAAAACAGCAGTTCCACATTTTAAAAAAATCAAAATCAAAAACGATCAATGCAAGTGTTTGTTCAGTCATCATTTCACATGCTGCACTGTACTACATTCTATTAAGCAGGAAGAAACATGCTCTTGGCATCAAACTCACTACATCATACCTACATGCTCAGAGAAGTGTATCATGATGTAATTGATCATGATAATGATATCACATCATCACATCACCCTTCTTTAGAATATACAATGCTAGATTCTTGATTATCTATGTAGATGAATATGTGTGAGAACATTGATGGAACATGAGGTCATTGACTGGGCCATGGTTGCACTGACCGGATGTACTGCAGGACTGTACACTATTCCCAGAGGACTTTCCCCCACCAACATAAGCATGAGAGCATCTCCAGCGCTTCTCACGACTCACAGTTTCCAAAGAGACTGAGTTACGTACAGATAAGAGCCAGGACACACTTCTGCTTTTGATAGATTGTTCAACTGATAGATTTCGCAAAGCAAGACACATGATGTCACATGATGTGATATCACTCTCTCATGCATTGGTGTTCAAAGTGCTGGTAGGAGGGAATACTACATACAGGCCACTTCTACCCATTTGGGGCTTGGCCAATTTGTTCTGAATCATCATCATTTCCACGTCAAAGCACCATTTGTTAAGTTGTGACAGGCCTACGGCTGCACAGAACACAAACACTAAGAGACATCTGATATAGGTGTCCCTTGGTGATACCCGATAACAAGAGGCCTGTGTGCTGTCTGTTGCACAACCTCTGTAGCAACCATCATGGTTTTTCAGCCATTAATAGCCAATTTTTTGCCATCATATGATTTTGTATTATATACTGCATAGCTAGACCTACATTACTATAATAACACATTAGTTTTCTCCTAATAACCCAGCATTTCTGAAGTCAAAGGAGAATTTTTGAACATTTCAGCATAATTAATTAATTGGTTAACATGTAAACTGAGTGCTTTGATGTAAAATGCACCATTCCAGAAAAACCAGAGCTGTTCACAACATGACGGGAACCAGATGTCTGAAGTGTTACCTGTCTTTGAAAGCTACTACAGATATGCTGATGATGCCTGAAACATTGTTTTACGATTTAAATAAGATTTTGGCCTAAAACACATTTTTTTAAAAATACACTAATTGCAGAGAGCTGCAATGTACCGTTTTTCAACATTCATATGAAACTTCAGAAGACGTGTACGTTCACTGGTCGTTTTGGATAGTCAATAAAATATCTATTTATGCATTGTAGACATTGGTTCCTATCACTGTAAAGAAATCTGAGTCAGCGAGTTTCTCTACAATGAACCATTTTACATCAAACCACTCTCAATGACTTTGTTTACATGATAAGGATTAAATTATGAAGAAAGTTTGAAAAGTGAAATATTTTATTTCCATTTCTTCGCATTGCATTATTGTACAAAATTAACCTCTCTTAACCACATTTCCATTTTTCCAAAAACGTGATTGGCTAGAGGAACTGTTAGCATATCGCAAATGAGCTAATACTGTGATATCAATATTGCCAAGGCCACAATTGTTGTAACAACTAGCTGACGGTACACTGAGCAACTCTAGTTGCTTTTAAGCGCAATCAGTGCATTAGAATAGCATTCAAGCATATAATGGTAAGTATGCCCAAAAAGCAGATATAGCAAAACATTTTTTACATTGTAGGCTAAACCATTAATTGCAACAGAGTTAAGAATTAAATTTAAATTTAGTGCTGTGAGAAATATACTGCTGGGTAACATAATGCATTAATTTGTTAATTAGCCATGCTAAAATTATTGGCATTGGGTCTGGAAATTGCAATGAGAGACTGAACAAAGGTTAAATGCAATAGCCTGACCAGACGTGATGCGAAAGTTGAACATGAATTCAAAAGAGGCAGTTTGGTAAACACAAGGGGGTCAGAGGAAGTTACAAACGGTTCCTGTGATATTTACTATCACATGTTTAAATGCTACTCTAATGCATTGATTGCATTAGTGACTAGAACTGCACAACATAATGTTAGTTAATTGTTACATCCATTTGTGGCCTTGGCAATATTGATATCACAATATTAGCTCATTTGCAATATGCTAACAGTCCCTCTAGCCAATCATGTTTTTTACAGTGTGCTGAGAATTTCCTGACCAATCACAGTCCTAGGTGTTTTGATGAATCACGGTATTCACATAAGCCAATACAAGTAATTACTATGGTCAAAATAATGTTTTTAATGTATTACAAGATAGTAATATGTTTGCTTTAGCCTATAGCAATATAGTGGCAAGGCTAGTATTTTGTCCATATCAGCCTTAACACTAGCCTAATATACTACTACTGCCTCTGGTGGAATTCTGTTCTAGAGATCTTTGAAGGCTTAAGCAAAAGTAAGGGGTTAAAATTAAGTCTGGGTTTGGTTCTCGAGGGAGCCACATTAGCCACGGTTGAGTGAATTTATGTGTGCGTGTGTGGTGGGGGGGCTATCTGTGAGCCAGAGGAAGAATCTGCTCTTAGCAAAAAGGGGACGGAGCTTGAGTTTAACCATGGGGTTTGTTTAACTACCCCTCCACAGCCCAGCAGTGAGTGCCCCTCACAACAGCAAAGCAGCCACTGACAGTTCACCCAAAGGGCAACTGAACACACTGAAATAAACATCGCTCTGAATACAAATGTGTACACTGGTTCCATATGAATACAGTATACCACAGTAACACTGTTTTGTCTTTCATTTTACATTTCGGCAATAATTTTCGCCCTTTGCTTATTTACTTCCCAGTCTAAATGACCATAGAGTACATCATTGTTCAGGAAAAAAGCAAAAAATGTGTATTTGTCATAAAATTACACAGAAGCCTCAACCACCAAGTAATACTTTTCAGTATTTAGTGTGTCTACCTCCTGCCTTCATTACAACCTTCAGGAGACTCACTTTTTGTTTTTCAAAGAAATCTGCAGAGATATTTTCCCATACCTCCAAAGTTCAGTCTTAAAAGTTGGTTGCATTTTCAACTTGATCTCACGATCCAAGTAATCCCAATTACATCTAACAATGTTGACATCTGGACTTTGGGGTGGTCAGCTTCTTTGTTTGATTTGCTTTTTTTTCTTCTTCTCAGAAAGGTCTTCTTGATGGCTACACATCCCTTCAGACCCATAGCGCTGAGTTGTCTTCTCACAGTGCAAGGATGGACAGAAACACCTGTGAATGTTTTCAGATCTGAAGCAGCTTGGTTTTCTCCTTTCTCTCAAAGATGAAAGCTTTAAGTTCTGTCTATCTGAGGGGGACAGTTTTGGTGGTCTACCAAAACTACTTGCACTGTTGTTAGGAGTCCCATTGTCTCTGAAGCTTTTAATACTTTTTTATACCTCTGGTTTTGGAAACTCATTTTTCACTCATTTTCCTTATTTTTCTTATGCAAGTGCATTATCTTTTATCTACTCTCAACAGAAAGCACTTGATAACTTGTACTTCATGGCTGTTTTGACTGGAAAATCCATAAATGAAGGGTGGTTTCGGACTATGAGTTTTCTATATTCAGTCATGTAATATACTTTATGGAACGTGGAAACCATGTACGCATTTGAATCAATGTAAAGCAGTTTTTTTAGCTCTCTACAAACAACACAGAGTCCTTAAAAACAAATTCTAGAATTAAAAGTATGAATGTGTAAGTGGCTGCATGAAAGCTTTGGTATTTAGTTTTTAAATTGTCCCAGCTGACAATGCATACTTATCACCTCCTACAGGCTATGGCCCTTGTATCATAGCAACCAGATATCACTGAACTAGGAACAGTGTGGAAAGTCCTACAGGCCTTGACACAAGGCAGCTCTCTGAGGCAATTTAAAAGGGCCCCTAAAAGGCTCAGAGGGACAGATAGTGTAGTTAAAGTTGTGAAGCATAACAAACAAGAAAAAATAAAAATAAAATTACAACAAAAAAAGCAATGCTGGCAACAGCAAACTGCACAAACGGCAAAACTGCTGCCTTAAATGTCACCAGGGTGTCTCACAGCTTGTTATTTTGAAAGTCACTCTCAGTGTAACCCAATAGCTGTGGGGTTCAGACGGCAAATTAGGCAGAGTGCTGAGGGACGGCCTGTGGTTGATTCTTTGGCCCGCCAGCCCTGTGTGCTCTTTGCCTCCTGCTGAGAAACTCTCTGACCTGCAGTTAGTGCTCCCACAAAACACAATTCAGTTTTTCCTGAGGGGAGTTTGCCATACGCTAAGAAAGAGGCTAATGTTAATATGGCCGGGTTGGCTTTGCTCCGTGTGCTGTCCAGCTTATATATTATGTAATAGCAGTCTCCGTATTCATGGCCCTTTACTGTCTTTAAGAATCGGCTGCTGATGATAAATTCCATTTTTTAGCATTAGAGTGGGCTTCTATAAATATGCTATGTAAATTAAGGTCTGTGCAACAAAGAGGTATAATGTTTGGACATATTTCATTCCCTAAATGATAAGATAAAGCTTTATTATGCACAATAATTAATCATTTACCCTGACAGTCTGAGTTAGTGACATTCAAACAGAACAGCCAGCCACTTAAAGTACCTAATAGTCAATTTAGTCAAAGTTAATTTTAGAGCTGAATTTCTTCTTCCAGTGGCCACACACTTTCAGTCAGCAAGTTCCCTACCCTTACAGCATGAACTTCTTCTTTCTTTTTTATTAGCTATTTCATTGTTTCTCATACTGTTTTAAAGAGTGTCATTTAAGCAGCCTTACCTTAGCTCTAGTACAGAATTCCTTTTGGACCTCATGGATCCAACACCTCAACATTTGATAAAGAAAGTCCCTCAAAGCCTTCAAGTGTCTTTGTGTATTCCCAGAGCATGGCACGTTAGGTCATCCCACTGTTATTACTGGAAGCTAAATACGGCTTTGTGCTGGCCGAGAGGCAGGAGATAAGGGCGGTGACGTCACCCGGGGGAGGGACGGGGCTTGTTTCAGGTGTCTGTGCTGGCCAGTGTTCTTCAGTTTCTGCTCTCTGTACTGCCCGAGGCAGCCCGGGTTAATGTTCTCCTGTCCACTCCCCTGAAAATTCACCCCCTACCCGCTTTATTTGTACACTTGCGAAAGGCACACATGTTTGAAATTCCTTTCAGGACGCTGGTGACCTCTTTTTTTATGGTTTAGTGGTTTTAGGACTTCTACGGTATATCTTTCAATGTCACACCCTAATTGCAACACACACGTGTCATTACTGTTATAATGACAATCTGGTATAAAAATTACTGTCATGGTCAAGAAAACCTTAACAGTAAAACACCTATGCTCAACGAGCACTATCTGAGTCAACAAAACATGTTCCCTGTGGTGGAGTGAGAGCTATTATCAGAGTAATATGTGCCAACAGGTGCAAAGTATTTAAATGCAATATGCAGTGAGTGATAGCTTCAGTAAAACCGCTTAGCAAGGACTTCTGTCTGACACTGCTCTTAAGTATGAGTTTAAAGTCTTGATGAATCTACCTTTGTTTGTTTGTTTACAGCACCCACATAATGGAAAACTGATTTTTGCTCACTTTTTAAGATCAAAGACTCTAATTTAACCTGTGAAACACTGTTCTGTGTTCACTGTTTTTGCCATGAAAACAAATCAATTTACATATATCTGCATACCACAACTGCTTAGCCCAACCCATTCATGCTGAGGTTATAAGGAGTGTTTCAGCCTGCTTATGGAATGAGGCACAACACAAGGCAGCCAATCAGGAGAGAGATCATTTAAATATATCAGTCTTAAAGGCACAGTAACAGAAGACAGGTAATGACAGCCCGAATTAAATGTATAAATTACACTTTACATTTTAAATGTAAGACGAAAGTAAATATTGTGTAAATTATTATTTGAAATTAAGTATTACGTGACATTTGTGGCCTAATCTGTAGCCTATGAGGTGAAATAGTCTTTAAACTGCAAAGCTAGGAACAATTTACTCCACTAAAATACTTTGGTTCTGAAGTTTAGTGGCACTTAAAGGGAGATTCCACCAATTTTTAAAAATTTCTACATGATGTAATGGTTTTCATGTGGTTTGAAGTGCTCTGTTCTAGAGAAATTTAGGTTTGCCTAACAAAAATCACACATCTCATCTAAAGGAGCATTTTTTTAAATTTTCAGCATAATTAGATAAGATGTAAGCAAAGTCATTCAGAGTGGTTTGATTTTAAACGCCCAGTTCTACAGAAACATATCAAGTACGAATTCTTCAGTGTTGGGGATAGGAACCAGACGTCTGAAGAGTTTAGTGCCACTAAAAGTTCCCACACAGAAAGTTATTCGTTAAAATGATTAGATATTTGCTGCCTGATTTCTGACACATTGTTTTATGATAGTTTTGCGACAAAGCTTTGGCTTAAAATCTTTTTTAACCCATTTATCTGAATCCATTCATAGCAGAGGGATACATTGCAGAGCAAAAAAGATAATTTAATATTTATGATTATTTTTCCATCATTCACATTACTTATAAAAACTTAGACACATGTGGGTCCTTAGTGATTTTTGCGTAATAAAGCAATGACTATATTTGTGTCATATACATTGCAATCCCTGGTTCCTATAACCACCACTGTAAAGAAATCTGAGTCAGTAAGTTTCTCTACAATTAACCATTTCACATCAAACCACTCTGAATGACTCTGTTTGCTTTCCACTATATTTGGAATATAGTGGAATATTTTATTTCCATCTCTTTGCATTGTTAGCTGCATTCATTTTGCCAAACTGACAGTAAAAACAAAGATATGGCAACATGTTTTTCACACTGTGGGCTAAACTATTACTTACAACACAGGTTGAGAGTTAAAATTAAATTTAGCACTGTGGGAAATATACTGCTAAGTTTCTCTACAATTAACCAATTCATATCAGCCACTCTGAATGACTCTGTTAACATCTCAAGGACTGAATTATTCAGAATTTTTAAAAAATGTATGGACTTCCCCTTTAAGTCATTTCACATAATTAGCAAGCAACCTCTGAGCATTTTGAATCGAATGGCGGCCTGTGAACGTTATTACCCTCCATTTAGTCAAACTGAGGGTTCGGCTGTCACACAGCTGAACACCCCCTCATTACCAGTTCACAACACAACACTATAGCGCTATATTTCCCTTCAACTCAGAGCAGAAAGCTGTAGGCCACTTTTTTAATTCTAATACAGAGAGCACAGGCTCAAATTCTGCCATGTGGGTTCATTTTAGACCTGGGTTAACGTTACTTACCTTGGCTTGAGAGACGTTAGCGTTAACTAACTTACTGTAGCGGTTTGTTTCCCCTTCAGACACATAGGCGACCCTTAAACATGACTCTGCCGAACTTTTTGCCTGTTATGTATTTAGGCTAAATAAGTTCTTTAAATTAGTCCGAATCCACTAAAGTAATGCATTTTATTTTAGTCTAAAACATAAAAAAACAGCGTTTAGTTTCTGTGTGAAACTTGCCTAGAGGAAGCCCGGCTGTTGTTGCTACTGGCAACGCCGCGAGGAGGCGGGAGACAGAAGTGATGCAAACATGGCGGCGTCTCTCAAAAGTCTCTCAGAGGCTGAATCTCAAAACCCTCACTACTCACTACATAGTGCACAGGGTGAGTTATGAAATTTTGTCATTTACATCCAAATACTGCGCTATATGTTCAGAACAGAATCGTGACAGGATCCAAAATGGTTCTCTGTTAGATACATTATGCAGTGTTTGGGTGCAGGAGCCATTGTTTTAAGACCTTCCTAGTGCCCTACATAGGGAGCAGAGAGCAATTTGAGATTCTGCCCTTGTGCTCAGACAGACTGACTCAAAACACAAGCCGAGGTGGGTGCTCGGCAAAAATGCTATCTTGACGAGAAAAAACACCTTCAATCTAATCTGTATATCTAATATTTTTCATTATGAGATTCTTGTAAGAATATTATGACTATTCAACTTTTCGAATTGTTTATTCTTATTTTAAGCAGTTGTGTCTAGTGAAATTTTCACTCTTGGCAAAAAACGTCAAATTTGCTTGTTTCAAGAAACAATGCTCACAACACTCTCATAATGAGATATATTAGAAGAATTGTCAAGATTTAAAATGGTTTCATTTGCCAAGATGTCATTTTTGCAGCGTAGTAGCCTAAATAGTCACATTTACTACTCATAAGAATATTTTCATGGATTTGTACCTTTCAGAATATTTTCACTCACTGGGCCTCTAAAGTAGCCCATATTTGTGAGGAAATTCAATCTCCTCTTTATTTAGTCTAATCATTTATAATTTGTTGTTAATTTCTTTTTTTCTGTTCAGTTCTTTTAATTTGGCACCTGGACTACTTTCTCACATTTCTCACTTTAAAGCTTTATTTTATTTATTACCAAAAAGAGAAGAACAGAGCCTAACAAAGTCCAGCTCCTATACTGATAGATGCTGGATGTACAAAGAATTTTCAGTGCAGTGGTATATGGGACTTTCTTTTTCCAGCCAAAACTGTCTTTACATAATTGATTTATTTTCATTTTTCAGTGTAATGTAGAAAAGCATAAAAATATATATTAAACAGAAAATTGCACAGAAGCCTCGGCGACTAAAAATAATATCAATTGATCCATTTTGGGAGACTTTTGGTTTTTCAATGAAACCTGCAGGGATATTTTTCCGCACCTCAAAGGTCAGTCTTATAAGTCGGTTGTATTTATATTTTCTGTTTCTCACATTCCAAGTAAACCCAAACACATTCAGTGATGTTGAGGTCTGGACTCTGGGGTGGTCAGTCCATTGTTCAGCTTCTTTGTTTGATGTGTCTCTCCTTTTCTCAGTGAGGTCTTCTTGGCAGCTACGCATCCTTTGAGACCCATAGTGCTGAGTCGTCTTCTCACAGTGGAAGGATGGACAGAAACACCTGTGGATGTTTTCAGATCTGAAGCAGCTTGATTTTCTCCTCTCTCTCAAAGATGAAAGCTTTAAGTGCTGTTTATCTGATGGAGACAGTTTTGGTGTCTACCAGGTCTTTCAGGTAGTTGTTAGGAGTCTCATTTTGTCTGTATCTTTTAATATTTTTATAAACTTCAGTTTTAGAATCTCATGGTTTTTTTTTACTTATGGTAGGGTGGTCTCTGTGGGTAGAGTGGTCTCTGATTTTTGCACAGTACTCTTACTGGAGTTTGACCTCTTTAGGCTGCTCTACACAACTCAATGTTCATCAAATCATGTTGATGGTTGTCTCTTTTCAGATGTCTTTCATAGCCTACATATTTAATAACTCAAACATGTGAAACTCATGCCCTACAGTTGGGTGTTTTGGGATTTGCCCCTGGGCTCGCCTCCAGCGCCTGTCCCGTGGTGTTTGCAGCCCCCTAATGGTGAAGCAGTCAGTTGTGCTGAATGCTGATACCTCCAGCTTTAAAGTGCTTGAAAGGTGTGCTGTGTGAGGAATAAACAAGTAACAAATGTTGTCCTGCTTCCAGGGTTTGCTGTTGAGTTCTTCAAGGGCATCTGGATATCTGGTTGTAATTTCAGCGTATTTGCGGTGAATCTGATTGGAGCTGTTTGGGAAGAATTCTGGAAGAAGGTTTGACTGACAGCAGTAAATCATGCTGTGCACTTTAGTTGTTATTTGAGTATCTAGAAGAAAATGGTTAAGCAGAATTTGAAACATGTTCCTCTCTTCCAGCTCAGTAGTTCAGAAAGTCTAGGCCGGAAACCGAGGCTGTGACTGCCTCGGGGCCGGCATTTTTGTTTTCTAGTAACATCAGGTTTGCCTAAAGAGAATCACACATCTCATCTAAAGGGACATTAATATTTAATTTCAACATAATTAGATGTTTAAGATGTAAGCAAAGTCATTCAGAGTGGTTTGATTTGAAATACTTCTTCGTTCTTTGTCAGAGGTGTTTGCAGTGGTGGTGATAGGAACCAGACGTCTGAAGAGTTTATACCTCTACTAGCTCCCTCATATACATGACATGGTTGTGAATACATGTCTGCAACATTGGTTTATAATAGTTTTGAGAAGTTTTAGGCCCTGAAACCTGTTTTTAAAACGCATTTATGGTGGAGGGTGTACATGTAGGGTGTCGTGAGGGAAAATAATGTCGAAAGAAAACATATTTCCACTCACTGTAAAGTCATTTATCTACAGTGAATAATTTCTCAAACCACTCTGCAATACTTTGTTTACATCTCAGCAATTCAATCGTGCAGAAAATTTGAAAAATGGCAACCTTCCCCTTTAAGTCTTTTCTACTTGAACCAGTTGAAAGCAGTAGAATGCAGTTTGTTACTGAGTATTAAAGTTTTGTGTTCTTTTTTGTAATAAATTGTGTTATAGTGTTACTGCAGTGACCATCTCTTCTTTTTCCAACCTTTTCCCTCTCTTTCCTCAAGCAAAGAGGAGTTCTGGTGTTAGATAAATAGGAAACAGCAGGAGAAAGGAGTCTCTTCTATCAGCCATGCTGAGCTGCACTTGAACACATTTGTGATAGCCAGAGGAGGGAGAACGTGAGGAGAATGATAATGTCTCCTCCGCAGAGCATCACTCCTGCCAGCCGCCGAAAGCACGAAGACGGGAAACAAGCGCACCACAAAGAAGTACATTGCAGACTTTGTCCAGCTACAAAAGCTGTTTTGTAAGTTGAAGGACTTGCTGGAGGAGGAAGTATTGGTAGCGGGGGTTGGGCCTTCAGAGTTTACTCATCAAAAAGCCCCACTTTCTCAAAGCAAGGCCGAAAAAAAAAAAAGCCTGGGGAGTGCTGGGCTGACCTCATGGGTAATTCATACCCACAGACGTGATGTGCAGTTTCATCATTCACTGTCTAGACTTACTAAATCAATCATTTGCAGTTTTGAAGGATTTGCAAGATTGAAGGAATGTAGGTAATGGGTCTAATAAGTAATTGATTTAAGTTTTACCTTATATGTATTCATTTGCTGTATGCAATCCACATAATTCACATTACAAATGCATATATTATAAAAAGAAGGCAAATTTGATGTTATTTAAAGCTGGCCTAAAACTAGCATTTAATATGTTTTGTCATGTAGCATTCGGTAGTCCAGCCTCAGAATTCACAATTTTGTATCCTTTTTGTGTTTTCATCTATCACTGTTCTCTGACTACAATACCCAGCATGCATTATGCAGATACTTCAACCGGAATCCCTGTGGTGTCAATCAATCATAACCACCAAGATACCTACTGATCTACAAGCTAATAAAAATCTGTGGTGCTAACTGGCATTAGTGCTACACCACTGACTAACGTCTTTGTTAACCCTTTCAGGCCGACACAAAAACGTGGCTGTTTCTGCAATTCAGTTTACCGTTCTCCGCCAATCATATAATTTCTGAATGCTGTTGTTGTGTTTATTTAATATGTAAAGAGCATGATTTAAGCCAAAATAACATTTATTTTTATTTGGTTTGTCACCCAAGCTATCTTTCGAAACAAGAAAACACATGAATAGGAATATAAGTCACGCATCAGTCACGTTTTATTGTTTTTCTGATTAAACAAATAAATAATAAGCATTTACTGTGCTCTGAATGAGACGCTCGGTTCGTTACAGTTAAAGCAACAATTCAGCCAACTAGCAGAAAACTAATTCAGACAAGTATCCGTCCCAAAACATGTAATCTTTCAAAATTTACTTCCACCTTCAAGCTACATCATCAAAAGGGGGTTTTCCTAGCATTTAGGAATCTCACTTCAGGGACTACTGCAGCATGCTGTAAAAAGCAAGTAGGTATGTTTACAAGAGAAGTATTGATGGTTACATTTTTGTTTTTGGCCAGAGTATCCCTTTAAAAACTGCTTACACATTGGTCACCTGAAATAGGCTTTTACTGGGTCTAATAAAAAGCTGGGGTGCAGTTGTTAAGCTGTATGTCTCATCCTCAGCAAAACAAATACACTTGAAAAATAGTTGAAGGAAATTCATTTCATTTAGCTGACATTTGTGTCCAAGCGTCACTAGATGGCGCCATCGCTCTAGTTTGTTGGGCAGAAAAAAACCCCACATGCTCCTGGAGCTGAAGCTCATAACCCATCATGCTCTTTCTAATGGCCTGGTATTTACTAGTGGACCGATTTAGCAAGTACTTCTTAAAACAGGCATGTCAAACTCTGCAGCTTTGTGGCCTGCGAAGATTGGATCCTGACACACCTGTCTTAAAAGCCATGGACATGAATAAGAACAGCATGCTAAGAACATTTGACCCAGCCTTGCAATATTGCGATGGTTAGCTTAGCATAAAAGAAGTCATTACTATTGCAATTTTGTTCAAATAGGGGATCATCTAACATGGGTAAGGCAGAAAGTTCTCATAAAGTTTCTTGTGCAGTTTGCCAGACATTCGCCATGTTCAAATGTCTCAAACACAGCTTGGCAGGTGATTATCAGGACTGTACCAATCCACCACAAGGCTTTGGCAGTCACCAAGGTCCTGCCCTCTGCTTACCTCGCATCCTACCTCCATTCAGCAAATCCCAGCAGATTACAACCACAGACCTTTCCCTGTTCATTAGGAGGAAGCATGGCAGACTGACACTGGCTGTGTCTAGACAGCATCATGCTAACGCTGAAATGATCCCAGAGGTGACGAAGAGCAGGAAGTAAGAGTTATTTACATTCAGCTATGTCTCCTTCAATCTCCCCAACAGATGGAATCTTCTTTTGGACCTTTTTCTTTCAAATGAAGGAATGTAATCAAGAAGGAAACGCACAAAGCTACAAATGGTTCTGAAAGCAGGGGTTCCTCTACAAGGAATACGAGGAGCCATATTTAATAATTTAACAAGATTAGTGTATTGACCATATTCGCGTTAGAAGATGACTTCCTACTTGTAGGCTTATATATATATTATTGTATATTTTATATATATTATAGTATACAAAAAACATTATTTTACAAACAAGTGCACTTCACATATATTTATTTTCCATATGGGAACATCTAGGAATGCATGATAATATTGGAATATCGCTGTCAGCAGATGTTTGGTTAAGAAATTGTTGTTAGATAGATGTTTAGATTTGACCATTATACCTAAATACCTAAGCGTTTATATTTCATAAGTGATACATTTTAAATATATTTTTTAATTCCAAAGTGTATTCCAAACATTAAGTATATTAAGCAAAAAATATTTTGGGCCATTTTCATCCATTTCCAAATGTATTAAATTAATACAGTTTGCATACATACACGACACCGCGACCCAGAAGGATAAGCGGTTTAGATGATGTGTGTGTGTGAGTGTATATACACAAAAATATTGGAATATCACTATAGGCAAATAGTTGGTGAAGAAACTGACATTATAGCTGTTTAGATTAGACCAATATACCTAAATGCATATATATTTATCTCCAAAATGGCAACTTTACAGGAGAAGGCAAAAACATTTTAATTCTTTAAACATTTAAACATTTTTCTTATTTAATTCTTCTTTAACTTTAATATAAGTTAGTGCAAAGAGATTTCATACAATTTTTTTCAGACAATTTCTTTTGGTCCAATCATAATAAATTTTTCAGACAGTGTAAAGGGCAGCTGCTCTGCTTAGATGATGTAGAAAAAAAAATGGAGATACATTTTTTTTTTTTTGGACAGCGACGATTCAATAAATACACTTTACATATATTTATTTTCCATATGGGAACATCTAGGAACGCAATTTAATATTGGAATATCACTATCGGCACATCTTTGCTTAAGAAACTGGCATTATAGCTGTTTAGATTTGACCGTTAAATGTAATTGATATTTGATGACGTATTTGAAGAGCTTCTGTGCTAAATTGTCTGTATTTTATTCATTTGTATCCCTACAGAATTAAATATTGCATTCCTAATGCTAATCCAGGTAGATTTGGGCCCAATCCTGTTTCTGATTTTTACCCCTACCCCTTGTTTTTGAGTGTCACTTTTCCTTTTCGAACTGAGTTACAACCCTCAAATAAAAAGAACATTACTTCATTATCAGGCTACTAGAGCTGCTCTGTAGGTGACCCTGCCAGTCTGCAGTGATAGCAGAGGAAGGTAAAGTTCAGCAACCTCACTGCTGGGCTTTAGTTACATTTAGGGAATCATATGCTTTTAAAGAGGGGGGGATGTGATAATTATTTATTATTTATTATTTTATTATCGCTTCACCCTACCCCTCTATCTCAAGAAAAATCGGGACACCCTACCCCTAGGCCTGAACATGCAAAACAGAGGGGTAAGAGCTAAGTGGTAGGGGCAAGGGCTGAAATGGGATTGGGCCTTGGAATTGGGATTCGGTCACAGTTTCTTCATTTGATAAATATGTATTGGCATGAAAAATATTGAATATTGAAATCTAGTGATATCTATTGATGTGAGGAATGATTATTGGGTCAACTGAACTGGGAGGAGAAAGTAGAGGGGCGGAGCAGACTGAGAGAAGAGGAGCCCGAGAGAATGTGTGGTCTAAATTTAGCCAATGGCTCCACTGGGGTGGAGCTAATCCTCTTTGCGGTAGAATTATCTGGGCTCTGGATTAGGCAGCTTTACCGCTATGCAAGACATGTACCCACCATGATGATGTCCTGTAGCAGGCCAAACCAACTAGCTGTGGGTGTGGGTTGAAAGGAGTGCTGCTTTTACACAAGCCTGTTTTTGGTGCCGAGTGGCAGTAATGTTGGCAAGTTCTGTTAAAAGCTAGAGTAATACACAAGAGTTGTGCAAGCTATATATCGCCATCGGAACCGTTCTAAACTGTTGGGGGCCCTAAATGACATTCTATTTACAGGCCCCCTAAAACCCACCCACTCCAGTCATATTCTTTTATGTGGAAGAATAGAAGAATGATAAATTATAAATTTTGATAAAGTAATATTTTAAGAAAATCTATGGATTCACTGTGCTTTTAGGCTGATAATATTAAATACATTTTTAAAAATACATTCTCAGGGCCTCCTGGTGGCTCAGCGGCCTTAGGTGGCTGCTTATACCACTTATAGTAAGAAATACCTGCACACCAGGGACCAGTCATGGTGGGTTATACGCAAGAGAGTGATCATATTTTAGGCTGAGAATTCATGCAAAAAAACGATTCAGCTTCTCAGCTGTGAAGTGAGAATGCCCTTGAATGACCCATCAGTGTAGCATTCACTGAAAAACACAAGTTTCTCTCTCTTTACTCATTTGTCTTATCAAATGCAGCATGAAGAGCTGAACACATTGCTTTCAGTACTTTCACAGTACTCTACACACACTTCACACGCAACAGCATTACCCCCCTCATCACTGGCCCTTTTGTAAAGTCTGGCGTTCTTTAAGCTGGAACGGACGCTACCATTTGGCTTGTGGGCAGCAGGCGTAGGGAGATTCTCTGGAGATGAGCTGGTGGGGGATCATGAGGTTGGATCCTAATCCGCTGGACTGTCCATCTCTTCCTGACATGCAGGGTTCACCTTCTGAAACTCTTCTTCCTGGAATTGTTCTGCATTTATGTACAACATTTATATGAAGAAAACAGCTTTGCATCAAAAGGAATGATCATTCTGGTGAGTCATATTATTTTATTGATGTAAAGTTTTTTTTTCATGCTTGGCGTCAAGGTTAAATCACTCTCAAAGTCAGTTTAAGTTATGGTAGTTAATTTAGTAGTTTGTCCTTCAATAGTAAAAATAATGCTGCAGAAAGACTGATGGTTCTGTTTAAGTTTTTACATCTCCTGATGATGAATAATGTATTCATGGCTGTTGCCATAATTTGACTGTTGATGTGATTGTTGTTTTGACATCATCACATGCAATGTTAGTGTAACATAATTTTTAGTATGAAAATAGTATTTGATGACAAAAAGGATTATTTCACATTTTATATAGTCTTGAGTAACCCCTTACCAAGCTGTGTTTTATTACACACTTCTATAACCTAAGAAAAGCTCTATTAGTTTGCATTGAAGTCCCTGTAGTTAATGAAGAATAAGCCTTAGCATTAGCCTGGGATTGTAAGGGGTTAATAATTTTCAAACTGATAGTATACCAAAGTATATAATACAGTCAGTAATATGAAATCAAAAAACTAACATTATATGTAAGCAGACATATCATTTTATTCAAATTTAATTAGCCTACTGTTAGCTCAACTGTTACCCATCCAGTCGAACATAAATATTCTGTCTATCTGTCTATGAAGTCACACAGGTGCTGTTAGATGCCTATTCCTAAATTTTCCAGGCATTTTGGTATTTTGACAGGTGACGTGCTGAGGTAAACGTGCCCTTCAGGGTTGCCCTCAGCCAAGTACCTCCTACTGACATCACAAAAAGGCCCCGCCCACCTGATGTTCTGGTCCACTTATGGGCATATCACCTGACAAGACAAGTTAACATAGTGCTGAGCATTAACAACATCTGATTGGCTGTGTTTTAGGAATGACATTGATGAGAATGATCAGTTGCCCACATTAATCTGCTTTACAGTGTAAACCCATCCATATCAAAGTGTCATGATAGCCTTATTATTAAGGCTAATTATTCAGGAGCTGCATACTACAATACAAACTGGCTGTTTAATTAGTTATTTTTAGGTCATACAGACGGGTAATAAATGTTGGACCTACCGGAAGGTCCTGGCCATTTAAGGGGTTATGGTAGGATAAACAATAATATTACAAACAAATCAAATTATACCACTAATCAGTTTGGATTAAGTAGGGATGGCCAGTGTGACTTTATTTATTATATCGCTGTTGTCGGAAGAAAACCTTGTATCTCCAAAATGTTAACTTTACAGGAAAAGGAAAAAACCTACTTTACTTTTAATGTAAGTCAGTGGAATCAGACTTTTTTCCAAGTCATTTTGGATCGTTTCTTTTGGTCCATTCATCATGAAATTGACACACATTGTAAAGGGCAACATGGATTTTCAAATTATGTCAAAAACTGAATAACAACAAAAATGGAGATACAAAGTTTCTTCCGACAGCAGCAATATATTAATTAATTATATCACAACATGCCACAATATCATGGATATCATCAGTTCTTTAAGAACACTGACTAACCGCATGTTTCATTGCTGAATGTGTGTAAATAGTCCTATTGATAGTATTTTTAGAAATGTGTCTCCAATGGGGCTTTTTTGCCTCACGGTCATATCCTCCACTCCTAGGTTTAGGTGGTTCTTGATACTTGCATTGACTCTGGTGTTGTTGTGAGAGTTACAGTAAAACTGTTGCATTATGTAACAGCCATCTGGCACCACCAAATTAGGATGAACAGGGTGACACAGGCCACGCACCAAAAGTAAAGGATTTTGATTCATAATCTGTCTTTAGCTGTGGCGAGTCAGGTAGAGATGCTGGTGTATGTGACCTCTAATGACGTTCTCCTAAGAGAGTGTTATTTAACCAGAGGGAGGAAGGGATAGTTTGGTGAGAAACTGGCACAATTTTCCCCTTTCACTCACAGATGTAGTCGATCGGCCGAGGCAGTTTTGGAGTCCAGGTTTTTCCTTCTTAGCTTACAACTGGAGCGGTGAGGCTAACATTGCTAACAAACACTAGAAATAAATCGTCACACAAATAGTCCAAATTCTTCCTGTAAAAATACTTCACCAAAACTTCTTTCAACCCACTCAAACTGCATCCAAGTCTTCAGTGTGGAGCAGAAGTGCTGATCTAGAATCAGTATTTGTGGCAATGTCATAAACACATAGAAATCTGATCCAAGGTCAGTACTGCTTTATTAATACCAGCCCTAGTGTTGTCTAAAATGGGAAGTTTTGCATTTATGGTTCACAGTAAGTCATACTGTGCTCTCCAACCACAGTCTGCGCAACTTTAATGAAGACCTGGCTGCAGTTTGAGTGGGTTGAGAAAGGTTTAAGGGATGTATGTTTACTGAAACAGTTTGTGCTTTTTGGGTGACTATTGAGTTCTAGTGTTTGTTAGCAGCGCTAGCCTCGTAGCTCCAGTTTGTTGTCCTTTGTACTTTATTAAGACCAGTAAGACTAAGTATTCATTATAAATCTGAAAGGCCAGGAGATTTTTCACTTTTTCTTTTGCCCATCAGTTGAGTTGCTGTACATTTTAACTTTATTGTTCATTTAATTTTGAAATCTTACATTTCCTTTACTGCAGTGGTTCTTAGAGTGGTTCTTAGAGTGGTTTCCACTGAGCACAAAAGAGAAAATGAAATCAATATTGGGCAAATGGTTTGGCTACAGAGTCCTTTTTTGTAGGATTTGTTCGAATAGGGTTACTCGTTTTTGTAGATTTTGCATGTTTTCATTAAAAATTAGTCCTGTTTATGACTTTTTGATAATTTCACATGAAGTGCTAAAATATATGTATGGATGGAAAGCCACAGATGTATGGATCATTCTACCAAATTGGTTCAAAGTCAGAGTTGAAAACACATTTTAGATTTTTAACTGACTTGGATTTGGATCTGTTATTAGTGACCCTACACCTTAATTATGTTTATGATATTAAAACAAATTATGGAACGTTCCATTCTGTCAGTACCAAAACAATCATAGCACTTCTGAAACTCTACCAAATTTTAGTTTAGCAGAACTCAAAAATGCTAGCCAGTGCATCACTAGCAAGCACAGCTTTGTGTAGCTGTACACACATAAAATAATATTTTTTATAATATTTTAATGTTTTTCACTAAAACAGAAAAAGTACTTAATTGCACAAAATATGCATTTCAGTAGTGATAATTCTATGTGACTTTGGGACACATATACTTTTTAAAAAAAATTGGATCTAGCTGCTCACCATGTGACCATGAGGGGCAGAGGGATGCAGTCTCACTTCCTGCTTTAAAATGCAGGGGCGTGGCTAAAATTAGGCTCCGCCCATGGACTAGGACTGTGTTTAGGTAGTGACATGAATACACGGAACAGTATCATTTTAAAAAGTTTTTTTAATTTGACAATTGAACTCATGAATGAAAATATTTCAAGTTCACTTTAAAGTTAAAAGATCTTTGAAAAAAATTAAGCAAATTGAAATTTAGGGGTTAGGATTTTGGATAGCCCCCTCCCAATATAAAGCATCCTATAAATGATGATTTTTAGTATATATTTGACTTATTGCCATCTCAAATCATGCTTTTGGTTTAAATAGATCTTCACATAATCCTTGTAAATATTTAAGGTTTTCAAAAAAGCTTTTTACTGTGAGATTCAAGTTTGAATTAATTCAGTAGGATGGTCCATGTAGGTGTACAGTTATAGACTGTAGCCCACCTATTGCTGAATACTTGATCATTCCACTCTACCCGATTCATAATTGGTCAGTTGTTCAGATATTATTTGAGTGGTGGTTCATTCTCAGTACAGCAGTGACCCTGAGAGTGAGACATCTCTAGTATTAGCTGACATTGCGGTACTATATGAGTATTATTTCACCTAATATTACCTGACGTTGTGGAATAATTCTAGTATTCAATGACATATCATCTAATTTGCAAACCATTTCAGTTTAGCATCCTGTTCTTCTTCTTCTTTGGCTATCAGCCATCATCTCATCATCATTCTCACTTCCTGTTTGAACTCTAGATCACACGGCAGAACAAAATTCCTCAGATTTAAGATGGATTATATCACAGCTCTGATGCGTAACAGCAGAATATTCCAACTGTGTGAGAGCATAAAAAAAAGCAGCCCACATTTTATAGTGAAAACGCTTTACTGTTCAAAAGTCTTTTTATTTCTCACAGTCTTACTGTTGTGCCAATGTGATCCTCCTGTTTATGTATATATTATGTTCTTTTCTTGTGACATAAACATGGATCTGATAATATAATCAATTTATATGCACTCATGTTTGTTTTTCCTCCCTGTGAGCAGCTAATGGTTCCCTCGTTGTTCTAAGCCAGATAAGTTGGCAAATGACACCCAGGATATCTGTTAAAGGTGATGTCACAAAAACAATTAATTTACATATTTCTGCCTGTCCAGTCTAAAGCAGTTTAGCCCTGCTGAGCCATGCTGGTTATAAGTAGTGTTTCAGACCAAACTGGGCTCAGAATAAGGCACAATACATAACAACAAATCAAAACATAAGCGTTCATTTACATATATCTGTCTTAAAGGCGCAGTACAAAAGGCACAAAAACCACCTGTTTAATTCTAAGGGATAAAAAGAGGTTGGAATATGGTAGAAATTAATTATTTTTAACATGAATCCATACAAATGTCATAAATGGATCAAGAAATAAAAAATAAAATACAAAAAAATGTAGGATATGAGTTCTTTAAGCCCATGAAACACCAGCTATCATATCTGTCCTTCTTTATTCTGTCAGGATTAAGACTTACTAAACACATCACCCTTCAGTCTTGTATGCATTCTACATGAGTTACACATACAATCCTCAGCAAAGCTTTAGTGCACTAAATGTATTGAAAATGTTTCCAAATCAAGGAAATTAAAGGGCTGATATCATGAAAAACTGACCTGTTCTTACCTTTTTTAAAGTCTGATGTAATATTTAAAAACACTGCTAAAGTTTCAAAACATATTCATATATATACATACACACATATTCACTTTCCAGTCCATACATTTCATAATATCTGGAGATTACACTGTTAAAACAACCTGTTTTGAATCCAATGTTTCTGTGATGTCACAAAAACCAACTCATTTACATATAATCCACCTCTTCATCTTACAGCAGGTCAGCCTCTCCCATTCACACTGAAATTATAAGTGTTTTAGCCTGGACTGCTTTTTAAATGAGGCACAATAAAGAGCAGCCAAACAGAACAGAGCTCATTTACATTTATAAGTCTTAAAGGCACAGAAACAGCTAGTTTTACTCTAAAGGATAAAGAAAGTTTGTAAAATGGTCATGTGAACTTAATTATGATTGTAAATGTTATAAGTGGGCATTATGAATACAAAAATGCAGGATATCAGCTCGTAATGCATTACATTTATAGAAATACAGCACTCAATGTCTTGTTTATACTCTGCCTGTATTCTAATATCTAATGTGCTAATGTTCCCTGTCTCTCAGGCGCAGCATGCTCCCTTGTGCAGAAGCTTACAAAGGAAAATAGTTCATTGTCACCATAGATGCTAAGGCCTTCTCTAAAGATCCCTTTAGGAAGCCCATAAATAAGCTACTCTTGTCTTTACTGGCTTCTGGAACAGCATCTCTAAGAACCAGAGCAGGGATTATGCTGATATAGCTGGCAGGTCTTGGAGGATACTAAAGCAACTCCCTTTCTGTGAGCCAAAATGGATGACCCTTATCAAAACAATGTGCAAGGTATTGAAGGAGAAACCTACCACACCTATGGAGAAGGGGGTCAGGATGGTTATCCCTACCAGTCTGACTACCCTGCCCAGGAGGAGGATGCAGCCAGCGACGTCACTGAGGGTCAGGATGAGGATGACCAGATGTATGAGGGCGAATACCAGGGCATCCCTCACCCAGACGAAATCAAGGAGGCCCGCCGAGCAGCCCGTCGGGAGGCCAGGATGAAGGCTAAACTAGCAGCCTTGGAAGAGGAGGAGACGCTGGCAGATCAGTATGAGGCCATCATGGAGGACTGCGGACACGGGCGCTTCCAGTGGACCCTCTTTACTGTGCTGGGCCTGGCGCTCATGGCCGATGGCGTGGAATGCTTCGTGGTGGCCTTCGCCCTGCCCAGTGCTGAGAAGGACATGTGCCTGTCTAATGCCAACAAGGGCCTGCTGGGTAAGTGAAAAATAATCAGGGCTGGGCAATGTTTAATCACAATATTTAACAATATTATTCAGTATCAATAACTAAGATGACTTAAAAAAGCCAACTTACTTTTGTTTTCTTTGTATTATTATTATTGTCATATGGTCAAACATTTGCAGCGCTACTTTCAAAACAATCTTTGAGCTAGATCCTAGAAACTTTGCAGGATCGTAGAGCCTATACCCCAGAGGTGGGCAACCCATATGTTAAGAAGAGCCATTTTGTCCTTTCAACAAAAATCAAACCACCTTGGGAGCCACAACATGTTATGTCCATTTTACCATCTTGGTTGTAAATATGTCTCAGTATGTGCTGATGTACTAGTATAGGCTAAAAGTATAATATAAATGAAAACACAGACTTACTTTGCTCTGCTTTGGCTCAGCTATAGCTGCTTTTCTCGCATCTCCAGCAGGAAACGTTTCCAAAAGTGATACAGTTTCTTGTACAATATCTCTCAATGTTTGACTTTTTATGTGGCTGAAGTCAGTTTCTCATTGGTTATCTTCTTGTTCGAATTTTCCTGTTCCACCCTAAATGGTGCCTGAGGCGCCAGAAAGTAACTGCTGCACCATTTAAGATGGAACGGGAAAAATCAAAGGAGAAGCTCACTTGGTGACTTTTTAGTGTTTGACAGTTTCTTCTTGCAGATTAAACGTATCAGGAAGCCATCTTATAAATGTGATTATAAATGCAAATAAGCCTATTCATCTCCAAATTATCGAAGTTCATCTTAAATCTTTCTCTTTGCTTTTTGTTAGCTACTTGCTAGGCAAAATTGTTGTCTGCATTGCTGTGTTGCTATGTGACCAGCAGTCTGTGCGCCAACCTTCAGGGTCAAAAGCTGATGAATGAGCAGTTATAGGCTATATTAACTCCAGCGTTTAAGACCATTTATTCCTAAAACTGTGTTAGAACGATCAGCAGAGCTTTATTTTACTGCAAAGGATGATTATTTTATTTTTAACTAAAAATCTAATTCTGCTGTGTAAAATCTACATTTAGAGGATACTGCACTTTTAGTGGGCCTTTATTTATTAAATTTGATTATTATCCTTAACATTTTATTGCCCAGACCTAAAACAGGCATTAAATGATATCTTTCTATCCTGATCAGAGATGCTAACATGACAGAGGGTAATCAGTGTGCAGCTTCCTAAAAGCCAAGTAGGTACCACATACAGACAGATCACTTTAGGAAGCAAGAAACACGCAAGAGTGAAGAGACGCTCATCCACATAAACATCTGCACTGATGGAGGAGCTGGATTAGCACATAAAAAACTACAACCTCATTTGAGTAAATGAGCAGCAAAGAAACATGAATGTAGCTATTTTCTTTGTAGCTACCAAAATGTAGTTGCCAAGACATGTTTGTGTCTGTAGTTTCTTTCTTTAGTTTAGCACTGCAGCTAGGATGCTAATGTAGCTAACACGTAATGGAAAATTGCATTTTGCAAACTGCACCTAAATCACCTGCATCAAGTTGTTCAGTAATCTCAAATAGATTTGCGTATGTGGTTTCTGACCCTGTATGATGTCATACATATGTTTTTTGTGAACTTGTGTCCATTTTTATGTTATGCTATACTGCCTTTTTGCATGGAGAAGCATGGCATCACTAGATGAGCAGCACCACCCGGGGAAGTGCCTTGACCAAAATGACAACCAGGAATACCCAGTCAATCCTGGAATTTTAACCCACAACCTTCTGGTTGCTAGCATAGCTGTACAGCTATAGCCAATACATAGTTATTATAAGATATTAAGATTTTATATATGGACAGTTAAGAGTATCTCATTTTAGACTGTTAGATAAATTGATTAAAGGAATTGCAAGTTTATGTTTAAGTGTGAGAAAAATAGTTGATGTCTACTTGCATAAGACCTGTTGTTTGGTTGAATGACTACTACTTTTTCAGTTGTGCTTAGTTTACTCTGTTGCTTTGTGCACTATTTCTTTAAGGAAACTTAAGGATGGAATTTTCTGAATCTGTTAGATTTGCACTTGAGGATAAGTGTCTATAAGAAGGCCTGGATTATAAAGTCTGAATGGGCAGAATGGGACAGGACCCAAAAGTGCAATCTGGACTGAGGCCTGCGTGCAGTCTGACAGTCTGACAGGCTACAAGGTCACAGCACTGTGGGGAGAGAGTAATCCAGCAGGAGGTTCACACTAGCGCCACACGTGCTGCTAATCGCCTAGCTCATTCTCAAATTAGCTGTGCGCGTGTGTAGTAAGTGCTGTGGTATTGGAAGCATTTTCTAGGGTGATGCTATGTGGTTACTACAATATTAAAACAGGTCGCTAGGGTGTTATTTTGTGGTTCCTGTGGTATTTCATGTGGTTACTTCAGGACAATCCTGAAAAAAGAGATTTTAAGCTCAGAGAGTTTCTTTCCTGGTTAAATAAATGAATAAAGTTTTCTAGGGTTTCAGTAGTGTTCCAGGTGATTGCTAGAACATTGTTTGGTGGAGCCATGGTGTTTCAGGTGGTTGCAAAGATGTTGCTATGTGGTTGCATTGGTATCCCTGGAGATTGCTAGGGGTTTGCTAGGGAGTTGCTGTGTTGTTTCAAGTGGTTGCTGGGATGTTGCTAGGCGGTTGCCAGAGCACTTTTAGATGGTGTCTATGGTATACCAGGTGGTTGCTATGTTTTTTTTTCTTTCTTTTGCGTTATGATGATGTAAGAGGGGGGTGTACAAATTTTGACCACATAGCCTAAAATGATTGTGGTGGAATAAGAGATTTATAGAAGAAGAATGATTCAGTTTCAGAACGTTGGAAATTCTGTCATTCATTACTAATGAAAAGAAAAAGAATGTGGGTGTGAAACATTTTTTATTTTAATTGTAGAATAATAAGAATAGGAAAAATAAGAATAAGAAGAATAGTATGTTGGCTTCAAGCCAACTTAATAATACTCTGAAACACAATATACAGCCACAGAGTACCCAATGAACATCAGAAAACCATACCTGCAATTTTGGAGCACCGGATAATAAAAAAGAGAGATGCTAAATTAGCAGTTGTACTTAAACAGTTTCATCCTTTTTGTAAATCTTGTCTCTTTTTGTAAAGTGTCTATCAAAGTACTTTATATTTTCCTTATAATACACTATATTTAGTGTTTATGCTCTTTTACAATAAAGAAACTTAACAAAACAATTTTGGATAGTGAAATACCAATCAAAAGTTTGGAGAGTTTTGAAAAATATAAAACCTATTCTGGTTTCAGAAAAGAGTATGACATTAATTTAATATGTTAGTCCTGGGCAACTTCACATGTTTACAATAATTAATAAGACACTAGGAAGCTGTAAATAAAAATGAAGAAAGGTTAAATGAGTCCAGAATGATGAATCAAGCTGTAGATGATTCTAAAATAATTGAGGAAGCTGTATAACATCAAGAATGTTATCATAAAATTCAAATGTAAAATTCATCATATGTAAAGCATGAAGATCAAATCTCAGGCAACTGCACAAAAAAAAAATAGATGATTACAGTATATTATGTAGCACTTTATTCACTTCTTGTTCACAGCATTCTTGAAATATTGTAAATTTAAATATCTAAAAGATACTTTTCAGTGAATAGTTTGTCATTTTTAAGTCCACACTGTATAAGAATGATTGTGTAGTTCTTCCACCCAGTTTTAATGTCTGTTCACCCAAACTGAGGTAATGTGAGACCTCTAGTGGTTGAAAATGGTCTCCGTCATTCCTAATGTTTCTGAAGGCTGGTTTCAGTGCTGGGCTTCAGTCTCATTCTCTATGAAGTTGTGAGTTGAGGGTCATTCAGAAATGAAGGAATAGCAGCGGGGCTTAATAAAACGTATACAAAATCAAGTCAGAAAAGCTTGTAATAGTGTTGGTACACTGTAATGATATGTACTGTTAAAAACTGAAAGCATGAATTTTCCAAATCATAATAATGCTCTGCCTGTACTGAGACAAGCTGCATTTTAAAATAGCTTTTGGAGGTGATATGAATGTTATATGATATGAATAATAGCCCATTCTTCATGCGTAATAGAATACTATTGTCCTGATTGAAGCGCTGTCGCCTCACAGCAAGAAGGGCCTGGGTTCAATTCCCGGCCGGGCGACCGGGGTCCTTTCTGTGTGGAGTTTGCATGTTCTCCCCGTGTCTGCGTGGGTTTCCTCCGGGTTCTCCGGTTTCCTCCCACAGTCCAAAAACATGCAGTCAGGCCAATTGGACATGTTAATATTGCCCCTAGGTGTGCGTGTGTGTGTGAATATGTATGTTTGTCTGTCTGCCCTGCGATGGACTGGCGACCTATCCAGGGTGTATCCTGCCTTTCGCCCAATGACAGCTGGAATAGGCTTCAGCACCCCACCGCGACCCAGAAGGATAAGCGGTTTAGAAGATGTATGTATGTATGTATGTATGTATGTATGTATGTCCTGATTGAACGGGACTGGCCTTTAATGAGATGATTTGATCGCACAGTCATGTGTATAAATAAAAAAATAAAATGTAATAAAAAAATAATAAAAAAATGTAAAAATAGCTTTATAGCCCTTTAATGTTCTTTAATCTCTCATTGCAGGTCATTGTGCTGCCATTGAGCTAAATCGGGGGTCAGCAACGTGCGACTCTTTCTCCTGTTGCGGCTCCACAGCAGAATTAGGTTTTAGGTAAAAATAAAATAATCCTACCTTGCAGTAAAATAAAGCTCCGCTGATCGTTCAACACAGTTTTAACACTAAATTCTCTTAAAGCCTGGAGTTAATGTACTACTTCTAATTCACCCTTTGACCCTGAAGGGCGGCGCGCAGACTGTTGGTTACCATAGCGATGCAGAAAATCTCGCCTAGCTAGTAGCTAACGAAAAAACAAAGAGAAAGATTTAAGACGAAGATCGATAATTTAAAGACGAATGGACTCATTTGCATTTAGAAACACTCCAGCTGGTTTCCCGATACGTTTAATCTGCAACGAGAAACGGTCAAACTTAGTTTTAAAGTCGCGAGGCTGAAGTCAGCTTCTCATTTATCAGCTTCTTGTTTGAATTATGCCGCTCCATCTTAAATGGTGCAGCAGTTAAGCTAGCTAGGTTACGTTCTTTAAGGTGGAACGAGACAATTCAAACAAGAAGCTGGTGAATGAGAAGCTGACTTCAGCCTCGTAAAAATCAAACATTAAGAGACATTTTACAATAAACTTTTTCCACTTTTGAGGAAAAAATCCTGCTGGAGTTGCGAGAAAAGCGACTAAAGCTTAAAGCAGAGCAAAGTAAGTCTGTGTTTTTGTTTATATCATATGTTTTAGCCTACACTAGCACATTAGCACATACTGAGACATATTTAGAGCCAAGGTGGTAAAATAGACATAAAACGTTGTGGCTCCTAAGGTGGTTTGATTTTTGCTGAAAGGATTAAATGGCTTTTTTTTAACATTTGGTTTACGACCCCTGGGCTTAATTAAACCAGCGAAAGCAGAGTATCAATTCAGACTAGAACAATTCTGAGGACTTTTCATTGGTTTTGTTCTGTAGCTACTTTTCATAGGCCATTAAATTCAGATGTTTCTGAAGAGATTCGTTGCATAGGGAAGGGGAAGGTCAAAGGAATTAAAGTGAAAAAATTAAAAAGTAGCTGTAAAGAAGTCATTTCTGAGTGGAAATAGTGTTCTGTGAACAATGGACTGACCACCCCAGAGTCCAGAGCTCACTGAATGTGTTTGGGATCACTTGATTTGTGAGAAGCAAAAAAATGCAACAAATTTCTAAGACTGAACTTCGGAGGTGTGGAAAAATATTCCTTCAGATTTCTCTGAAAAACTGTAAGTGAGTTTCCTGAAAGGAATACAAGCTGTGATAAAGGTAGAAGAGTGAACACACTAAACATTAAAAAAACAAACAGACATATATTTAGTTATTGAGTCTTCTGTATAATTTTTGTTTTGTTTTTCTTTTTGTTGATGCTGAAAAATGAATAACTTGTACTTAATGGTTGTTTTGACTGGAAATGAAATACATGAAGGGTGGTCTCTGACTTTAACATAGTGTTGTATGTGCTCATCCTGTGCTTTTCAAACATACAAATCAGAAAAAAAAATCAGTAAAAAAAAAATAGTTTTTATTATTTATATTCCACTACCAATTAAATAGGTTTTGCACAGCCACATTTATGCATTCAGTGCACTTTTACAAATAATTGTGAATCTTACTACCATAATCAAATCAGATTGTGATGATGTTATGCCTTCACAATACATGAAATCATTGACAGACATTTAGACAGAATGTATTCTGTTGTCAGGCTGTATAATGGTGTTCTGCATGTCTGTGTGTGCAGGCCTGATCGTGTATGTGGGGATGATGATGGGAGCAGTCATGTGGGGGGGTCTGGCTGATAAGCTTGGACGCCGCCAGTGTCTCCTCTATGCTCTGGCCATCAACTGCATCTTCTCTTTCCTCTCCTCCTTCGCCCAGGGCTATGGCTTCTTCCTGTTCTTCAGACTCTGCTCTGGAATTGGGTGAGAGTTTTCCTTTGTTGAAGGGGAATTCTACCCATTTTTTAATTTTCTGCCTAATTCAACCATTAAGATGTAAAGTCATTCAGAGTGGTTTGATGTGAAACATGGCATTCTAGAGAAACTTGCTGAGTCAGAATTGTTGAATAGAGTGGTGATGATAGGAACCAGACATCTGAAAAATTTAATGCCTCTAAAAGCTCCTTCACATAAAGTTATTACACAAAATGCTTCGGAATGCATTGCCTGAACCCTGAGACATTGTTTTACGATTGTTTTGAGAAGGTTTTGGCTTAAAATGTATTTTTTAAAATCTATTCATGGCGGTGAAGTACATGCAAGGTGTTGTGAGGCAAAATAGTCCCCAAAGAAGACTATACACTATTTTACCATCATCAACATTGCATAGGAAAACTCAGAAGACATGTGTTGATTCACTGGAGGTTTTTGATAGTAAATAAAATGGCTATATTTGTGTTGTAGTCATTGTGACTCTTGTCACCACCACTGTAAAGAAATCTGTAAGTGTCTGTAAGTTACTCCGCAATGAAACATTTCACATCAAATAACTTTGAGTGACTCTGTTTACATCTTAATGATTGAATTAAGCAGAACATTTGAAAAATTTGTAACATTCCTCTTTAATTGTTATATTGATTTATGTAGGCTGTTAACCACTGTAACCTGCTAGTATTGCTTTCATTTCTCAATACTGAAGAAATTTGAGAAAAATGAGAGTGACTGCACGTGCCATTAGTCCTTAGTCATTATATAATGGTCAGTTCTTAGCAGGATGCGCAAAATATCATCTTCATGTTTCAGTTTTAGTTCAATTCTCCCAGCACAAACCTATGTGTGTGCATTTTACTTTAATTAATGTACAGCATTTGTCCTCTACAGAATAGGTGGCTCTGTCCCCATTGTGTACACGTACTATGCAGAGTTCCTGCAGATGGATAAGCGGGGGGAGCATCTGAGCTGGCTGTGTCTGTTCTGGATGCTGGGTGGCCTGTACGCTTCCTTCACCGCCTGGGGAATCATCCCTCATTATGGTAATAACAGCAGTAATGATCAGCATAATTACACTAATAATATCTACGGTGATGAGGCCCATAATTATGATAAAGAAGCTGGAAAAATCCATTGAGTTTGTGAGGGGTAACAAAAGGAATATCTTCTCAAAGGAATATCATTCTTACAATCTGTTAAAAGGGAATTACATCACATTTTCAAAATTTCTTTTAAATTAAATTGTCAAGAAGCAAACAAAGTCATTCAGAGTAGCTTTATGTGAAATGCTCAGTTTTGTCATGTTTTCCTAATCAGAATTGTTCACAGTGGTGGTGATAGGAACCAGACGTCCAATGTATTAAACGCCTCTAAAAGCTCCATCTCAGGAAGTTATTATAAGAAATGGTTATAAATACTTTGCATGAGCCTGATATGTTGTCTTACAGTAGTTTTGACATGAAAGGTTGAAGATTTTGGCCTTAAGCATATATGTTTTTTAATCTATTCATGGCAGAGAGGTACATGGACACCAAATAGTTCCCAAAGAAAACCTGTTTTTTCGGATGCATAGAAAAACTCAGAAGACACGAGTAAGTTCATTGGTGGTTTTGAATAATAAATAAAATGGCTACATTTGCATGGTAGACATTGTGACTCCTGATTCCTATAACCTCCACTATAAAGAAATCTGAGTTAAGTTTTCCTATAATTAACTATTTCACATCAAACCACTCTGAATGACTTTGTTTACATCTCAATCATTGAATAACACAGAAGATTTGAAATTTCGATGGAATTTCCTTGTAATATAAGGAGTAAAAATAAAAAAGAATGTCTTATGAAAAAGATATGTATGAAACATCCTACTTCTGTAGATTTTCAACCTACACTGAACTAATAACACTGAAATATCAGGCTGTTTTCAAGAGAAGATACAGTGCTGTGCAAAAGTCTGAGATCACCCTTCATTTATAGTATTTCCATTATGTACAAATTAATTCATTTTCGGGAGATACTTCTGAGGTGATTAGGTTTAACCCTTGTGTGGTGTTCATGTTTTTGTTACTCAGTGGTCTGGTGGACCCACCTCATTATTGTTTTTGTAAATCAATACAGCCATAACATTTTTTGTAAA
This sequence comes from Colossoma macropomum, assembly GCF_904425465.1. Lineage (NCBI taxonomy): Eukaryota > Metazoa > Chordata > Actinopteri > Characiformes > Serrasalmidae > Colossoma > Colossoma macropomum. Next base: position 26,050,314 of record NW_023494799.1, read on the forward strand.
AATGCCAGTTGCTTAAAACATCACAAGTGGCCAGCATAGTGTTCTCATTTAGCAGCTGTAGCCAGTCAGCAGCCTGTCCACGTTGTCCACTCTCACACACATGCACACATAAACAAACACATACACACAGACACACACACACTAATAGCAGGCCATGTAGGAGGAGAACAGAGTGAAGGACACAGCACCTCCACACTTTTATTCCCTGCAGGTTCACCCCAACACCACATGTCTAATATAAATGTGTAGGGGGTGAACAGTGTGAAGTCATTGAAAATGTGCTATTTTATATGTTCTTCACAGAATATTAGCAAAGGCCAAAGAATCATCATTTTTTCTTTTGGCAAACAATTTAAATAGGTCCCACAGACCCGAACATTACATAAGGAAAATATCACATAAGGAAAAATACCACAAATACCACATAAGAAAAAATGATGTCAGAAGTTCAAAAAATGATTAATAGACACAGAGAAATTTCGATTCCTAACAACCACCTGCAAGACCGGGTAGATACCAAAACTGTCCCCATCAGATAAACAGCACTTAAAGCTTTCATCTTTGAGAGAGAGGAGAAAATCAAGCTGCTTCAATCTGAAAAAAATCCACTGTGAGACGGAGAAGTGGCCACAAATGAAGAAACATGGAAGCTGCGAGTGTTCTCAGAGCAGTAGACTGACCACCTCAGAGTCCAACATGGATGTGTGATTACATGGATGGTGAGAAGCAGAAAGTGCAGCCAACTTCTAAGACTGAAATTTGGAGGTGTGAAAAATATCCCTGCAGAGCTCTTTGAAGAGCTGAAAGTGAGTCTCCTGAAACGTATAGAAGCTGTAATGATGGGAAAGAGTGGACACACAAAGTATTAAGAAATATTATCTTTAGATGTTGTAATTTTTAGTTAAATATATGTTTTCTGCTTGTTTTCCAGATGGAAAAATTCCAGTTTATACTTAATGGCTGCTTTGACTGTACATTAAATAAATAAAGGGTGGTCTGAGACTTTTGCACAGTCATGTAGACCAATGTCAGAGCGTTATAATAAACCAGTCTAGTCCATGAAGACTTTATGTCAGTGAGGAAACGAATGGTTTGTGTGTCCGTTTTGTAGGCTGGGGTTTCAGTATGGGCTCCGAGTTCCAGTTCCACAGCTGGAGGGTGTTTGTGCTGGTGTGCTTCCTGCCCTCCGTGGTTGCTCTTGCTGGACTCGTGTTTATGCCTGAGAGCCCTCGCTACCTGCTGGAGGTAACATCATTCAGTTGTACTGGTAGTTGAATAAACATTTATGTTAATTGTAGATTAATTCACATTTCCTGTTTAAATTACTTTTTGTTAATTTTCTAAGTGATACATTAACACATCCTGTACAGAGAACACACCTAAATATGATATTTTTCTGCTCTTTTTAGTGCACAATTTCTATTATTTATTTATTCATTCATTCATTGCTAATTTTAACATATTGAAAAAAATCTAAAAAGTCTAAAAAAAATCTTTTTTTCCCAGTATGTTAAATTAAATAAACAGTAATTGTGCATTAAAATGTGCATTAAAGTGTGTCTCTGTAGAGAATGTATTAACTTATTTTCACTTAGAAAATCAACAAAATATGTCATACGTATATATATATATATATATATATATATATATACACATGTATACATGATGCTCAATAACATTGTATGTGTGTTTGGTGCTGTTCAGAATGCGAGGCATGATGAAGCCTGGATGATCCTGCGGCAGGTCCACGACACCAACTGGAGGGCAAAGGGTGAACCAGAGAGAGTGTTTGAAGTATGTAAACATATTTCACCTCTAGATTTAAGATAGATAGATAGGTCTTTAGATAGGCTGAATTAGTGTGGAGATGTTATGAAGCAAGCTCAGCACAATGAGGCTTTCTCATAGGTAGCAGTCCTCACTAAAACACATTTTACTAGATTTCACTAACTAGCAAACAGCTGGATTTGAAGCTGGATTAGTTTTACTTGGAGAGGTACTGTAACTTTAATCCAGTATGAGTCTGCAATATCTGTACTTAGTCCTCTAAGTGAGGACTCCAGAGTGAAATACTTTGTCTTAACAGCTAAAACTGAGCTCAAAATGATCTGATTCCCTAATCCTCAAATTCATAACATGACTTCTTTTGTAAGGTACTTCTTTTACTTTCTAAGTTTTTGGTTTGAGCTCCGCTCTCATACATTTTGCTATAAGTACACTCCATATAGCACCAGAAAGGGTTCTGCTATTGTTGTGATGTCAAGCTTGTAAAAATAAAAGAACCCTTTTTAGTGCTATATAGAACATTTTTAAAAGGTTCTATAAAGAATCATATACAACACATTCCTCATTAATCTGAAGAACATTTCACCAAAGAATCATTTAAGCATGCAAATGTGTCTAAATACAACTAACAGATCTAAGCAGAACCATTGCCTTTATTAAAGAACCCTTGAAGAAACATTGTTTTTAAGTGTGTACCTGGAATAAACCTTGAATAAATCCAGCAAATCGACAGTCACAGATATAAATGAAGAGTATAATGATAATCATTGGTGTATGTGTGTAAATGGTGGAGGGGAAATAATCTAATTAAAAAATATAAAAAGGCCAATCAGAGGCCCTGAATCACTCGGGGGTGTAAACCCATGCATTAAATCACTCCTGAGCATGACACCTGTCGCAGAGCACTAACAAGCACATCCGCACGATGATGTTTCAGTCTGGGCAGTTTGGGGTCATTTTGGGAAAATTACAAAGATCCTTTATTCCGTATGAATCAGCCAGTCAAATTACAAACAGATTACATCACCTCATCTGGTAAAACTAATCCAGCGTGAACAAGGCTTAAGACCCATCACTGTGTTGTAATCTGGGCAGACAAAAAGATGCAAAATTCAGACATCAAGGTGTGTGCGGTTATTGTTTTTAGCTATGTTACGTACTTTTGTCCATTTGTGTAGTTAACAGTTTGTCCTAAGATGTCAGAAACCATACAAACAAGACAAATTGCAAAGATGTCATGATTTAGACTCTTTTCACTGTGCTAACTGATATCATAAGCTTCCATTACTGGTTAGCTTGCACTTTCATAATATATCTTCCATCCATCCATCATCTAAACCGCTTATCCTTCTGGGTCGCGGTGGGGTGCTGGAGTCTATCCCAGCTGTCATTGGGCAGAAGGCAGGATACACCCTGGATAGGTCGCCAGTCCATCGCAGGGCAGACAGACAGACATACACATTCACACACACACGCACACCTAGGGGCAATTTAGCACGTCCAATTGGCCTGACTGCATGTCTTTGGACTGTGGGAGGAAACCGGAGTACCTGGAGGAAACCCACGCAGACACGGGGAGAACATGCAAACTCCACACAGAAAGGACCTTGGTCACCCGGCCGGGAATTGAACCCAGGCCCTTCTTGCTGTGAGGCGACAGCGCTACCCACTGCGCCGCCCCATAATATATCATATTAATATTAATTAATTTCATAATAAATCATATTAATCAAATAAGCACTTAACCTTCAGAAAATGTTGTGTTTCCACCTCACCTAAATCAGATACTATATGAGTTATTTTCACCATAAATTAGTGAATAACAGGGTTGAACACAGAGATCATATTCCCCATTTAGTTGATATTAATGCAGTAACGCATGCGATTTAAAGTATACAACATAGAGAAGAAAGTAAATTTGAAAAGCAGTTTTAATCAAAATGTTTTTATTAAAATATTTGTTTCAAGGTATTTTTATTCCATTCTTATTTAAAATAATTAAAGGTTAAAAATGGGTAACAGGTTGGAGTACAGATCACTCACTTTTTACAAAAAATAACAACAGTCACTTTAATGCTTTTAAAAAGGTACTTGGACATAAATTGAGCTCTATTCATGGAAAGTGTCAGCTACATGAGCCTCATAGGTCCAGTGAGAAGACACGAAACATGTCTTGGCTGGTTGACCATATTTTGGGGAAAATTTCATTTTGGCTAAAGTTAAAACATTCTGTGCTCTCAGTTTTCCCAGATTAAGACGCCCCACACTCAGGATGATGATTTCATCGAGATTCAGAGTGAGACCGGCACTGCCTTCCAGAGATTCATGGTCAGGCAAATGACCCTCATCAAACAGGTACGACATAAAAACATAGTTTTAAGTCTTTTAAATTGAAATTACTGTTTTAAAAGCTGTGGTGACTGACCTGTTGTGGCTTTTTTAAAGGTGATGAAGAATTTACTGTCTCTCGCTGCCCCTGAACTGAGACTGCCTGGCTTGTTCATTGCCATTGTTTGGTTTACGATGGCCTTCAGGTAAAGGCTAATTTCTCTGTGGATAAATAAAGCTGACAAATATTGTTTAATTTTACTTTGCACAAAGAATGAGTGCAAACTTTATTGAATATTATTATAATGGATTGTTGTGACATTTGTAACATCATTTGTAATATTTTATAATTGATGCAGTTAAAGCAACACAGCTATATGTTTGCAGCACTAGACTCTCCATATGGGTCATCGTTATAGACACAAAACATTTTACAATAAAAATGAGATATTCTGTCAACATGCAATCTTTTTTTATTCACCCACAGCTACTACGGTCTGTCAGTGTGGTTCCCTGACCAAATCAAGTTCCTGCAGTATGAAGAGTATGAGCTGAATGTCAAGGTGTTCCACCGTGAGAAGGTCGAACGCTTTCATTTCAACTTCACTCTGCAAAATCAGGTTCACAGAGAGGGCGAATACATCCATGACAGGTACTGTGTGACCCACATGTCTGTCTGTCTGTCTGTCTGCTGGATAAGGAGTGATTAGAAAAGTGTGTTTATTCTGTATTAGAGATGAAACGATATTAAAATTTCATATCACGATTATCATGACCAAAATTATCACGATTATCGATATTATCGCAATATTGTTCAAATGTGTTGAAGACTAAAATAAATTAAAAAATAAATACTGATATACAAACTGAAACTTTTATATTAACACAAATAGAATTGGCAGCAATATGCACTTTTTGTTTGCATAAACATTAAAAAATATAGTCAATACATTTGTTGTATTACTTTTGTATTACTTACATTACTTGTAATACTCTGTAAACAAAAGAATAGCAAATGTATTATTATTACTGTTATTACTATTATTATTATTGTTATTACTATTATTATTACTGTTGTAATTATTTTATTATTATTAGTAGTAGTAGTAGTAGTAGTAGTAGTAATTACAATAACTAGGGATTTCCCTGCATAGAGAATTAAATCTCGACCAACTCTGAGGTGGGTCTTAATGGAAAATTATTACTTCTAAGAAGTGCTGCATTATTGTGCCGTTGTGGCGCTGTACCCCTAATCAATACAGTGCACCAGGAAAAACAGCCAAAATCACAGAGGAATTGCGTGACTGTGCTGTGAGCTGCAGACAGTGTAGAACTCACACAGTGTGTCTTCACCTGTGGAGCTGCTTCTCTAAAAGCATTTTAAAACTAAAACATAACTTAAAATTAACATGCATCTGAGCTGCGGCAGAAACACTCCTAAAGTTTAATCTCTGAAACTCACACAGCATTTACTTGCGCAAGGTCCCATCTCAAAGCACACTATCTTCCCTATGTAGTGCACTTTGTGGATCATGAAATAGCAAATCCTTCACCCAAAGAGTGCAGGAAATGTTCGACTAAGTCATCTATCATCAACATTAACAACAGGTTACAAATTCACTATTTAAAACTCAACTGCTTGTAAATGATGATTGTGTTTGTTTGAAAAGTAGCGCACTATGTAGGGGACATTGAGTGATTTGAGACGGTGTTATTCTCTTCTCAGAAAGTAAACACTGCGAGCGAGACGAGAAAGGGGAGCTGTGCAGATTGAACCACTGCAGCGTCTCGTTCCAGAGCTTGTATGACTGTTAACTCAGAGCTCATTTTGGAGACTCTGCTCCACAGAAATATGTGTTAAAAGCTTTAGTTTCGATTCACAGTTGATTCACCGATTGTTTTATGCTAAAAGCTTCATTTTATGTTATTAACGAACCATAAGCATAAGTTAAACCACACAAACCGTGACATTTCTTCTATTTCGAAGTCCCCACAGACTTCTACGTTAAAGTTAACCTTGCATTCTCTAAAAAGTAGCGGGTGGTGGTCGCGAAGATGACTCGTAAGGTTTGATTTGTTGCCCCCTTTCGCCGCTATTTTCTTTCGGCCTGTTCTGCAGACAGGGTGGTCATCTTCAATTAACTTTCCTTCTGCATTCTTATAAAACCCAAAATATGACCCAACGTCAGACTTGGTCTTCTTAGAAGGCTGAAATATCTCCGAATCTCTGTCACTACATTCCGCCATATTCTCCCCTCTCTCCCCCTTCCCCTCTACACACACACAGAGCTGCATCTGAGAGAATGAATCTGCCTTGTTTGACTCTGTACAGCGAGTATTTCACACCGCGGTAATCGGCCGCGGTTTTTACGATACATTAAAGTTCAAACGGTACTACTAACCGTCATTAATTTTACCACGGTTTACCGTGAAACCGGTAACCGTTTCATCTCTATTCTGTATTAACTCTATTACTCTAGACTGTGAACTTTGAGTTCAGCTCAATTTAAACCTGCAGTCACACTTTAACTCGGTTTTATTCCTTTTCTTTTCTTTTTCTTCTCTTGATCACCTTTCAGTTTTCTTTCTTTCATCATTCCTTTATTCGTTCTTTCTTTCTTTCTCTCCTCTTTTCTTCCCTTCTTGCAAACTTTCTACTTTCCCTTCCTTTTAATTCTTCCTTTCCTTTGTCTTTCCTTTCTTTCATTATTTCCTCCTTTTTCTTTCTTTTTTCTTCTTTCATTTTTTTCTTTTTTCCTTTCTTTCTTTTTCACCCCCACTTTTTCTTTCTTTCTTTCTTTTTCTTCCTTCATTTTTATTTCTTTTTCTTCTTTTTTCATTTTCTTTCTTTCCCTTCTCTTTCTCTTTCTTTTTCTTTCTTTCTTTCTTTCTTTATTTATTTTCCTTCTTTTCTTTTTGTTAAGCACATAAATTGAACAGGAACTGAACAATGGCTTTTCAGCGCTGTGTTTTGTGTGTCCAGGTTTGTCGGCATAGAGATCAGAAACGTGAAGTTTGAAGACTCGCTGTTTGAAAACTGCTATTTTGAGGACATCAAGTCCACAGACACCTTCTTTGAGAACTGCACCCTGCAGAACACTATGTTCTACAACACCGGTACGTCACATCAACATTCACAAAACGTTCCTTACACATGTTTATTTTAGTTGCAGTCATTTTAATTTTTACTGCTCTTTTGTTCTTTGCAGACTTGTGGAAAGATTCAAAGTTCATTGACTGCAAGTTTGTCAATGTTACATTTCATCATCCAAAGAAAGGCTGCCATCTGAACTTCCAGGAGGAGAATGACGTCCTGATTTACATAGTGAGCTTCCTGGGCAGCTTATCTGTGCTGCCCGGCAACATCTTAGCAGGTCTGCTAATGGATAAAATAGGAAGAATCAAAATCATAGGTAGGTGCTGATTGAAACCTTTCTGTGGTTTATTGTGAGGTTTCTGTAGTCATAATAATATTAATATGAACATTATTTTCATATTATGTTATATTTAGCTGTTGGAACAAAATCCACAATGTTAACTTTACAGGAGAAGCAAAAAACATTCTTGACTTTGAATGGAAGTTAATGAAATTAGATTTGGTTCGGTCAAAATGAAATTTTGGCACTTTGGAAAGGCCAGCTGGCTTTTTAAAATTCAGTAAAAAAGTACAAAACGACAAAAATGGAGATACGAGGTTTTGTTCCGGCATCAACAAGATTTGTATATATACATCGTGAAATGGAGATTTTATATATATATGATTATTATGACATATATGCACATAATTATTGTCAGTACATCACTATCAGAACAAAATCAAATCAAAACCTCCATTTTTGTTGTTTAGAAGCTTTTGTTCTGACAGCGAACACACACACACACACACACACACACACACATATATATATATATATATATATGTATGTGTGTATTCCTGACATGGTATAAAAATAAACATGACACATATGGGTGTGTGTGTGTGTGTGTGTTTATATGTTTTTGTGCAGGTGGCTCCATGCTGGTGTCCTCTGGCTGTACCTTCTTCCTGCTCCTCTGCTTTAACCCAGGCGCTGTAATAACCTTCCAGTGCCTCTTCTATGCAGCGTCTGCAGCAGCCTGGAACGGAATAGAAGTGATAACAGTGGAGCTCTATCCAGCCTCAAAGAGGTACTGTCCAGTTCACAGGCTGTTTTACAAAGAACAGAAAAGGAACTGAGAAGATAAAAATATGTTATTTTATATATCATGACCTAATATTATATACCATGACCTTAAGAGAGACCAGCTCATCACTGTTGTTACAAAACCTCATAATTTGAAATGGTAACTTTACAGGAGACTTCCTTAAACTTTAATGCTAACAAACTTCTGGACAGTTTCCATTGGTCCATTCATCATGAAATATTCTCACAGTGTAAAGGGCAGCTGGTGTTTTCAGATGGTGTAAAAAGACATTATGAGGTTATGTTAAAATGTTACAGTCACAAAGCATTATAAAATAAAAACAGAGGAAAACGCATGTGGATCATGCACTGTAGGTCCAAAAGCATCCAGACACCCTTTCTAATGAGTGAATTCAACTGCTTTAAGGTGCACCCAGTGCTGGCAAAGTTCAGTTGCACACACAGCTCATTTAATCTCCATTAAAAGCATTGACCAATAGAATGGGATGCTCTGGAGCACCTGTACAAGCCTAAGGTCACCATGCCCAATGCCAGGCGTGCACTAGAAGGGGTTAAAACCCCCAGATTTGAACTGTGGAGCAGTGGAGCTGCGTTCTCAGGAATGATGGCGCTCCATCCAATACCTTTGAGATGAGCTGTAGTGATCCAGAACTGACCATTCAACATCAGTACCTGACCTCACTAATGCTCAATCAAATCCTCGCAGCAATGTTCCAACATCTAGTGTAAATTCTTTCCAGAATAGTAGAGGCTCTTACTGCAGCACTTTAATAATACCCTTAATTGCAGAAGAAATGTTGGAGGAGCATGTGTCCACAAACTTATGGCATGTATTGTATCTTTAGGATCTTTTAGAAGTAAAATAATTAATCAATTCAAATTAATCTTCTTGAAATGTCTTTACATTCTTAAAAAGATGGTTCTTTAGTAAAGGCAGTGGTTCTGTTTAGAACCATGAGTTCTATATAGAACCATTTTATGCTTGACCCTTTAAAACCCCAGGCTTATTACATACTAAGGCTTATTATTCAATAACTACAGGGTCTTCAATGAAAACTGGGTGAGCTATTCATAGGTTATAGAAGTGTGTGATAAAACTTCAGGCCCTGGCCTTTTAAGAGGTTAAATGGTTCTTTGCATGGTGAAATGGTTCTTCAGAATGATTGAGAATATGTTGTACATAGTTGTATATAGAAACATTTTCGGAAAGGTTCTATATAGAACCAAATACAACACATTCTCCATCAATCTGAAGAACCATTTCACCATGCAGATATCTAGTTAAGCATGAAACTGCTCTGTATAGAACTCATGGTTCTAAATAGAACCATTTCCTTTACTAAAGAGCTCTTGAAGAACCATCTTTTTTAATCATTTAGGATTTATTTCTCTTTTTCTACCTCAAAAAAGAAGTATAACTGAGCAAGTTCACACAAACTGACAACATTAATATGAAACTGACAACCTTGTTGTAAACTGAGCTGACAAGGCCTGCAGGCAATCCCTCCATATCTTCAGACTTGGAAGAGTTCTAACTGTTTCAGACTCTCCTCAGCGGTCCAGGCTTATGATCCTGCTCTTCTCTTCCTCAGAGCGACTGCTTTCGGCGTGCTAAATGGTTTGTGCAAGTTGGCTGCCATCATCAGCATCTTCATCTTCTCCAAGTTTGTGGGGATCACTAAGATTGTTCCCAGCCTGCTGGCCTTCTCAGCGCTGGTGTGTGGAGGGCTGCTGTCCTTCAAGCTTCCAGAGACACGTGAAGTCATCCTCCAGTAAAAACAACACCAGCAAACAATCCCACAAACAAAAAAAGCCAAACTTTTCAAATGTTAAGGCCTCGTAGCAGCGCTCGGTCCAGCTGGAAACTGGATCTTCTCATGCCCAGAAAAGTGGAAGTGTGGGGGCAGATGTTGTTTATGATCGTGTAAAGTTAAAATGATGTTTACTGTTGGTTAGTTTATTAGTTAATCAGGTCAGATTTAGTTTTACTGTCCATTCACTCTTTTTTTTTTAGCCAGAGTCTGGGCTTTGGCGATATTGTCTTGCTCATGATAACTTCTGATTGGTAATGAGCAAGAGCGTTAGTGTATTTTCATTTTTTTTCTTTTTTTGTTGTGGATTAGAATATCACTCAGAAGTAAGATTTATTCATTTTATCTCTGTACTTTGGATTTGGACAGAGATAGAGTACAGTTCTGAAGTCAGAGACCACCTTCATTTATATAGGCATAAGGCAAGCCCAAGACCAGGAAAAGACCAGGTATATGTATGTATGTATGTATATATATATATATATATATATATATATATATACACCAATCAGGCATAAGATTATGATCACCTCCTTGTTTCTCTGATCATTGTCCATTTTATCAGCTCTACTTACTATATAGGTGCACTTTGTAGTTCTACAATTACAGACTGTAGTCCATCTGTTTCTCTGCATACTTTATTAGCCCCCTTTTACCCTTTTGTTCAGTGGTCAGGACCCCCATTGACCCTCACAGAGCAGAGACTATTTGGGTGGTGGATCATTCTCTGCACTGCAGTAACACTAAAGTGGTGGTGGTGTGATAGTGTGTGTTGTGCTGGTACAAGTGGATCAGACACAGCAGTGCTGCTGGAGTTTTTAAAGAAACCTGCAGGGAGATATTTTTCACACCTCCAAAGTTCAGTCTTAGAGGTTGGTTGGACTTTCTGCTTCTCATGATCTGAGTAATCCCAAACACATTCAGTGATGTTGATGTCTTTCTTTACGCAAGTAAAAAAAAAAGAGGTCCAGAAATGGAATAAATGACTGGTGGTCTCTAACTTTTTTACTGTACATTTACAGTTACTACCAGACAACCGAATCTGTTGACCTGCTGACTTGTTTTTGTTGTATTTGTTTATTACTATAGCACATGTATATTTTTGCTGTAGTTTATGTGTTTGATTTATGGCCAGATTAATTCCTGTTTCATTGTATGTCAGTCCATTTCATTGCAATATAAAAATCATCCAAAGAGTATATGATGGCAGAGGCAGTAAAAGGCCTCATTTGTATTCTGTATGCATATGATCAACATGCTCATTTCCTGAATCATATTTAAAATGAGAATTCCCTTTAACATAACTGTACCTATAGTTTATGTTCTACATTTCATTAAGCATAAATGCATTTTATCAGGATTCTGATCAGAGTTGAAGTTTCTGTTTAAGAATAAGAAAGTTTATGCCAGAAAGTGATTTAGTACATTATTTGAACTTTAAATGAAAACTTAAATAAACATATTTAAACATAAACCATTAACCCTTAATGTACAGGAAGTGTACAAAATAGCATAAACACCACATAGAGTACTCGTACTCATAGGCCATTTTATCAGAACCAACAAATATGCACACTTTGCAGGTTTACATTGACAGACTGTAGCCCATTATAGCAGTCAGTAACTGTAAACCTACAAAGTGCACTTGTGTAGTAGGAGTTTTTGATCAAAAATTTAGAGTATGAGTTTTTCATATGTATTTCCTGTTATTTTGGCACACATGTTTTATACACTGCAAAACATAGGGTCTTGTCAAGTGAAATGATCTTAAATCTAGTCATTATGTCTATTATGTCTCATTTTGAGATGGTTGTGTGCGTACTATAAGATTATCTAGCTTAATTCTGGACATTATTTATGTGTTTTAGGTGATTTTATTAAGTTAAAATATCTCTCACTATACTAGCAGATAACTTTGTACACTCTCAAAAATAAAGGTACTAAACTGTCACTGGGGCAGTACCCCTCTTGTTACTGGGGTGGAACCCTCAAGGGTACATCTCAGGACCTTTAGTCAGGCAACATAACTGTACCATAATCCATTAAAATTTTATTCTCTAAATTGTACTGACTCCACACACCACGTCTCGTCTGCAGGCTTTTCATTTTATTGTTCTGTTTTAAAACATTAGAATATGAAAAGGTAAAAATCTGTACTTTTCACCTGGAAAAACTTATTTAAGGTTCACAGTTGGACCTTTATTACATTTACATTGTTTGTACCTTGATGAACTAAAAATATACCTGCATAGAACCTTTATTTCTAAAAGTGTAGTTTCAAACACATTTCTTAAAAAAAGCACAATTATCTGCCAATGTAGTGGATTATTTTGCTTAAAACGAGTAAAAAATATCTAGAAATAAGTTAAGTAATCTTAAAATAAGCTTACACCAATTTCAATAACTAGATTTAAGATACTTTTACTTGACAAGATCCCATTTTTTGCAGTAAAACATATAAAATGACAAATATCTCTGTCAAAACTGTTCAATAATCAGCCCGATAACAAAAAAGGCCTATTTTTACTATTTGTACAGAATGTGTTCAATGTCAAAGATGCATTATAACTGGATGTGGACAAGCGTGTGCATCTCCAGGCCATCAAAATTACACAAAGATTACTTTTATGCACAAAAAAATGTATGTACATACAGTTTAAACTACAGTTTTTCACAGCACAGTTTAAGCAGTTCAGGCAGTTCTTTTGAATAAGAATGTTCTTTTTATATTTCATATTAAAAATTATGTGATGGCTTAAGTTACTGTTTTGTTTCTGTGATGGTAAAAATAAAGAGAATTAAAAGTGGTGGCGAATGGTGAATGACTTCATTCTGACGTATGTAATTACTGATCTGATTGCGAATCTACACTCTTAAAAAAGATGGTTCTTTAATGGTTCTTTAGTCAAGACAATGGTTCTATATGAACCGATGAACACTAAAAGAACCATATGCATCCTTAAATGGTTGAAATGCTTCTTCAGAATGATGGAGAATGTGTTGTATATGGTTCTATGTAGAAGCTTTTCGAAAATCATTCTATATAGCACCAACAGGGTTCTGCTATTGTTACAAGCTTGAAATCGTAATTGAAACTATGGCAGAACCCTTTTTAGTGCTATATAGAACCATTTTCTATTTCCAAAAGGTTCTGAAAAGAACTGCTATCTTTACTAATGAAGCCTTAAAGAACCATCTTTTTTAACAGTGTAGCTGAATAATGAAAAAGCTTTGTTTGCCTATCAGCAGATGAGGTGTAGCTGTGTGAGAGAGAGAAAGATAGAGAGTGAGAGTGTGACAGAGAGAGAGGGAGCAGAGGCAGTTGTAAAAACATAGCAGGACTCTAGTGTGAAGTAGTGACACCTCAGGTGATGAAGGTTTATTAGAGATAAAGGTGTGAAAAGAAATGTGGATAATTCCTTTACCCACAGAACCTTTCATATCTTTTTCTACTAATCACTGAACTATATATTAAAGCTATATGGAAAAGGAAACTTAGAAAACAAAACCAAAAATTCAAAACTGAAGTGTACACACAAACCTGCAGGTTTATGTGCCTTTTCTTATTGAAAAAGAGCATTATTAATATAAAAAGTGTTATTAATATAAAAGTATGACTTTGGCACTGCTTTTTTAGAGTTATGTACTGTAAACTATAATGGCAGTTTATTACATGGAAAAAGTTCTCGTGCTGAAGAGCTTGTTTTGTTTTTACACCCCAGGTGTAAAACGCTGCACTGATGCTGTTCACGTTTCACAGGATGAGCGGTCAGCTCGAGGTCCCGTGAGGTTCCGTTCATGGCCCATTGAGGATTTAATGGAGAAACAAATATACAGGACTGACACAGCCAGTGCAGTGGCCATAATCACCAAAGCTACCTTGATTAGTTTAAATTTCAATTTGGAATTCTGTAAATGATTAAATTATTCACTGATTGTATGCACAACATGCTATAGTCACTACCATTCCAAAGACTGAAATGAGTTAGTAAATGTCTGATTGCTGCTATTTCATTCAATGGTAAAATACAATGTAGGCTAAATAAAGTAAGTTATTAAATGATAAATAACTGTAATTGTTTGTTTATAGTAATATATAGTGAAGGTAATGACAAGAAACGGACTGTGATTATTTATAGTCATTTAAATAGATGGGAATTTGATCATCAATACTGTAAACAGAGTCACTCAGAGTGGTTTGATGTGAAATGGTTCGCTGTAGAGAAACTTGCTGACTCTGTACAGTAGAATTTAGTAATTCAAGTAATAGTTACCTTCCTCCAGATATGATCATCACTTTCATAACTTCATGCTCAAGTATTGTGGAATCATCTACACCATCACTGCCAACACATATTACATTTCTTAGCCTTTTTATAGCCATCTAATAACAATTTTAAACCTATGAAGTATGTAAAGGAGTGATTTTATACCTTTATCTGCAGCAGAATTGGTGTCTGATTCCAAACTTTTAGGCGGTGGTGTATATTTTATAATGTTTTGTGAGTGGATTGGCCGTTTTGTTGTTGTTACTGAGTCCGGAGAGGCTGATTACAGAAAAGAGGGACACACACAGGTGCAGCTCCAGCTTTCTCTCCAAAATACAGAGGTGTCAAACTCCACACAGCACTGACTCGCTCTCTCACTCCCTCACCCGGCGACCTGAACCCACACACACAGCGAGAGAGAGAGAGAGAGAGAGAGAGAGAGACAGGGTAAGATGAGGGCAAGTATGATGACTTACACAGGTGAACTCTCTACAGTAACACAGCGGGAAAAGCCCAGCTACAGGTCCACATCCACAGGACAGTCAAATCCATTTTTCAGATTTGACTGAAAATATGATTTTTGACTGACCTGTAGCTAAAAAACCTTCCCCCAGTGCTAGATGCCCCCCACACATACATACGTGTGTGTGTGTGTGTATATCGCTTTTATTGTTTGTCACTTTTTGAAAATGTGTGTTTTCCTTTACGTTGTGTGTAAACTTCATGATGAATGGACCAAAAGAAATGACCCAAAAATACTTGGAAAAAAGTCTGGTTACCTTGACTATATATATATATACATAGATAGATAGATAGATGGATATAGATATATGTGTGTGTGTGTGTGTGTGTGTGTGTGTGTGTGTGTTATACTGAAGTATATTTTTAAAGGCAACTTACTGATTTGAAATTAGTAATATTTCTAATTACTTATCTCCCTTTCTATCTTCCTATCTATCTGCACCATTCTAAGATTGCAGGTCACAAGAAAGAGAATGACTCACAGAAGATTCTAAAATGACTGAGATGTGTAAGATCAAGAATGAAGTAATAATTAAATTAACATTCAAAATTTATCATATTTCAAAAGTGGAGATCAAATCTCAAGGCAGAAACCTTGTAAAAGTCGTAAATTTCGGAATGTTATTTGTCATTTTATTCATTCACAGTTCACACAACTTGTGCAATATTAGAACAAAACACTTAAAACACTTTATATATATTTATATATATTGTAAAAGTTATTTTTGTGTAAAATAACACTTTCAAAGTCATTTTAGAATCTAGTACAGCTTTATGACTTTACGTTCCAATAAAATCCAAAAATGCCCAAACAGACAGGGTTCAGTCTGGACTTTGCTGTTTATTCTTGTTCACTGACCACTGCGCAGCATTAATGTCCTATAATGCAAAGGCTTCACTGTCAGATTCATTAGTTGGAGCTGGACAGGTCAGTGTGACAGGATCAATCAGGCCGTTCTCTCACAGCTCTGGCGTCAACCGCTGCCTCACTCGCGCATTCACAGAGACTCTGATCACCAATCAGTGCAAATGTCACACCTCAAGTGTAACACACTAATGGAGGTTATTAAGCGTAATTAAACATCATTAAGGTCAACTGCGCTGCTTAGCCTTTGAAATACAACCTCATACAGAGATTACACTCACTGATTACACAGAGAGAGAGAGAGAGAGAGAGAGAGAGAGAGAGTCTGCCAGGCAGTCAAATATAAAAATAAATCTTTTTCATGTCAAATTCAGCAAATAAATAGATATTCTTCACTAAAGTTTGCAGAAAAATGTCATATTGAAGTGTATTCACTGTCGAAGATGTAACTTATTTTCACTTAGAAAATCTGTAAAACATGCCATTTGAGCAGGGATGTTCAAGCTTTTGCATACCACTGTATATCTAAATAAACATAAGATGTAAACACGATATCTAAATAAATGTAAGCAGTATATGGACAAAAGTACTGGGACACACCTCTTAACCATTGAATTAAGGTGTTTTATTTAGTCTCATTGCCACAGGTGTGTAAAATCAAGCACCTAGCCATGCAGTCTGTCTTTACAAACATTTGTGAAAGAACGGGTCGTTCCAAAGAGCTCACTGAATTCAAGCCTGGTTCTGTAATAGGATGTCACTGTTGAAACAAGTCAGTTCACAAGATTTCTTCCCTCCTAGATATTCCACTGTCAACTGTGAGTGGCATTATTGAAAAGTGGAAGCGTTTAGGAACCACAGCAACTCAGCCACAAAGTGTCAGATCACATAAAGTTACAGAGCGGGTCACTGAGACGTATAGTGCATAAACGTCCCCAAAGCTCCACTGACTCAATAACTGCAGAGCTCAAACCTCCTCTGACATCAACATCAGTACAGAAACTGAGCGCCAGGAGCTTCATGGCATGAGTTTCCATGGCTGAGTAGCTGCATGCAGGTCTTACATCACCAAGCACAATGCCAAGCGTCGGATGGAGTGGTGTAAAGCACTCAGCTGCTGGACTCTGGAGCAGTGAAATCGTGTTTTGAGGAGTGATGAATCACGCTTCTGTATCAGTTAGTCTGATGGAAGAGTCTGGGTTTGGCGAATGCCAGGAGAACATTACCTGCTTGACTGCATTGTGCCAACTGTAATGTTTGGTGGAGGAGGGATAATGCTATGGGATTGTTTTATAGGGGTTGTCCTAGGCTCCTTAGTTCCAGTGAAGGGAAATCTTAATGCTTCAGCAGACCAAGACCAGGACAATGGTATCCTTCAAACTGTGAGAACAGTTTTGGGAAGGTCCTTTTCTGTTCCAAAGCAAGATCCATAAAGACATGACTGGATGAGTTTAGTGTGGAAGATCTTGACTGGTAAGTGTAATGTGTAGGTGTCCCAATGCTTCTACTTTTCCATACAGAGTAAGAAATGATATCTGAATAAACACACACGCCATGAGCCTAGAAAAGCATAGAAACATGAGGCCTTTTCTGTTCAGCTTGTAATTATGTAAAATTTTGTAACAGATACAAGTATAAAATGTTTCTGTTACGATGCTGCTGCTCTAAAAGAAATGATGTGATGAACAGAACTGTAGATGATTTTTCTAATGACAGATAAAACCATATAACATCAGTGATGAAGTTATAATAAAATAAAACTCCAGAATGCCTCGTATTTTAAATGTAGTGATCAAGGTATCAGTGCAGGGTCACACAAGGACAAACTTGAGGCAGATAACACAGAGAAACTACACTACATACATGATTATATTATTTATCATTTCGTAACTTCTTATTTCCAAAAGAAATTCTGTTTTTTCAGCATGCAACAATTACATGATTTACATGAAAACACAGAAGATACATTCACTTTTATTATAGTTTTATTATATAAATTCCCACTTATTCACTTATTGAGCCCCATAATATTCAACATACAGTGTATTAAAGTTATTATTGGGTAAAATAACAACACAGAAAGAGAATTCCACTGTCTTTCAAAATTTTTGCATGATTCAGTTGTTAAACGTGATCAAAGTCGTTCAGAGTGGCTTGATGTAAAATTCTAGAGAAATTTGCCAGCTCAGGTTTCCTCACAGCGGTGGTGATCGGACAGGGTTTCTCAATCAGTGAGTCGTAGACACAGTTGGGCTGTGAAGCACACTCTGGTGGTCTCTGAACCAACACTAAGGTGAGGCAAGTGGTCCACAGTGGGCCATCAATGGCACTTTGTAATACAATGAAATAAAATGAAAAAATAACTAATAACACTGCAAAAAATGATAACAAGCGAAAACATCTTCAATGTGGTCAATATGTTTAATATTTCTCATAATGAGACTGTTGTAAGAATATTACTTTACAGTAAGATTTTCCACCTGTTTCTATATTGAAGAAATATTGAAGGTAATTTTGCTTATTTTACAAAATAATGCTTAAAGCAAGTGAATTAAAAAAAACACTTTAAGTAGATAAAATGACTAGAAACAAGTTAAAAATGTCTAGAAATAAGTGAAATAATCTTATAATGTTCTTTCAACAATCTCATTATAAGAAATATTTGATATATTGACTACATTTAAGATGTTTTTGCTTGCTAAGATAGCATTTGTTTGCGATGTATAAACACAATCTAAAAAGTTTTCAAATGTAAATAATATTGATACAAGTTCTACAACACCAGAGCTATTTTTTGGATCATTCCTCTAGAAACACTGTCAATTTGTCATTCCACTCAATTTCCGGAGTAAAACAAGCTTACAGTTATGTTTTAATCTGTTGATATTTGACGTTCAATGACAGAAGTGATCACTGAGACACCCAAACATTGTTGTGTTCAAAAAGCCCAAACAGTCAAGTTGTTTAAGCAGAAAACTTTACCTGTGAGCTTTTAGTTATGAATAGGTGGGCCTTGAGGTGTTAAAGGCTGAGAACCTCTGTAATTTTGTTTATATCCAAAATGGTCAGTAAACCTACACACATCCTCCGTGTTGTATATATATTTTTTGTTCCTTGTAATTTATCTTTGTGATCAACTTTTTATTGCATTTTATAACAGGTGAGGAAGGAAGGGGGTAGGGAAGATAGGATAGGACGGTGATATACATTGTTAGTAATACACACAGATCAAAGATACGACAAAGGCCATACAAAACAAACAACCAAACAATAAACATTGCATAATTCAATTGGTATGACTGTATTTTGAAAATTATATATCCAAAATTTCACAGCTGAAAACTGTGGTGTAATGAAAAGTTGTAAGACAGTTTTTTTGGCTTTCATATGTAATGTTGATGATGGTGAAATAGTGGTAAATCTGAAAGAATACATTATTTTTAAGGTCTATTTGCTTGCTTGTAACTTTCCGCTATGAAATCATTTAAAAAATGTTTTAGGTCCATAGCTTGTCTCAAAACCACTATAAACAGTCTTTGACATTAGGCAACATATTCAGAATTATTTCATGTAATACCTTTCTGTGAAAAAGTTTTTAGAAAAGCTTTAAATTCTTCCGATGTGCCACTGTGAACAATTCTGACTTGGCAAGTTTCTCTAGAACAGAGCATTTCACATCAAACCACTCTGAATGAGTTTGTTTACATCTTCACTGTTTAATTTTGCACTAATTTAGAAAAATCAGTGAAATTCCTCTTTAATGAGTGACCTCAAACTTTTGAACAGTGGTGCACATTAACATCCATTACAAATATAAGAGTTAAAACAGTGAATTAGGCTGAAATGTAGAGAGCTGGAGGAGAACTGTGCTGAAGAGGAGTCAAAATTCACACCTCTGCTTCTGTGGCCTTCATCAGCCTTTCCCATACACAGGCCTGGAGCCCCGGCTGCTCGGAGCCTGCAGAGGTGTCACTTCACACCTTCTGGTCCGGCATAAAAACCTCCAGCCTTCGGCTTTTGCCTTCATTCGCTCTCCAAAGTCCTCTAGCATGGATCCATCCAGCCTGTGCCAGCACCCTCAGAGCCTGTGGAGCTCAGACTCTGAGTTCTACAGCATTTCTTCTCCAGAGACCATCTCACCGGCTCCTTCAATGGATTTCAGCAGCTCTCCGTCCCACCAGTCCAAGCAGCACAGACCTAACAAACCAGGACGACCGAAACTGGCCAAAAAGCCTGGTTCCACAAGATCCAGGCTGAAGAACCCAAGTGAGCAGCGTCAGAATGCCAGCGAGAAGGAGAAATTGAGGATGAGGGACCTAACCAAAGCTCTTCACCATCTCAGAACCTATCTGCCTCCTTCGGTAGCTCCCGCTGGACAAACCCTGACCAAGATCGAAACTCTACGCCTCACCATCCGCTACATCTCTCACCTGTCTGCTCAGCTGGGCCTCACTGAAGAATATCTGGCCCAGAAGAAGCACACGGACAGCAGCAGTGGATGGGGAAGTTCTCCAGAGATCATGGGCTACTTTCAGTGCAGGGCCACACAAGGACAAGAACATGGTGCCTATGCTGGAGAACATCAAAGCAATTTGCTTTACACAGAGCAGAGGATGGACAAGAACCAGCACAGCGGTCAGATTTCAGAAGCTTGGACGGATCAGATCTACAGCTCAGATATGAACGTCAGCGCATTTCAGCCACAGCAGTGTGCTCAGCTGACACAGTCATGCCAGGTATGTATGCTGGAATAAAAGCCTTGCCTACATTGACCACAACATGATCGGTTATGAGCTTGTAGTCTTTGAAACCGGTTGAAACACTAAGTGGCCAATCTGTTACATCAATAGTTCAGTTAATTAGCAGTAAGAACAAAATCCAGGGCTGGAAACTGGATTCAAGGTCTGGATTTGAAGATCACTGGTCTGTAGTCTACAGTAGAATAAAAACTAACACTCCTGGTCAGTCTACATATTTTGTTGATTTTCTAAGTGTAAATAAGTGAACACATCCTCTATTCAGAACACACCAGGGCGTGCAAACTTTTGCATACAACAGTCCATCGCTGCTGTTATAACCTCCATTTCTGTCATTTTCTGTTTTTTGCATCATTTAAAAAGGCCTGCTGCCATTTACACTGAGTCAAACTGTAATGACAAATGGACCAATAGAAACGCTCCAAAATGACTTTGATGAATACAGTCTTGTTGTGTTTACTTACACTGAAAGTCAAGAACTTTTCTTCTGTTGTAAAGTTAAGTTTTTATGAGGTTTTGTTCCGACAGTGACGGTTTACAGGTTTTATTAAGTTGGCTTGAAAAAGCCAACTTACTGTTCTTCATAGTTTCATTATTAGTAGTAATTACACTTCGTCTATAAAGGCAAGTCTGTACAAAACGAGTACTGAGCAAGTCAACTGTCTAAAATTACTATACAGCTCTATACATCCTGCAGTATAACTACTATAACTTACTAACAGAGCACTTTTACTTTAACTCTGTTCAGTAGCATTGACATCTGCCATGATATGATCATGTCAGTGTTATGTAGCAGCATTCAACTGTCACTAACTGTTTGATATGGATTTATTTGTATAGACTTTCTCATATGAAATAAATCCAAAGATTTTCAACAGGAACATCAGTTAAAGCACTGTTTTTGTTGCTACTTTATCAATACTTACACTCTCCTTCATTTCTTCTTTATAGGTTTATGGCTATCAACTTGTTCCACAAGCCTTTTGGAGCTGAGGACCACACGAACGTCTACTACCGAATCCGCTCTGAAGCCCACCAAACTGCCATACTGTGAAACCAAACAGACTGACAAAGAAATGTCAACAAATGTTTAGCTTTAGATGTTTTAATATACTGATTTATTTATATATATGTTAAGTATGTCTGTCTTTTGTATATACAAAACTATATTTAATATGTATTTATAATAAACAATGTATTTTGAATAAACAATTCTTACCAGTACTTTTTATGTTTGTATATAAAATTAATACATTTTGAAACGTGAAAGCCTTGAATCTTAAATGTCATTCGCTGTGCTAGATATTAGCAGCTACTTGCCAAAACCTTGAGATGACCAGAAGAGGGCACCACTATCTTATATTAACATTACATCTTAACACTTTAAGCATAGAACATAGTTCTACAATATTTATACAATACATTTTATAAAATGTACACACATCTTAAAAAATTATATCCTGTCAGGTGCAATGATCTTAAATCTAGTTGATATATCTAATATTTCCCACTTTGAGATGGTTGTGCTCTTATTATAAGACATATCTAGCTTATTTCTAGACATTGTTTACTTGTTTTAGGTCATTTTATCAAGTAAAATTATCTCACTATACTGGCAGATAATTTTGCTGGTTTTAAGCACATTTTAAAACAAGCACAATAATCTGCCAATATAGTGAAATAATTTTACTTAATAAATTTCTGAAAAAAAATAACGTATGTCTAAAAATAAATTAAATAATCTTAAATTAAGTATATAACAGTCTCAACAGGAGAAATATTAGATTTCTTGACTATATTTAAGAACGTTTTATTTGACAAGATATTATTTTTTGCAGTGTACAACACATTCCACAGGGAACAGACTTAAATATGGCATTTTTCCCCAATTTTAATGCACAATTTCTGTTTATTTGCTGAGGTTAACACATTGGAAAAATGAAATCTAGATAGAAGCGAAGATAAATAATGAAATATACTAAAACAGCAATAAAAATACAATGTGCAGTACAAAAATAAGTACTAAAATTGCATAAATACTATGCAGTTGACAACACAGTGGAGCATGTAGCCTCCAGCAAATAAACTGTGTGACTATGTATTGTAACAGTTAACAGTTTAAAAAATAAAATATGACAACTAAAATCTGCCATAACTTGAAAAAATATTAATATATATGAAAAATAAAATGTGCCATAACTTGAAAAATATGTAAATATATGAAAAATAAAATGTGCCATAACTTTTGCACAGGCAACAATTTATGTTTGATTTCCCATAATATGTTAAATTCAGGAAATAAACAGTAATTGTGCATTAAAATGTGCCAAAGTATGTTCTCTGTAGAGGATGTATTCACTTATTTTCACTCAGAACATCAACACTTTGTCATGTGACTGTACATATGTATTTTGTAGTATATAGTGTTCATTTCTCACGTAGATTGGAGTATGCAGTGTGCATAATTTTTATAATATACAGTTTATTCTACAAATACCTGTGTTATCTTTAGACACATTATACATGTATACACAATATTAATTCTACATTTAGGGATATATTGATATATTGTGGTATGTAATGTAAAGTGACTTGAATAAGATTTCTCTGAAGAGAGAGAGAGAATTAGTAGATCACACCAAGGACAAACACAGTTCATCTGCTTGAGCTCAAACAGGAGTGGAACCCAGCTGTGGTATCTATAGAAACAGAACGAAATGCAGGCTGTGTCTGCATCGCTGTAGTTCCACTCCAGTCCTGTTTCTTATCATGTTTTTTGTGATTTAATTCACTTCTCAGTGGCCTTTAAAGTAAAAGAGCATAACTGATGTGTGAAGAGTTGTCATAGATAACAAGGTAAAAACAAGCTGTTCTGTCTTGTTTAACATATTGATCAGTTGATTGATCTGCTGAGCTTACTGATAAGAGCCAATAGCTCTTCAGATCTCTCCAGTGTTGATGTGTTTGCATTCTTATCAGCTTTTACCACTTTGTTCAAATCACTGTCGGTGTAGATTCTGAAGGAGCTACATTGCACGTTATCAAATGACTGATTTAAACAATGAGAAATTAAATAAGACTCAAAATAAAAAAAAAATGATTAACTAGTTGAGCTTATTTTCACTTTGAAAATCAGCAAAATATAAACTGATTAGGAGTGAATTGAAGTGTATGTGTGTGAATATATATATATATATATATATATATATATATATATATATATATATATATATACATATTGAAGGATAAGCGGTTTAGATGATGTGTGTGTGTGTGTGTGTGTGTGTGTGTGTGTGTGTGAGAGAATGAGAACATAACTTTGAAAAAAAACTCTTCAGTCTTTATGTTTATTTGTATTTGTTCTAATGTCTCACAGTGTTTTAAAGGGCAAAGACGCACTTTCCTCCAAGATCAACAGCTTTAAACAGTTCTCATTCACTGATCTTCTCTGTGTGCACTTTATCAAAGCTTTAATGTGTATTGAGTCAGAAGCTTATTGTAACTAATGAGGCTTAACTGAGTGTGTAGAGCTTCTTCACACTGCAGCGTCTAGCCACAACCGCACCCCCTCCCACCACACGCACACACACACACACACACCTCCCTCACTGCCCCAGAGCTCTGGAGTGAGAAGATTACATTAAAATGCATAGAACAGTGCAGTGTGAATGGATGTGGAGTCATTAGGCTGCGGGTTTGTTTAGTCAGTCAGTGAGATGAGTTTGATGTGCAAAAGCTGATCTGAATCCACACTGAGCTCTTTCATCTGCAGAGGCACAACACAGCGCTTAGAGATGTGAAGATGTAGAGCGGACGCGCTAATTAGCTCATTATGACGTGTGTTAAACAACGTTTGAGGAAATCAAACTCTAAATTAGGCTGCAGCCTTTGACCTTTTCATGCTGCTCTGCAGTAGGAGTGGCCTGATTAAGTTAAAGGGGAACTGCACTGATTTTTCAAAATTCCTGCACGTGTCAAAGGTGAAGATGTGTACAGTGTCACTCAGAATGGTTGACAGCAAATGCATCGTTCTAGAGAAACTTACCAAATTAGAATTGATTACAGTGTTGATGATAGGAGCCAGACATCTAAAGCATGTGAAAAGCTTGGAATGCCTCTAAAATCTGTATTACAAAAAAAATTACACATTGCCTGAGGCCTTAGATTATGCTTTAACATTAAGACATTGCTTTGAGAAGATTTTGTCCAAAAAATTAATTTTGGGAATCCATTCATGGCGGAGGGGTACAAGCAGGGTGTTCCAGGGCAAATAGTTCCCAAACAAAACCTAGTTTTCAGATTGACCACTAATTTACCATAATCAATATCACACATATAAAAAGAAGACTCATGTAGGTTCACTGTTGGTTTTGGACAGTAAATTAAATATTTGTGGCTGTGTTGGTTGTTGTTTGTGTTGTAGACGTCATGACTCCTGGTTCCTATCACCACCATTATAAAGATATCAGAGTCTGTCCATTTTTATATACTCTTAAAAAAGATTGTCATTCGAGGGTTCTTCAGTAAAGAAAATGGTTCTATATAGAACCATGAACACTCAAAGAACCTGGTTCTTTGCATCATGAAAGGGTCCTTAAGAATGTGCTATAGAAGGTTCTATATAGAACCTTTTTGAAAAGGGTTCTATGTAGCACCAAAAGGGTTCTTCTTATTGTTTCACTGTCAAGCTTTTAACAATAGAAGAACCATTTTGGGTGCTATATAGAACCCTTTTCAAAAAGGTTCTCTACAGAACTATCTACAGCACATTCACCATTAATCTGAAGAACCCCCTCATGATGCAAGGAACCCTTTGATTGATTCAGTGATTAGTTAGAGTATTATTACATGGATATTAGGCTTCTTATTTTTAATTATCTTAATCAAAAGGGGATGAAAATAGAGGGGTTGCAGTTTTACGCAGGGGAAGTTTTTTTTATCTTTTTTTTACTGGGGGGATGGTATTCCCTTGGTTCTTTCTTCAAATTGAGCTCTGCAACTCATATTTCTGCCTTAAATGTCTTGCACTGTCATTCTTAGAAGTCAAGAGTTATTATGGTTATTTTGCTGCATTATTTTCTGTAATTACGTAATTACTACATATCAATTACTGTACTGTAAGACTGTTCAAATCTGAACAACTTTTTCTGTTTGTTTTGATGTCAGAAGGCTAACAAAAATGTGGCACAGCTGTACATATGAACTTTTTTCTTCAGAGCAAAACCTTTTATCAAAATCAAATTACAATAAAGCCTTTCCTCTTTTTTTATACATACAAATGGTTTGGATTAAAAGGTTAGAATCTGCACTTTCCACAGAATTTCTCTGTTCGTTTCAGTGAGTTGCGATTGAGAATATAATTAAAAACAAATTTGAGAATATTTTTAATCATTTGCTGTGACATCTAATAGTTCAGCATGACAGAAAAACTCTACTGTGGTTTTTCTATTGAAACTTTAAATGTATAATTCTTTACTCCGTAAGTGTGTATAGTGCTGTGAGAACTTGACCCTTTCCGGCTCACACCTGTGCGAGGGTCCGAGGTGTCACTTCACACCCATGACCAAGGGAAGAGGGTTATATATATGTAATATAATATACACTTTATTCATAAAGCACTTTTTAAACCTTTTACTAGTAGTGCTTCATTTAAATCAGTGTTATTTTTTACATATAAATACAGACATGGAGAAATGTAAGTAAATGTGTGTGTGTGTGTATGTGTGTGTGTGTGTGTGTGTGTGTGTGAGAGAGAGAGAGTAAGAGAGAGAAATGGGGGGGTATAGGAGTGTGTGGTGGGTTCTATAAGGGGTAAAATGTAACACTTGTGTTGTGGGAATGGCTGAAGGTGAGCTAGTCCACTGCTTAAATCTGCATTCTCACAGAGATCAGACTCGGAGGTTAAAGGTTTAAATACACAGCTCCGTGTAAAAGAACCTGAGAACATTGGAGTTAAAGTGGTTAATCAGGCCAGTGAGTGTCTTGTAGTGGGAATTTGAGGCAATTCTAACCTTTCAGTGAAGAAATATTGTTTAAAGTAATATATAAATAATGAACATCTTTCTCGGTAGACAGAGGGGTACATACATATATATGTATGTATATGTGTATATGTACATACACAAACACATGTATATATATATATATATATATATATATATATACATACACACTATATGTACATATATATGTACATCTATCTCATTGTGTATTTCTTTTAAATAATGAGAAATTAAATGAATGTTAAATCATTTTTAATGTAGCTTTTTGCTCACATTTAATTATGTACAGTTGTGTGCAAAAATATATATGTATACTTTATTAATGTTTAAAATTAATATCACTTGTAGTATTTTTTCTATATTCTGTAAATGTTACACAGTGTTTGATCAAGAATAAACACACTTCCAGTCCAGGCAGAAAACTTTAAACAGTTTTCTCAGTTGGCCTAATAGTTCTGCACAGTACTGTATATCACTGCTGTCAGAACAAAACCTTATATCTCCAAAATGGTAACTTCACAGGAGAAGGAAAAAACCTACTTTAGCTTTAATTTTGAGCTTTTCTTTTGGTCCATTCTTCTTGAAATTTACACACAAGGTAAAGAGCAACAGGCATTTTCAAATTATGTCAAAAACTGATGGCAAAAATGGAGATACAAGG
Organism: Colossoma macropomum; assembly: GCF_904425465.1. Lineage (NCBI taxonomy): Eukaryota > Metazoa > Chordata > Actinopteri > Characiformes > Serrasalmidae > Colossoma > Colossoma macropomum. The sequence continues at coordinate 26,077,497 of NW_023494799.1, forward strand.
TTTTGTTCCGACAGCAGCGATTTGTATTCCAAATAAAAGCGTCATTTCAGGAATATTAAATATCTCAAAGAACACACAAAATACTGAAAGGCAATAATTTATCTTAGCTCTTCTTCTCGGTTGGTTCTGAAGACTCACTTATTAATGATCAATCAATAAATGTTGTCCATTTCTAGTGATGCAATTATAGGAAACACTTTGAAACATAATATTACAGGTATATACTTTTGCACATTATAGTCCACTTATTCACAATAATGCACATTTCAGCCACTGTGAGGTGTACTGGGGAACATTCTGAGATACCAGTCCTTCCAATCCCAATCCTTTTCCAGCCACTTATTGAGCTCATCTAAATTTTATTCAGTAACTTATAGTGTAGACATACATATTAGTAAAAAGACTCCAGAAGGTGTTTTAGAAGGTGTTTTTGTTTGTCATTAAATGACGTACAGTAACAACCTTATTTGAAGGCTTCATAGCATAGAGATTCATAGCAGATGCATAAGCATTGAATAACGAGTTTAAAAAAAGTGATACATGAGTGTTTAAGAACAGATTAAACTCAATATTTCAATATTTCAACAGTTTTCTCCTTTTAGAATCATCCACAGCTCTGTCTATACATCTACCATTTCTTAGAGCTTCCTAAAATGAACGTATGAAGTCCCAAATTCGAATTGTATGCATGTATCTGAAACAAAATCGGTTCAATATTTTTAGCCATTTTGAATAATTATGTATGAATCTTTGTAGCTAAATAGTTTTAAATAGTATTACTCAAAATGTCAGATATTTCCATAAACACAGTCATGAGAATGAGTTCCTAGGTGTTTCTGCTGAAGCTCACACCTCAGCCTTGAGCCTGGATGAGCTGCTCTTTCCCATGGCCCCCCTGCCTGTGCTGTCACCTCTGCTCTCTGTCCTCAGAAACAGCTCCTGGAGGTGCCACCTCACACCTCCTGAAGGATATATACCAGAGCTCCACACTGCTCCAGCATCCACAGACACTCAGACGTATCTCTCTCAGAGCAGCCATGGATTTCTCCAGCTCTCTCCTCCAGCTTCAGGATAACTCTGCCTTTCTGTTCGACTGCGAGAACCTCCTGGATCAAAGCCACACAGCTTCTGACGCTGGCTACTACAGCGCCTGCAGCAGCCTCTCTCCAGCTTCATCCACAGACTCCTGCTGCTTCTCTCCTCCAACCTTCACCTGTGGAAGTGGGCAGGAGAACTTTCCAGAGAGTTTTCTTCTCAAGAGCAGCAGTGACCGAGAGGAAAACAAGAAGGCCAAGCCAGCCAGGCGAACCGGGCGTCCGAGATCCAAGTGTCCAGGCGTAAAGCGTGAAAGTGCAAGCGAACGAGAGAAGCTGAGGATGAGGGACTTGACCAAAGCTCTTCATCACCTCAGGACCTATCTACCTCCTTCAGTAGCCCCTGCCGGACAGACGTTGACCAAGATCGAGACCCTGCGCCTCACCATCCGCTACATCTCCCACCTGTCTGCCCAACTGGAGATGAGCCAAGCTGAAGCTGCCCAGGAGAGTCTTCCTGGGTTCTCAGGGCAGACAGAGGCTTCAAGCCCCCCAGCTCCAGCCGTTTTCCATCCAGAGAACTTCAGCCAAGTCAGTCCACCAGCCCAGAGCTTCCCCACTCAGGAGTTCATGAGCATATCTTCTTATCAGGTATGTACTCAGCACCTTTAATGGCTTAAACTGTAGACTTTCTATTTAGTTCTATATAGTTTTAACACACTCTTACAAATGAAGGAGCTAAGCTGGAAAGCTAAAGAACTATGATTGTACAATGAGAGAGAGAGAGATGTAGATATATAAAGTCTCTATATACTGCCATACTGCCATTAGATCAGTTCTTTGTATACTGTATTGAACTGTTAATGTATAACCAGACTCATATTCATATCTCCTTTTTTATTGTTTCACAGAATGCAGAGTACAGCCTGCCTCCATCTCCAGCTGAAGGTTACTGGTTTCCCCCGCAGCAGTACTGTTACTATGGACAATGCTAATGGATACTGAGAACAATGTGACACGGCTGTTGATTTCTACAATAATGTTGATACTTAAAGACTGTAAATACTTCAAATTTCATATGCTTATTTATATTTTTGTATTTTAAAGAAAGATATATGTATTTATTGATTACAAATATTTGGGTGAATAAAGAACCCGAGACTATTACCGCTTTGTTTTTTCTTGTGTCAAAAATCCTGAACACCACATATTTTTTATTACTTAAAACATAAACCTCTAAAGAAACCACATCCTAATGACAGACAGGTGGGTGACGGTAATGTCACATTGTAATTAACACCTTGAAGGAAGACCCCCTGCTGAGTTTAAAATAAGCTGGGCCGGATAGTAAACTAATTCTCACCATGTAGGGCTTTTAATGCGACCTGTGAGTAAACACAGTGGGACGTCAAGCTCAGCAGGACTCCCTCTCTGAAATGGAAGAGTCTAATATCTGATTTCCTATTACTAATGTGAGTGCAGATAGATAAACTAGCATGAATGCTCCTAGCTAATACTTTCAGTTCTTGGGAACTCTTGGGGCCTTTTCCTTGGATATGGATTGGGCTTAAGCATTGGGCTGAACTTCACTGCCACTGGTGAAATACCATTAGATACTGTTTCAGTCCAAGCTTAGGCTTAAGCTGTGTCTGGAAACCCATGATTACTAACATAACTTGGAATTAGTACATGAGTATGATGTCTTGGCCAGTGAAAGCATCTTCAATTTTGTGCATTTGCTAATTCTATGTAACAAACTTCAATAACTGAGGTTTTCTTCCTGAGATGGGTTAAAACATTTTTAAATGATTACATGCATGTTTTCTTAGATTCAACACTGAAAAATTATAAAAAAGTGTATTTTTCTAAAACTTTGGGCTAAATAATAGCGCAATTATTAAGTTAATAATACATTTATTCAACTTATCTGAAGATTATTTTTTTTTCTTTACATAAAATTTTACATTTTACATAAAATGATCATATGAAATACTTTTACACCAGTAGTAGATTATTCTCATTGCTTTGCATGTTATAATACAAAAGAAAGTAAACTCATAAGATTAGCTCACCTACTATGGTCATTTTATATAAGCAAACTTGTCTAAAAACAGACTGATTAATCCTATAACACTGTTCTAACGAGAAATATTAGATATACCAGCTTTATTTAAAACATTTTCATTGGCATGTTATTTTTGCAATGTAATTACATCAGTGTTTCTGGTAAATGTGTCTGTGGTAATACAGCAGTGACAGCTGCCTTCCTGAGGTCAGAACGATGGTGACAACACCACAGCTGTTCTCAGACACAACAGTGACACATCACACTTCCTCTGTCCATCTGTGCTGTCCTGTCTGCTTCCTCTCAGCACAGAGCTGTAAGAGCTGAGTTCAATCAGCGTCTGATTCAGGAGAATGAACACACTAACTTAGAGTAAAAAGGACATTTTTAACTCTCTGGGTCCGAATGTGGGGAAACTACACTACTTAGATATTAGGTACATAGTTACTACATTGTGAGAGAGTTAACTAAATGATTGGTAATAAACATTGTGTAATTGTAATTATGTAACATTCATTAAATACATTGCTTAATCAGTAACAAACATATCATGTAACTAGAAAAGTGCTTTCCCTGCTGAAGAAAATGCAGAGTGGTGCTAGGGCATTGCCAAATGCTTCCTATGGTATTTCAGGTGGTTGCTAAGGTGTTTCTAACCAGTTGCTATGGTGTCCCAGGTGGTTGCTAGGATGTTGCTAAGTGTTTGCTATGGTCTCCAAAGTCATTACTAAAGTGTTGCTACGTGGTTGGTAGGGTGTTACTGGGTGGTTACTGTGTGTGCACCCTGGTTGTTGCTGAAGTGTTGCTAGGTGGTTGCTAAGGTGTTGCTAGATGGTTGCTTTAGTATCCCAGATGGTTGCTAGTGTGTTGCTATGTGGTTGCTATGCTATCCTAGGTGGTTAATAAGGTGTTGCTTGTGTACATGTATCATCGTGATATAAGTGGGGTGCATAAACTTTTAAGCACCATTCATTACTATGGGGAAAAAAAAACATTGTCAGTTAATGATAATTAATAAAACCGTAAGTCTGATCAAAACGCTGTATACAAGCATACATTCCAAGTGTTTTTGGTCGTAAAGCTTACAGGATTGACATGAAATCCAAACAAACTGCAATGTTATTAATTTGCACTATTGCTGATTCAATCATGAAAGCTTTTTGAATGTTATTAAGGCATCAATACACAACTGAATATAAAATTGAAAATGAATAGCATGTGCTTAGAATCATATTTGTTCCCTGAAATAAAGGAATGTATGTTTTTATGTTTTTATGTATGCTTCATACACATGTAGATCATGCAAAGTGTTACCAAATTATTCTTACAGACAGTTTTAAAATCAAATGTATTTCAAAAATCACAGAATAAAGACACCAAAAACTGGCAAAAGAGGCATAAAAGTGGAAAAAAATATTATTTTTTTTATCCATCCATCCATTTTTTTAATCCATTTCTTCTGTTAGCCATCTCATCACTTCCTTTTTATTTTCAGCCACCCATTTTATGTTAGCTTTGGTCGTCTCCATGGCATGATCCACCACAAAAGCTGCATGAAAATATCCCCTATAGAGGAGCTCTTCTTTCAGCAGATATAACTGTTGATATGGACATGGAGAGAAACCTATTTTAGCAGTTCATGTCTGCATCAACCTTTCACTATTGGCTTGCTCATATTATATTGCTGTGCTAAATACAGCAAAATTGGCAAATATACATAACTATACATATATATATATATATATATATATATATACACACACACATGACATGACATGCACCACTGCATTGTGACCTGCATAATATTTATGTGATTTTATTTTAGTTTTTTTTGTACTGCACATCATATTTTATGGTTGTTTCAGTATATTTTACTATAGATCTTTACTTTATCTATTTATGCCTTGATATAATAGTGTACAGCGATACTTTTGCTTGTTTCGCTCTTTACTGAACTTTGTGCTGCCGTAACAGATGAATTTCTCTCTAGGATTAATAAAGCAATTTATAAATCTATCTATCTAAGACCACACAACACCTACATAAGCCTACTCACATAAACATACACAGTCATTTATAAAGGCCTGTTTCAACAGGCGTCATCCTTCAGAAAGGCTGCTGTTGTGAACAGTGATGCCAAGTTGACATTACACCTGGTGCCATATTGTTTCTGACATTACATTGTGTCATGACATTTTCTGAGGTGAAATGACACAAAACACTATGATGACTGACTATCTGCATGTCAGAGTGACATAAGACTGAGTGAAAATGAACATGCTCAAATAGATAGTAGTAGTAATTTGTACTGTGTGAGCAACTTCATGCCCTCAGTAAGAACAATTTTGTAATTGAACTGTAATTAATGCCTTAATTTTTAGCACCCTGGGTAAAGATGAGTAAAACAAACAAAACAAACAAACAAGAAAGGACCAGGGTTAAGGTTAGGTTAAGGTTTTAAGTTGAAGTTAAGTTTCGGGTAAGAGAACAGTAAAGGTGAATTTAACAGAATAATTGCAGTAAAAATAAATTAAAAGTAAGTTAAGCATCTACAAAGCATACAAAACATACCTGTATTAGCTCAAGTTTTGTGGAAAATCGTTGGGATAAATAATGAACAATTGTTGAAAATGAGCGGAATCCATCTTCATTGCTGCAACACATGAAGCTTACAGTTATCTTTAAACAATTCATGGGACACCATAAAACTTACTGAATGAAACAGACAGATTTAACTCACTTGTACATAATATGTTGCCAGTTGGCTCTAAAAAAGCTCCAAACAAACTGGTGTCCATGTACATTGTCAGTAATGTGCACAATGGCTAAATCGGCATCCTTCTTCCGTATCATGTTCGGATCTGTTGTGTATTTCAGGTACCTAAATGAATAACATTTTGGGTAAATCTAATGTAATGGTGCAGAAAAAAATATTTTAAACAGGACTACAATTAAATAACAAAACCTCATGTCTCCAAAATTATAATTTTACAGGAGAAAGAAAATCATAGAAAATCAATGGAACCAGACATTTTTCAAAGTAACTGTGGGCTGTTTCTTTTGGTTCTTTCATCATAAAATGCACAAATTCAAGATACTATTACACATTTCTATAACCTAAGAAGAGCTCAACCAGTTTTCCTTGAAGTCCCTGTAGTTACTGAATAATGAGCCTTAATATAAACCTGTTTTTTAAGGGGTCAATTTACATTAAAATTAAGATTACTTTTGCCTTCTCCTGTAAAGTTGCCATGTTTTTCTTTGGACAGCGATAAAATATTTGTTAGCTTTGTTAGCCTGATAGTTTCAGTGCACCAAAACCTTTCAGTGAAAAGACAAAACCTTCACCAAAGATGTCTTGGCTGATCATCTACATGTGAAGGAAAAAGTAATGTTATGTATTTTGGGCAGATTATTACTTTATTTTAGGACAAAAAGTGTATACATTAACTAATATAAAAATAGCTAATTACTTTTTATCATTCATTAAATGTGTAGATTAGTTAGTTAGTCTAATCATGTGTCCAGTCTAACCTGCATGTCAAATCATAACCACAGTTGACAACAATAGCTTTGCATTGGGCATAATTTTTTGACTGAATCCAATTCAAACACTAATTCTGCAACAATATCAGACAATGCTAATGCTAAGGTGCTAACGCTGGGTCCCTCTCTCCAAACGTTGTCTGCAGGACGATGGTTAGCTTTTAGGCTCACCTATTCAGAAGCCAGGGCTTTGTGGTGCATGACAAACCATACAACAGCTTCTCTGCTTCAGCAGCACTGCTGCTGTTCTTGTACATGTTCCAGCCAAACTCCCACTCGTCCACACCTCCAGCAGCGATGGCATTGCAGTACACAGTCGACTTCAGGTTGGGGTGGATTCTGGAAAAAGTGTTGACAAGTTATTGCATTTTAGAGAAGGTATAAACTGAGTTTATAAACTTGGTTTTAACTGTATTAAGTCCATTGTGTTCAGTTAAGTTAAAGGAACCCATTTTCCAGCCTGTTTTTATTCGTCATATCTATCACACATAGTAGACTGCCATAAAGAAAAATACTGGTGCATTTCTCCACGCTTGGAAAAAGAACAGAAAACCCGTAGCCTTGAAAAACACTTAGAATGTAAGTCAATGAGCAGACGCTGAATTTTATCAGTAAACATGAATTTTTATTTATTGTTTTATTTATTTTGCCTGTAGAAATTCTTCACTGAATGGTATAAAACTACACTGTAATTCTGTATTATTCTTTTGTCATTGGATCTAATCAGATCTAGTTTAAGAGAACAAACGTTATGGCATTCAGGTGCGGTCTTCGCACTAGGAAAAGGTAAACAGCTGCCTAGGACCCTGCAGGACCCCCAGGAATTCAAATTTGATGTATTTTACAGTTGTGCTTGAAAGCTGTGAACCCTTTACAATTTTCTATATTTCTGCATAATTTTGACCTAAAACTTCATCAGATTTTCACACAAGTCCTTAAAGTACATGCAGCGAACCAAATTAAACAAAGGAGACAAAAATATTAGAATTGGTAATTTAAATGTAAAATAGGTAAAATATCCATGTCGATCTGTGACAAAAGTATGTGAACCTTTAGGATTAGCAGATAATCCTGTTCCATTTCAAGAACAGGGATCTGCTGCCCATCTGCAGTTTGCTAAAAATCACATGGACACATGGAAAGCTTTTGGAACAATATTTTGTGGATGGTTGAGACCAAAATAGATCTTTTGGTTTAAATGAGAAGCCTTATGTTTAGAGTAAGGAAAACACTGTATTCTGTCATAAAAACCTAATCCCATCTGTGAAACACGGTGGTGGTAGTATCAGGGTTTGGGCCTGTATTGCTGCATCTGGGCCAGGACAGCTTGCCATCATTGATAGAATAATGAACTCTGACTTATACCTGCAAATTCTAAAGGAAAATGTCAGGACATGTGTCCTTGAGCTGAAAGGACAGCAGCAAGACAACAACCCTAAGCACATGCATACTGAAAGCATAGGTTTACATACTTACAGATGTGTAATTTTGGATCATTTTCCTCAATAAATAAATGACCAAGTCTAATATTTTGTCTCATTTGTTTCATTTAGTTCTCTTTTGTGTGGAAATCTAATAAAGTTTTCAAATTTATGCAGAAATATAGATAATTCTAAAAGGTTCACAAACTTTCAAGCACCACTGTATGTGCTGAGATTGAAAAACCAATAATAAATTGTATATCTGTTTTAAAGTAGCTGCTATTTGCAATTTTAGTGATTTTTTTAAGAAACTTAAATGCAACATCAGTCACAGGCCTAACTTAGGGTAACCCTGGTCATTGTCATAATGGACTATTCCATGTTGTTATGTGATGACATCACTGCATAAAGACAAACTGGTATGAACAAGGTAATTAAGCAACAATCTACATTGTGGAGAGGAGGTCCTGCAGTGTGATGTTCTGGGTGTTGCAAGGAAAAATCAAAAATTTATCCAAAAGTTATCCAAACATTTGAAGTCACACTCCCAAAGCTACTCTTGTTCAGTCGGAACAGAGTGCTGCTCAAGCTCAGCAGTTCATAGCGCTGATGTTAATGTTAATTTAAGTAATCCATTACTTATTATTTCTCTAAAAATGTGATGAGATCACTGAGTACTTCCTGGAAAAAATCGCAGTACTCATTATTTTACTTCTGTGTTACTCTGTTTCAAAATCTCTCACTATATTGGCAGATATTTTCCTTGTTACAAGCATAAAGTAAGCAGAAATAAGTTAAATAATTGTACTATTTTCTTACAACAATCCCAAAATAAGAAATAGTAGAAGTATCAACTGGATGTAAAATGATTTCACTTGCCAAGATATTATTTTTCGCAATCCAGGCAGCTGCACTCAATCTTGCATGACATGTTTATGGCATGGTTATGTCAACAAGCATTGACATAACAAAAATGTTTCGGGCAGAGTTGAAAGTGAGTGGCAGAGTACTAATGCTCTATGCATACCCTAACCAGAGAAATGCGTTACATTAGAGTCTGTGGTAAACGGCTGTGACAGAAAGATTATGTTGAGAAAAGCCGGAGTATTCCTTTAAGCTAAACTGAATTAAGTGGAAACCAGAAAGTGACTTACGGGTTTTTATAAGGATTCTCCATCCACTGGCGATACCACGTTTTAGTGAGATCGATGCATTCTTCTACTCCAGCTATGCATCCAAATGACATTGCATTAACCTGGTTGAGTCTGTGAAGAAGTCACCATGGTAAAACTGCATTTTGATGGTTCACTGTAGACGCTCAGTCTGTTTTTAAGTAACATTTAACTAAATATCTATTGAATGCAATTGAATTTGAAGTTGAGTGTGTAAAATTATATTAAATCTAAACCTAACCCTAACTCTAAATCCAACACTAAACCTATACCTACTCCTAAACCTAACTGTAACACGAAACCTATACCTACTCCTAAACGTAAATCTACTCCTAACCCTAACTCTAACTTCAACACCAAACCTACACTTACTCCTAAATCTAACCCTAACTATAATGTTGTTGATAATCAACATTTGATAATGATTTAAGTATCTGTAGATCATCTTTAGAGGACCATCAAAATATTAATATGTACAGTATTGATACTTGCTTAAGACTAAATTACATTTATTACATTTATGTACTTAATAAATGTGTAAATAGGTAGATTTTAAAGAAATCTCTTTATATTTACTGGTCAGTGTGACTTGATGGAATCTCAGTCCAGTCTGCAGTGATGGTCTTGAAGTAATTAAACAGAGGCTGAACTTTACCCCGCAGGTACTTCTACAATGGGTATAGAAAATGAAGTTATTATTTTAAAGTTCTCAGAATGAAACTGTAAGAATGTTTCAAGCATTATAAGAAGGACTTGACGTATTATTTATAATTTCTAATGAGTTTGGTCTACTCTAAAATAAATGTACCCGCATTGCTCCGTAGACTTCAGTCTGCTCAAACCTTTGAAGGAAGTAATTGAGGTTCTTGATGGCAGACTCCCACGGCATGTACTCCCTCTCCTTTGAGAGATACATGGTGGTGCTCAGAGCCACTGTTATGCTGATAATCTTTGCCCTTAAAAGCAATGCCAAAAGAATTAAATATCATTTTGCTTGGTTTTGTTCAATACAAATCGAATATGAATCACTAAACCCCTTAAATGGCCAGGGGCCACTGGCAAGTCTGAATTCCATTCCTCCTTTTTTGTAATTTAAGAATAACTCTGTATGCATTGTTTTCCATGTACTGAATAATAAAGAGACAGTTGGCCAATCTGTACGGACTAGCTAGCATCTTGTGCTGTTTTCTCATATTCTGACAGACAGCCTGCATGGAAAGGCCAAAGTCTTTCATATCAGCATTACAGTACAGGACACATTCAATAACAATAACAACACATTGCACTGCTTTGTCTATTAGTGATTAATCAATGATTTTCTTTTTCCATATATTTACTCCAGGCAATTACAAAAGATCTAAAACTACACACAGTGCAGATTCATACTGGATTAAAATCACTCCACGTTTATTACTGTCAGACTGTAAAAACTATACACACTGCAGATTCAGACTGGATTAAAATCACTCCACAATTATGACTGTCAGACTGTAAAACTACACACAGTGCAGATTCATACTGGATTAAAATCACTCCACAATTATTACTGTCAGACTGTAACACTACACACATTTCAGATTTACACTGGATTAAAATCACTCCGCAATTATTACTGTCAGACTGTAACACTACACACATTTCAGATTTACACTGGATTAAAATCACTCCGCAATTATTACTGTCACACTGTAAAAACTACACACACTGCAGATTCATACTGGATTAAAATCACTCCTCAATTATTACTGTTTGGCTTTTAAAAACTACACACACTGCAGATTCATACTGGATTACAATCACCCAAAGATTATTACAGTCTAACTGTAAAAACTCAAAATTATGGACTTTGTCAATAAACATTTAAAAGTTACAGAACCTCTTCTGGTAAAACAATAGGACTTTAGATTGGAAGGCATTACCTTACTAGGTTGAATGCATCATCCACAATCTGAGCCCTGTTGATTACAGGTATGACCTGCATTTAACAGCAGAACAGCACAAGTTCATTAGCATGAGGAGAACATGACATGCAGGGATAAAGAATTACAATTTAAAGTAAAAGAGATTTTAAGAGGTGGCTAAAAAAATCACTAACATGATAACATGATATACATGAATATATATATCACCGAATGATCTGAAGTTAACTGTGAGAGAAGACGCTGCCAGTTTTGGGAGTCGTAGTTAACCCTGTAAAATCCTGACACATTCACGTTGGCCAGCAACCATTCACTGTTTGTCCTCATCGGCTCATGAGTGGCTGTGAAGGTAAAGATAAAAAAAAAATCAATGAAAACATTTAAACTCTAAGTTTACATATTGTTTACTAAAACTTAAAGCTTTACCATGTAACATTTTTGCGTCGCCATTGTTGAAGATGAAATAAGTAGCATTTCTGAGGCTGTACACAGCAAATTACTGACAGGATTTCACAATATGTAACACTACTGCTGTACAGTAAAATACTGTATTCAACATTTTATTGTGAAATCAAATCATAATATTTCCTGTAATACATATTACTGTTTGAAGCAACTTACTGTGAGTCTGACATTGATCTGTACCACACAGCATTATGGAAAATGATATAATGGACATTAGTGTTTTTCAAATTTTACACTGGAGTTTTTTTTTGTTTGTTTGCTTTTTTATGTTTACATGCTATAACACTAAGGCTACGTTTACACAGCAGGTAAAAGTGGCCCAAATCCGATCTTTTTCCTCAAATGTGACACAGATGTGTCATCTGTGTGGCAGTGTGAACAGCAAAACCGCATTGAATCTGACATTTTCAATTTCGATTTGAGATGTTTTCATATGTGGTACTTAAATCCGATACGTATCCGATTTGCGGCAATGCGACTCTGTCTGAACAGCCAGATCGGAATTCATGCGACTTTTACGTCAATCCAACTCGACATTCGTCATAATTTCGCGCTGCCGAGACTCATAAACATTTAGTCTGATGTTTCTGTATTAAAACATGAGAAGAGACTCATCAAACCGCTCCGTGTTCGAAGAGGTTTCAAACGAACCGGCTGAGCGCGACCGGAGGAGCCCGAGGCTGCAGCGTCAGAGAACAGTTTAAAGAATCCGAGGACTCGAACCAAAGAAGCGGCCATGGCCGAATAACGAGCCCTTTTTACAGCGAACTCGAACACATTGTGGGTGATGAGTCCAGCTGTCAACCACTGGAACTTTATACTCGCTCCTGTGATGCTGGCGAGGACGAAGCTGAAAGCTGCGGGAGCGACAGGCGTTCGGACGAGCCGCCACGTGAAGCACTGTTCTTTTGCGCATGCGGGTCGGTTTAGGAGCTGATCTGTTCCGACTGATGTCGCATACAGATCACATTTAAAAGATAATGTGAACAGCCAAACAAAAAAATCGGGTTTGGTGAGAAAATCAAATTTGGGCCACTTTTACCTGCTGTGTAAACATAGCCTAAGAAGATGACAAGCATTGTATTGTTTATTGTATTACCAGATGTGAGATTACAGTCATGATTATGAATTGTAAGCTAAGTTAAACTGTCTGTAAAATGTGTGTTTGTATTTAAAATGAAGGCTTCAGAAATTTCATGCAAATACAGGCAAAACCTGGTTAATAAATATGTTCATTGTTATTATTATTACTTTTTAAATTTTAGTTCATCTTCTGTCTTTTACTTTACATTTTCAAAAAAAAATCGGTTAGTTAGGAAAACATTTTTTTCATTTGTTTAGTTACAGCAAATTGCCAGCTACTGCGCAAAATACTTTCGCAGTTGTAATGTAAACATACTGGAGATTACTGTATTTTAATTTGTTTATTACTGCAAGAGTGCAGGATGTGTGGAGTCACTGTACACAGTTGCTATTTTACTGTTATTTACTGTAAGTATGGTCCAGTAAATTACTCTATAAGTAGAGCAACCAGTGGACAGTAATTATCTGTAATTTTACACTGAAATTTTTAACAGTGTAGAGAAAAAATGAAATATAAAACATGTCACTGTGTTGCTATGCCACCCTACAAAACATACTGCAATTACACATTTCCTCCAGAGGGATCTCCAAATCCCCAAACAAGAGATAACAGCTTTTGGTTAGTGCAGTGTGTACCTGTTTTCTCAAGCAGCCAGTGCTGCCCCATGACAGTTCCACTCTTCATCCATTTGATAGGCACAAACCACTCATAACTATACAATCAGAAAAAAATGAGAAGAGAGAGATTATGGCCATAATCTACTGTTACATTTGCTTAGAGTATAAGGCAAGGCTGTGACTGAAATAGATTCCTATTTGGGCACAATCAAGTATGTCATCCATTTTTCTTTGTCTAGTGAACACCATAGATCACTATATAAGATGAATTAATGGAATTAGTTGTGGTTAAAATATATTTAAAAAATAATATTCAGACCTTAGATATTTACAAAGATTATGTTATGATATATTTAAACTCAATACATTAAATAAGATAGTAATAAGCCAAATGTATACAAAATCATCATTAATAGGGTACTTTCTATTGGGAAGTGTCTGTCCCAAACCCTAACCTCTAAATTTACACTTGTGGAAATAACACCTACATATTTAAATATATTTTTTCATGTTGTTTTGAAAAAAGATCTTTCTGATTTCTTTTAGGGTGAACTTGAAAGATTTAGATTTATCTTGAGATTAATTTAAAAAAATATTTTAAAAGCATTTCAGAGCAGGAAGTGAGACTGCATCCCTGTCCCTCATGGCCACATGGTGAGTAGTTAGATCCCAGTGTTTTGAAGTCAATGTGTCTTAAAGTCTAAAAATCTGTGAGCTCCATTAAGAGTTGCCATATTTTTAGCATTTCAATAAATGTGTTCTAATGAAAAGTATTCAGACTTTATGTGTGTACAGCTGTTCAAAACTGTGTTTGTTTTGCAAAATTAGCTAAAAATGTCACTACCGAAACCGTCACTACTGAAACATTTGGTAAAGTTTTGGTAGTGTTACGATTGTTTTGGTAGTGACAAAATGGATTGAGTTCTTATTTAACAAAATAAACCTAATTAAGGAATAGAGTCACTCAAAGCAAAAGGATTTTAGGCAGAATGATCTATACACCAACGTGCATTGTGAGGGTTTTTGTACCATAAATCAGACGGCAGTTTAACTTTGTTTTTGCTAGATAATTGAACTTTTATGAGTGAGTCATTATTTTAACAAAGTAACATTAGTTTTACTTGACGTGTTTAAGCTCGTCTACCACAGTAAATCAATAGAGATAGCAACCCAGTCTAACAGAGACTGCTTAGAAATTATAATAAACTCTGAAACATTCATCTACACTCATGTGAATTATGACTCATTAGAATGTAATCACTTTTCATTTTTCTCCTTTTTGGGGATCAATAGTGTCTAGCAAGATATTTCCACTGAAAACATATAATTATGATCAATTATCAGGCATAATGAGCATGAAATGAACATTACCATGTTTGATAGACACTGTGTTTGATATGCTGTGTAATACACATACTTGTATTCAGATGGCCTGTCCAGTTCTGCATCTGCATCTAACAGGAAGTGTTTCTGAGTGATACGTCCTGTTCGGGTGTCTATGGTGACCACTGGGTAGCCCATCTGGAGAATCCAGCGATTCATGATTTCAGTCACTGAGGCTGGAAGGTTCACTGCTGGATCAGCGTCGACCACCTTCAGAAAGCATAAACACAGTTTCCAGATTAGCACAAAATCTTATTAGCGCACAATCGTGTGCAAAAGTATGTGCGCCCCCGGTCATGCTTTGTTGATTAAAAAAAAAAATTACACATTCTCTACAGCTAACACACTACTGGACAGTTCAATACACAATTACTGTTTATTTGCTGAATTTAATATACTGGGTTGAAAATAAAATACAAAATACGGCCTGTGCAAAAGGAGTGTTTTGCATACCACTGTAAAACCTGGTACCTTCAAAATGGATACTTGAAAATTCCTTGCTGCTGGAGCAAAACCTTGTATTTCCATTTTTGTTGTTCTCTTTCTTTTTACATTATTTGACAATGCCAACTGCCAGTTAGGTTGTGTCAAAATCTTTGATGAATAGACCAACTGAAATACTCCAAAATAACATTGTAATAACAAAATAACATTTCTTACAATGAAAGTTAAGGACATTTTGTCCTTCTCGTGTAAATTTCTTTCTTTATAGGATCTATTCCGACAGCAATGATACGTTAACGAGAAGAGATTCTACTCCAGATAATAGAAAATGGACCATTTCTATTGGTCTATTTAGCATGAATTATCCAAAAAGTGTAGCTTTAAGGGTGCAGGATGTGTTTTTTAAGCTTTAAAAGTAAAAAAGCAAAAATATGGAAGTATAATGTTTGGATATGATACATGATTTTGTCCTCACAGTGATGTTAGCGACACGTGGCATGTTCATATTGTCACTGTCGAGACAAAACCTGGTATCTACACGATGAAAGCTACAAAGGAGAAGGAAAAAACATTCTGACCTTTGAATGGAGGTTCAAGAAAAATGGTTTTTGGAGCATTGCTATTGGTCCATTTATCACAACATTTCAACACATAAAT
This sequence comes from Colossoma macropomum, assembly GCF_904425465.1. Classification (NCBI taxonomy): domain Eukaryota; kingdom Metazoa; phylum Chordata; class Actinopteri; order Characiformes; family Serrasalmidae; genus Colossoma; species Colossoma macropomum. The sequence continues at coordinate 26,093,304 of NW_023494799.1, forward strand.
GGCAGCTGGCATTAAAAAAAAAAAGATTAAAACAATAAAAACTAAGTTGTTTTGTCCTGACAGTGACAGCATTCATAATTTTCAAGTAAACTTTGCAAACATATTACATTGTATATTGCATATTCAAATGATCACAGCATAGAAAAAACTTACTTCCTGAAGTTTCCCCCACAGGTCAGTGTACTCTGCGTTGCCGTATGCAAACTGCTTCAAATAGGCCTGTGGAGGCAGTGCAGAACAATGAACCTCTGCCAAAGATGCCCAGTTAGTGATTCAACCTTAAATTTACTGTACAAGCTGCAAATGACCTACACTGAGTCCTCTGGCAAAGACAGGCTCAGATAAGAACTCGGAAAGCATTCTTAACACAGCAGCCCCCTGCAATTGAGAAAGAAAGTACACAACACTATACATGAAACACAATGAATCGGTTTATATTTTTGCATTTTGTAGCATGAGGGATTAAGTGATGGGGTACCTTGCTGTAGGTAATGGAGTCAAACAATGCATTGATTTGTGCAGGTGTATTGACCTCCTCTACTGGGGAGGACAGAGGGTGAGAAGATGTCAGAGCGTCCACTTCGAAAGCCTTATGAACCACCTTTAGCACCATCAGAGCTTCCTAGAATGGAAACAACACTTGCTTTACCTTTGAGGTACAATTACACAAGACCTGAACCACATGAACAATTTGTCACCAATACTGATATATCAGTCCATACAGTCTTAATCAGAAGTTTGAACCCCCCTAGTCAAATGACATGTTTTGTTGATTTTCTAATTGAGAATAAGTGAACACAGACAGAGAATACACTAATTCTGCAAATTGTAGTGCACAATTAATATTTATTTATTAGTTAATGTTTATTTATTAGTTTAACACAGGGGTCGGCAACCCAAACGTTAAGAAGAGCCATTTTGTCCTTTCATTAAAAATCAGTCTGCCTTGAGAGCCACAACATTTTTTGTCCATTTTATTGAAGTAATGTTTAACCATCTTGGCTGTAAATATGTCTCAGTATGTGCTAATGTACTAGCATAGGCTATGAAATATAGCTAATATAAATGAAAACACAGACTTACTTTGTTCTGCTTTAAGCTTTAGCATAGCTATAGCCTCTTTTCTCGCATCTTTGGCAGGAAATTTTTCCTCAAAAGTAGAATAGTTTCTTGTAAAATGTCTCAATGTTTGACTTTTTTCTGAGGCTTCACATTCACCAGCTTCACATTCACCAGCTTCGTGTTCGAATTTTCCAGTTCCACCTAAATGGTGCCTAAGGCACCAGAATGTAATGGCTGCACCATTTAAGGTGGAACCTGAAAATTCAAACAAGAAGCTGGTAAATAAGAAACTGACTTCAGCTTCGTTCCTTTTCAGTGTTTGACAGTTTCTTGTTGCAGATTAAATGCATCAGGAAACCAGCTGGAGTGATTATAAATGCAAATAAGTTAAATTGTCTCCAAATTATCAATGTTCGTCTTAAATCTTTCTCTTTGCTTTTTCATTAACTAGCTAGGCAAGATTGTTGTCTGCCTTGCTATGATGATCAGCAGTCTGTGCGCCAATCTTCAGGGTTAAAAGTTAGTGAATTAGCATTATTATACAATAACTCCAGCGTTTAAGGCCATTTATTGTTAAAAATGTGTTGAACGATCAGCCAAGCTTTATTATACTACACAGGAGGATTATTTTAATTTTACCTAAAAATCTAATTCTGCTGCGGAGCAACAGGGCAGCAAAAGAGCCACAAGTGGAAGTTGGAACAATGTTAAAGGGTACTGGCTATTTAACCTCTTAAAATCCCAGGCTTATTACATACTAAATCTTATTATTCAGTAACTACAGGAAAGTCAAGGCAAACTGGTGAAGCTATTCTCAAGTTAGAGAATTGTGTAACAAAACTTTAGGCCTGCCAGCAGGCGCTAGCCATTTAAGGGGTTAAAGGTTTGTCAAAAATGTAAAACAACAAAAATGATATGAGATTTTGTCCCAACAGTGATGATATGAAAGCGTGACTATAATAACCAGCAGCCATTCAGGTAAAACACAAGCAGAGGAAAAGCAAGTAAAGCATTTCTAAAGATAAAAAAGCAACACTGTCACCACTTCCACCAGGCTTAGATCCAACTAAGCTTAAAGTTAGTTGAGCAAGAAATACTGCATGCTGAGATAGAGCCTTGGATGGATCGAGAATACTGAGAAGGTGATCTGCAACTCAACCTGTAGCTTATTAGAACCCCAAGCAAACATCCAGTCATCAGCAATGCACCAATTAGCCAGTTGTAAAAATACATAATTTAGACAGCTTGTGATGATCACTGTTATTAGGTAGCCTTTAATTTTACAGTACATCAGCTTGCATGATTGGGGCCTCCCACAAATCCTGCTTAGGGCATCCGAAAGACTAGAATCTTGGGTCCAACCCTACAATTCTGCAATGTTTTATGATAGATCATTGTTTGTTAGCATAGTAAAACAGTGCTTACAATATTCCAGCTTGGTTGAACTTCATTGACCCCAAGATAAGAGACGTAGGTAGCAAAACCTTCATTTAGCCACAGATCGTTCCACCATTTCATGGTCACAAGATTTCCAAACCACTGAAACAATTAAACATCATTTACACATTAGTTATGAAAGATAAGGTCAATTAGGCATCAATAGATTTTAGATTAAACGCAGAGTTCTTACCATGTGTGCAAGCTCGTGAGAAATCACAGTGGACACCCGCTCTTTATCTCTATTGGAGGACGTGATGGGATCATACAGAAGAGTTGTTTCTTTGTAAGTAATCAGACCCCAGTTCTCCATGGCTCCAGCACTGAAATCAGGCAGTGCGATCTGATCTGCACGAAGACAGACAGAATAGAGAGAATACATAAACTTTTATACTGTGACGCAACTTAAGTAATTTTAAATAATAAAACCACACACAAAAAAATGTGTATATATATATATATATATATATATATATATATATATATATATATATATATATATGTTTTTGATGTTTATTTATTATACAGTATATGATATTTATTTATACAGTAGTATTAAGTTTGAGCACTCCTGGCCAAATTACAAGCTTTGTTAATTTTTAAAGTGAACCTCTGCAGCAAACTATTAAAAAAAACTTTCATCCCTGCAATTGTTCATGTACAGTTACTTTGTATTTGATAAACGTAAAAATACATATATACATAAATAAATACACACATACTACTACTACTACTACTACTACTACTAATAATAATAATAATAATAATAATAATATAGTAATTGTGCCATGTGTAAAAATTTAGACATCTGTTGATTACTTAGTAACACCCCAGTTGGAAGACTACCTTCTAATGACTCTTTCATGCAGTTCCAATTTTTAAAAGCTACACTGCACAGTAGAACGGTGCAGTCAGATAAACCCTCCTGCCAATCTATTTATCTTTGTATTATGATCATCTTCTGCGATTTGATCACCACCTTTGTAGGCATCCTGCACTTTTGTTTTACTATAACTTAATTCTTGATATTATCCAGCTTTTCAGTTATTCTGTAGTCATCTTGGATTCGGTTAGTTCAGTCAATCATGTAAAATCACATTTTTAAACCACTTTTTAGTAATAATAATTTATAAATTATAATGTATAATTTATTAACTATTATAATGATCTGAAGCCTGTGAATTTGCACTGGACTGGCATATTAGAACAATTTTACATTTAAATGCGATAAAATTGCACTTGTAGTGTTAAAAACATTGATTCCAAACTGTTGGAATGGCAGTGTATGTTTTATGTATCCCTCAAGCATAAACCATCTAACCATTTAATACCTCTTCATTAGAGATTCATACCTGATTTTGGCAGGGGGTATTTTGAGTTGTAGTAGTACTGAAAGAAATTAAGGATGCGGCCAGTGATGTTCAGGGCATATTCCCCCTGTCCAGCTTCAGTGGCCTTCCTCTGAGCCCAGATTCGGATCTAAACATGGACCGTCTTATATTTAAACAAGGTACATTAAATAACACATTAAACAATGCAGTAATTTTGAGCATGTTGTAAGTACAGGCTTCATTGGTTCACTCATTTTAACTTTTTTTACAGAGAAAAGTAGAATGTCATTCTGTGGAACAACAGGCTCACCACAAACAAACAAAGGAAAACCACAGAGGACCTTATCGTTCTTACCAGAACCTTGGCCTCTGCTGGGGTTTTTGTGGAAATAAAGTCGCTGACGACAAAAGCTAACAGATACGTTGACATCTTTTCAGTTGGTTCAAACTTGGTCTGTAAAACCTGTTTCTTGTTCAGCGTGATTGTTTCTGTGCCTAAAAATTCAAAACAAGCAGGAGATGTGAAGACCATGAAAGTACTTTTTAAATATTCTAAATAAAAACAGACATTCGTGTTTATGCATTGTGCATATGTACAAGTTATAAATAAGTACAAAACATGGTAAATACATTTAATTCAGAATCATAAAGTGGTAGTTTATGTATGTGAGATAAATATCAATATACCCCAAACTGAAATTACTCGTAGGTATTTAATATTTTTTACTCCTTCGGTTGGGGATATTTGCACAACATTAGCTTACTCTACTAGAAATGAAAAAAATTTAAGGGTTAAAATTGCGTCTTTTAATGTTTCGATAAAAGAAAATCCCTTATGAAAAAGATTTATATTAAAACCACATTTCATTTCGACATGATATCTATAGGAATCTTATTCCAAAACTAAACAATCACTTCACACCAAGACACACAACACCTGTTTGTTTAAAAAAAAGTTATGTATTATGTAGTTATGTATTTTTCAACATTATTTGAGCGCAGCAACCGTTCTTTACATTGTATGAAAATTTCAGGATCAATAGCCACAATACTCCAAAATAATTTGGAATTAACTTACATTAACTTACACTAAAAAGAATGTTTCTGTCTTCTCCTGTAAAAAGTTACTATTTTTGAGATACTTGCTTTTCTTTGGACAGTGATTTTTAATTTGTAAGAGTGTATTGAGCCTCACCTAAGAGCACCTTACTACAGTTTAAATCTTTTGCCTCTATTTTACAATTATACTCAAGTTGAGCAGTTGCTATAGTTTAGAGCTACAGAAATTAAGTATAAGATAGGATTAGAAATGATAAGATCCTTTATTAGTCCCACAACGGGGAAATTCACAGTGCTACAGCAGCAAAGAGGTAGCAAGGCACTCAAGAAAAGAAATAACAAAAAGAAAGTAACAAAGTAATTAATCTTGTTAATTACTTAACAAGGTTACAGTTTGTTACATACTACTCTATAGACAATATATATAATACTAAATATAAAAATAAGATAAAAATACAAACTCTATCCTTCACATTAACTCTATTAACAAAAATGAACAATATAAACATTATAAATAAAAAGCAACAAAAATATGAATTCAGTTCTCGTTACATTTTGAAAAGGAAGCATTCAGAATAAGTTACTTTTTTACATTTGGAGGAGAATACTTTAATAATATTTACCCTCTAAATAAAAATAAAAAAATAAACATCAATACTTGTTCATTAACTTTTACATTAAAATTAGCTCATGTAAATGCTCATTTATCAGAGTCTAAAGAGGAACTCAACAAATGGCTTCTTTACAAACACTGAAGCTCCAGCTAAAGCCTGAGTAGACTGATAAATCAATGTGAAGATCCAGTCATTAATCTTAGTTTTACAGAGCTTTTTTGAGGGATGCTATACCTGAACAGTTTTCTCGGTAGTGAACAGGTTTATGAGGGCTAAGCTTAGCATGTTGTACTGCACTCATTTGTGTGTTTTGGGCCATGATGACTAACATACGTGTCATTATCTGAAAGGTGGTATGGCAGAAGCTGCGTCTCCTTGAAAAGCACAGAACATGCAGTAGTCCACCCTAGGTGCTTGTTTTTAAATTAGTTTAGTTTGTGTTTGCAATTCAGTGTGTTGTTGCTCTACACTGGATATTACTACATGGTAGCCTACTGCAAATGTGTTTCCTATAAGATTAAAGCACTGTTCCAAATTAACACACAAATTGTCCCATTTTACCCTGGTGCCTAACTGTGTTTCAAAGTGTATAATGTCCAAATAAAACACTACTTAATATAGTTTTAACATATCTGCATATAAAGGGGCTTTTGGCAACTCACAAAACACAAAAGACATGAGTATAAAGCTTTTATGAGAGTCCCCTTGAGTGTCCCACCTTTGCTTATTTCTGGTCAGGGGACTGTAGGAGCAGCAGTGGGCTGAAGCAGGTGATCAGAATTTTAAAACTTAATTCAGATTATAATCAGTGGTGGAAATGGGCCGGAACACACCAGAACCCTGTTCCAGGAGTATAAGTTGAGATGGAACAGCGTTCTGGACCAAATCACGAAAGCCTAGGTAACTATTTTATAGGACAAATCAATATTACACCACAGCAACACAGAACTTACTTCTGGGTGAATAACTCAGGTAGTGCTGTACAGTTACAACAGGACTTTTTTGAGACTTATTTAACCAAGATATTGAAAAACAAAAGGTATTTTTAAAACTAATCTTAACTTCACAACTTTGTGTGGTTAATTTTTATCATATAATCATGAACTTACACCATTCACATATTTTACCGCTGCATTTAATAAAGACAGATCAACGTTATGATGGCGTTTTCCCACATTTGAAAATTTAACAGTCTTTTGTGGTCATTTTATGTTACTCTATAGCATCTAGCTAACTAGGCTACTACAGCTACCTTACTTGCCAGCTAGCTTATTGGCCGAAATGGAACAATTTATTGTCCAATTCTGAATCATGTATAGAATCAAACAAAGCTTTTTTTTGAGTGCTAAATTATGAGAAAGAACACTCATACTGTACTAATAGAGTTAGCTTTTTAAGTAGCTTATGTCGCCTTACGTTGCACTGTCTACAAAGTAATGATTCTAAAAATATCAATTAACAATTAATTAATCAACATACCATCTTAGTTTACATTCTGGTACACTAAGTGGTCGTATAGTAGTGCTGGGTAACTTTGGCTTCATCTGCAAGACAGAAGGTTTGGCTAAATTGTCTTTAGCTTCAGCTGCAAGAATTACCCAACACAGAGGATCCCTGAGTGGGATTAATGCTAATCTTTGCAGCTCTACCTGCTTTTGAAAGCTGGGAAACGGTAAAAACGTAAAATTTGGTCTATAGGGATAAAAGTGTGTGCATGAAGCAAAATGTCTGTTGAACGCACCTTATGTTCAGCCTACAACCCGTTCAGCCAATAGAAAGTCAGGGTGATGCAGGATCTGCCAACGCAGTCTCCATGATAATAATGATCAGTATGCCATGTGTTTGGAGCATGAAGGCCAGAGCCAGTTTATGTGGAGCCTGGCCTCTTCCTATTTCCCCCGTTATATCAAAAACACGACTGCAAAACACCGGAGAACACCTGTGAGTGCCTGCAAGTGAGTCCTCAATGAATGGGAGTAAATGGAGATAAACGGCTAAAAACGTTAAAGTTAAAATATTTTCTAATCGCTTGCCCAGAACTTTTCATTAACTTCAGAAAGTAGAAGGATGTATTTCACTAAAAAAAGCAAAGAAAACTTACCTATATATTTCCCTTTTTCTAAAGCAAACAGTTTTTGGGCTGCAGGATTGGTGCAGTAAGCTGAATGGGCTAGCATTACTGCTAGTGAGTGCTGATTGGTTGGCAATCGGAGCAGCTCATCGGTTGTTTCATTGCTAGTTAGCTATCTAATGTAAAAGTAACTGGACACTGCATGTTTTTGAGAGCCTTAATCACATAATGAAACAGGCAGTTTTGCATTTATGATGGTTGTTTTGATGATTGGCTTTGTAGTCTCTGCCTTGTTGGAAAGCTTCTTTGGATTCCTGCGTGTCGCTATTTAACAGTAGTTAAAAAAAAACTTTTAGGAGGTGTTTTTCTATGGCGGTGTTAATTTATTTTTTAAGAAAATGTCTGTATCTCTTAGGTTGAATAAATGAACAAATTCAGTGATGTTTTAAAAAATGTTTTTATATATTCAAAGACCCAGATTTTCCATTTTCCAGATCTACAGTTCTTAATAAATATTCTTCATAGAAATGGCATTTTTTTAATTAGGAAAAATAATGTTAAGTAGGTTTAAGGAGGTTTGAGTTGGTAATAAACTATTTTTTTGTATGGGGTATTTAATCAAAGCATTGATTATAAGGTCTAATACCTAGGCTGGATAGATTTATTAGATTTATTTGCAACAGTCAGTCAGAGGAACTGTTGTTGGCAACATGCAGAATTTGAGTGGTTTTCTTTCTCCAGTTAAAGTTGGAGAACGCTGATGTAACTAAAAGTTACGCTTCAAAGAAAAAACAGTCAAGCTTTCAGCTATTGAAATATCCTGTTATTATTACAACATGAAATGCACTAGATTTACGCATTTGTTGATTGACTAAAAAAAAAACACAACTGGAAAAGGACATTTTGAGACGTATTTCAAAATAAAGATGCACCAGAACCAGGCCTTGTTGGATATGTTTTGTTGGATATATTCCTTCCTCTCTTTTGCTTTTTGATATTTTGCAACACCAATTGGACATCAGAATTGTAAGAAATGTCCAGTTACCAGTTTCCATGCCATTAGCTAGAGCCACAGTGCCGAGTGGATGAATGAGAGTCATGTGGAAAACGGCCTTCATCGCCGGCTCATCAAAGCATGGGAAGGCTCTCCTGGCATCGGTGGGCTCCATCTGAGTTGTGGCAACAACTCTGAAAAAAATGATATCAATAGATGATCAGTCAGAGGCATTCTAACAATAGAATCATAGTACAGCAACAGACACAACAGTGTAATGATGTTTAACTGTAATGGTGGGAAACAAATCACCCACATACATCAACAGAACCTCAAATACTGTTTGCAAGGTACATAGAAGAGAAAAGATGCACTAAATTTACAACTGAAATATGTTCATCACTTCTATGTTACATCAGTGCAATTTTGCCAGTGATTGTACAGACATTATTTTGTCAAGTGTAAATATTTCACGTTTGAAGCTAGGAAATTCTATTTAGCACTTTTTTCAGTGTACTGAAATCTGTTTTTTACACATTTTAACAGTAAACACCATGACACGGCTTACTTCTTCACTCCATCCTCAACATATTCACTTCTGTAAAATCCGTGAAGGTCGTCAGCCAGCTCTCCACGGAATTCCGTGTAGAGCCAGTAGGTGCTTCCAACCTGCAGCTTTTCACTGAGCTGAACCACCAAATACTGGGTTTCCACTTCAAGCCATGTTTTCTTAATGGCTGGAGCTTTAGCCCCATTCAGCCCACTCAGCATTGCGTGGTATCCATCCCGTGTCAAAGTATAGTTCAGTTTGTTGGAATGAATGAGGATCAGACCTGTTTCATTCACACATGTGAAGGCAGCTCCTGAATGTCCAGTGAAAATATACATGCCTTTGGCGTCCATTACAAGTCGAGGCCAGAGAGTCACATTGTAATACAGTGGAGCCAGAGAAGTTGGTAACCTGTAGTTTTTCCACACTTCAGCTTCATTTATGGGGCTCACCTCTGTTGTAGGGTTCATCTCAGTTGTAGGGTTCATATCAGATGTAAGGTTGCCCTCAGTTGTAGACTTCTCTTCATTGTTCTTTCGAGAGCCTACAGCCAGGGCAATGATAATGATCACCACCACGCCAACCACAAACGCAACAAACCCCACTTTACCCATGTCTGCAGGTTCAAGTGAAGTCTAAGAAGCATCTCTTACTTATATAGTCTCTCAAGGCACGGAAGTAACGCAAGTTCCTGAGTGGGCCATGAGTAGGGGATTCAACACAAGGTCTGAAATTAAATTAATTTAATTATTAAATTAAATTAATTGAAATTATTAAAAAAAAACTGCTGGCAGTTACACATCACTCTGACCACTAGCAAATTAAATTACTCACTATTTTGGTCAAAAGAAAAAAAGACTTCTTTCATTCTTTTGTTATGTCAAGAATCAAACGCCTTTTTTATTGTACAACTGCAAAACACTGTGTAGAAGAAACAATGACATACCACTTCTGTACTTTACCAACAAAACCACACAGATAGGCTAAAACAGAATAATTGTTGAGAACACAGAAAGTTGAGGTTTGAAGGTGCTTATCATGTGACTGAGGAAGAGCTATGCTGTAAAAAATGAGAGGTCAGCTCAACTGAAAATGATTTAGTAACTGATTACATTGCTTTTCTTTAAGTTAACTTGAGGACACAAGGGTTCACACAACTCAAACTTCTTGGTTTCTCTTCATTTTTTTAAGAAAGGTTCTCTTAAATGTTCTGCGTCTCAGATAAATAAGTTTGTTTTTTATACTCAATTTCACCACTAGCCTCTTTCCATCATACAATCCTAGCAGACATTTTTTCCACTTAAGTACACACTTATGGATGGCTATGGTATTGTCAGGGCTCAAACTCACAACCTCCAGGCGGGATGATGGCTTAGTCCACTGCACCACTCAGGAACTTGTGAAGCAACTCAGATTTTGTATCTACAAATGTTTAATGCGCTGGAAAAAAAATTTGACGTTTTAACTTTGAAGAGTAGCATAGCATAGCACAGATTATGAACCATGGTAAGCTGGAAGTAGTGAAGATGCAAATGAATCGTCTACACATCAACATCCCAGGGATCAGCCAATTAAAATAAAATAAAAAAAAAGATTAGATTAAGACACTTTCAATCAGGAGAACTCACCAACTATTACCTAGTACCTACTTTCTGATATTCAGGTCAACACAGAGGAAATGGACTGGCTTTCATTATCAGTAAGAATGTGAACAAGACCGTTACTGGATATAATGCTGTGAATGACTGATGATGTCACTCCAATTTTGTGCCATGTCCATTCATCAGGACGTCATTCAACAACAGTTACAAGTGAAGAAGAAATCAAAAAGAAGCTCAGGCTAAAATTGACAAGATCTGCAAACAAGACATGCTGCTGGGAGACTTGAAAACCAATGTTGGAAATGAAAAGGAAGGAAATAAAGTTGGAAAACATGGCCTTGAAAACAGAAATGAAACAGGAGAACTACTCAACTAATCTTTTTTTTATTACTACTACATTCTTTAAGCAACTAAACGACATATGTACACATGAACATTACCAGAAGGAGTTCACCAAAATCAATGGCTACATTCCTTGCACCAGAAGATGGAAGAGCTAAATTTTAATTGCGAAGACTCGGCCTGAATCTGATCATAGAACACACCAAGTGAGCCTGAGAAAAAAAACAATCAAACAGACTCCCAAAATATGGCCTTTAGAACACACCACCTGTTTTCAAAGTTTTCAAAGAAAACAACAGGAACCTATTTCAGATGCTGGACATAACTGATAGCCAGGAGAGCTATGGATAGAAATGAAAGAGGTTGAAAAAATCAATCAGAAAAAAAAAAACATCGAAAAATTAAACAGAGAAAAAAAGTGGGTGTCAGAGGATGCAGTGAAAACTGCAAAAATGAGAAAAAAAAAATTATGAACAAGACATTAAGAAGCTTAGAGGTCCAAACAGCAGACCAGATATTCTGAAGAAACACTATTCATGTGATCAGAAAGAAGAGCTGACTTGAGGCACTTAATAATAATGGGCCTTATTCACCAACTGTTCTTGGGAATAAATGTCTTAGTTTTCATGAAGATTCTGACATTCACTGATGTTTTCTCACTTGTTATTAACTCTTAGGTAAGAACACAATTCTGTGGTTTAAGAACATGTCATGAATCTGACGTGGATTTTTTCTTAGAACCTTTCTCAAGAACACATTTAAGCAAAAAAAAAACTAGGAAGATATTGGTGAATGAGGCCCAGTATTCTGATTGGTGCCCTGTCTTGTATTTCATCCATAGAGATGTCAGCTGTGCCTGAGTATGCAGATATATGTAAATGTCTAGGTTCTGTCTTTGGGCTGCAATGAATCATTTACTCACCCAAACCTAAAGTAAGGACAATAATGCCTTCCATCCTATCCTAATGCAAAAATTAAATAAAAACTGCAAACTGAAATTGTAAAGAACGGTTCAAAACAGCCACAAAATTGAATTTGCATTGACAGTCAGAAAACAGTAGGTATCTTAAGTATGCATAGATGGCTATGGTGTAAGGAGGTCATTAGCTTACTGGATCTTTTAATATTAATATTGGACCACTTATATTGCTACTTACGCAATTTTAGAATCACAAGCTACAATAACAAGTAGCAATAGTAGTATAGAGTAACAATGCAAATTACACTGTCATTTTTTTTTAATTCATTGATTCTATTTTTTTTAATGGGGGGGTTGATTGATTTTTTTCTTAGTGGGACGTACAAAAACCACCCCAATATGAACTATTACAATAATGTACACTTCTATGAAATACTGTCAGACAAAAAAACTTTTTCAGACAAAAACATTACTCGTAATTTTCATGCACCACTGCAGTAAACTTTGCACAGATAACACCTTGCTGTACTTTTAACCACAGAACCACCTGGGGCTGCTGGGAAATGCTGATTTGGGTCACACCATCTGCAAGCTGTGGTTGAAGTGCAAAGATGCCGCATCTCATTAACTAAACGCTAACAAATTATAAGTCGTTTTGTGATTCTGACATGATGTGTCCTCTGCCATGTCATGAAAGCATCCGTGTAGACAGATTTCACTCCCTAGCTAGGTGTAAATTAGTATAATAAGAGACTGACAGTAGCAATAAGATGATCATCTAAGATGCTGATACTCTCTCTCTCTCTCACACACACACACACACACAAATGTCTACAGTTATCCAGAATCATATGTAGAGTCAAGCATGCGTTTCTTCCCATTGGTGTAAAAATATAATGACTTGTTCACTAGCTAATAGCATACATGCTAATAGCACTAGCATTACAGCCTTAGAGCTTGCTAACGTTAACTTGGTAAATGCTTTACAAAGAGGTAATTCTAAAAATATTGTGATATAGTTAATCACAACTGGATTATTTAAGGTGGAATGGGAACATTCAAACAAGAAGCTGGAAAGCTCAATTCAGCCTCGTAGTTTTAACACTAGTAGTATTTTTCGATAAGGAGTTTTAGCTTATCAAAATATCCCACCCAGAGGTTTTTTATTTACGAGTATACCTATAAATATGAGCTATGGTAGGACATTTTGATAAGGTAGCACAACTCATCAGAACACCACCACAGTCTGCCTTACTTTCATGTAGCTTAGTGACATCTAATTGATGCGCAATAGCTTTAGCTTGCATGTAGCAATGTCAGTATTACAGCTCTTTAACAACCTCATAATTCTGATCCAGTGATATTCGGATGAAAAATGCACACAGGACAAAACGTATCAGGTTCTGAACATTTTTATTTAACACAGGGTGCGATAGAGGCAATTTTTTCGAAATCTTTATTCATTCTAGCCATAGAGAAATTGAGCTCAGATCCGGAGTTCCTAAAATGGACATAATGACTACAGAATGACGCACGACTATAGTGATCTATTAGTGTCAGTCAGTCAGTGACTCAAGAGATGATGACTCTCTTAGGCTGGCCTGTAAAAGAACAGTTGATGACCATAGTAAATCAAAAAATCTTGGAAGTACCCTCAGCATCCAAAAAAAAAAATGCTCTTTATATCCAGACCTAGATTAAGACTAAACCTTGACTAAAACGGGTTAGGTGTGGTGAATCACCATTGGCACTGTCATTTAGCTTAGACCGTGTCTGGGCAACCAGCCCAAAATGTTTGTCATGTGGACTTAAACAATGCCATGAAAAAGCTTATGTTAAATTCATGCCCTCACAACATCCCTACAACATTAGAAATATGGGACTGAATCAAAATGTAAAAAATCTTCATTGTTGGAATAATTAAAAGCTTGTGTATTTATGTTTGTTGTCAGTCTATCAACAAAGAAACCTAATGCTGCCTAGGAAAAATGCTAACTTTGAAGCATCTCACATCTATGAGATAATAAAAAACTAAAAAAATCTAAATGTGCCTACTTGTCACTGATAGGGAGTCAGAGTTAAAGGTTTTCACCCCATCCTTCGGTCTGATTTTGATGGAATGTCCCAGCTGTGTATGAGCAGAAGGTTTTAGTCTTACAAAGATATCAGTAAGTCTATTTAAAAGACAGTATCTTGGTTACCTTCTAGTCTAATAGTAAGTTAGCAAGAAAAAAAAACCCAGATTGCTATGCTACCTTAACAACACTGGTAAATCTTGGTGAAGTTATGATGTCAGAAAGTCAGTCATACAGTGTGTGTGTTACTGAAGGGCGTTTTGTTTTCAGAATATGTTCATTTTCATTGCCTTGCACGTTTAATAAGCTAATTCTAACACACACTTAAGACCTTTATCTTTAATTTTCTTTTTGTGTTTTTTATTTTGCTGTTATATGTTTGTTTAGTGTTAGTACTTCGTTAGTATTTCGTTTTAATTTTTAGTTTTGTTTCTTGAAGCTACTATACTTTGTACCTTTTTTGTATGTTTTTCACTCTTACGCACTTTGTCTTTATTTTTCCATTTGATGTTCTTTTTTGCTTTTATTTATGTAAAGCACATTAAACTGCCTTTGTGTCTGAAATGTGCAATTCAAATAAACTTGCTCTGCCTTGCCAACAACATCCTGTTCAATACATGTGAAACCAAAGTCAGAGAATTTCTTCTGAAAACCACATGACTGCTCAACCAATCTTTGACCATCTTTACTGTATCACTTTCAAAACTACAGCAGTCGCTCTCTTCAGTTCCCAAACTCTTACCGAGTTTGTTAAAAGAAGAGGTGATGAAACACAGTGGTACACATGCCCCCTTCACAACTTTTTTGGAATATGTTGCTGGTATCAAACTCAAAATGAGCATATATTTTTCAAAAAACAATACAATTTCACAGTTTCAACATTTGATATGTTGTCTTTGTAGTATTTTCCTTTGAAAATCACAATTTCCTTTGAACATCATTGCATCCTATTTTTATTTACATTCTGCACAGCATCCCAACTTTTTTGGAAATGGGGTTGTATATGACGTGTGTGTGTGTGTATATATATATATATATATATATATATATATATATATATATATATATATATATATATATATATGGATTAAACCCTGTTTTCAAGTTGGGACAGGGGCAACACAAGGCTGGTAATGCTGTGTAATGCTAAAAAAACACTTGATTGAAAAATCTCACAGCTTATTAGGTTAATTTGCAAAAGGTCAGTAACATGATTGGGTATAAAAAACATCCAGAGAAATCTCTGTATGCAAGGGACAAGGGCGAAAACCAATACTGGCTGGCTGTGATCTTCCAGCCCCTAGGCAGCACTGCACTGAAAACAGACACGATTCTGTAGTGGAAATCACTGCATGGGCTCAGAAACACTTCTGAAAACAGTTCGTCTGTGAAAACAGTTTGTCGCTGCATCCACAAATGCAAATTAAAACCATGCAAAGAATAAATTATACATAAACAGGATTCAGAAACGCCACCACGTTCTCCGGGCCCAAGCTCATTTAAAATGGACTGAGGTGAAGTAGAAAAGTGTCCTGTGGACCGACAAATCATGGACACTGTGTACTCCAGGCTAAAGAGGGACCATTCAGCTTGTTATCAGTGCACAATTCAAAAGCCAGCATCCGTGATGGTTTGGGGTGCATTAGCGATGAGCAGCTGAAAGTCTATATCAAGCAAGAATGGGAAAATATTTCATTTTCAACACTACTCCAGTTGGTCTCCTCAGTTCCCAAAAACATAGAGAGTGTTCGTAAAAGAAGAGGTGATGCAAAACAGAGGTAAACATGACCCTTTCTTTGAAACATTTTGCTGGCATGAAATTATAAATGGGCATATATTTTTCAAAAACATTTGAAAATAATTATATAATTATTTAATTATAGGGATAGGGATGCAGTCTCACTTTAAAATGCAGGGGCATGGCTAAAATAAGGCTCCACCTATAGACAAAAACTCTTTATGCTTCTGTAGTGACATGAAAACGTGGGACAGCATTTTTTGAATACGTTTTTTATTTAAAAATGAAACTCATAATAAATCTTAATATTTCAACTTAATTTTAAAAGAAATCAAAAAGACTTTTAAAATTTTTTAAAAGAAAACATTCTATACATTGATAAAGTTTGTATTATTTCACTGCTTTAGGGGTTAGGGTTTGGGACAGCCACCTCCAAAGAGAACTGAATACTAGTTTTTAAATAGTATCTTTACTGTGGGACTGAACTTGAACTAGAATGGCCCATATATGGCACTACTTAGATAATGAACAGATGACGTCTACACATACAATGCATTATACATTTATAGGACGCTGTGTGCCCTATGGCTGAAACACAAACTGCTCTGTATTTTGTATACCTTGCAGTACTTGGAGCATAGAAATTAATATAATGACCTACGTAGTGCATCACATAGAGATTACAGAGCTATTTCAGGCTCACCCTATATTAGAAAGTTGGCTTGCATAGTGCTCTTGTGTGTGTGTCGTTTAAATGTGCAATATAAATAACTTAACTTTCAACTGCCCCAACTACCCCACAGTTTCTCGTCCAAGCATGCAGAGCTGCTTGACAGTGCTGTGTTAGAGGGGTTTACATAGAGGAATGTAGAGGGAGCTGCACAGTGGCCTTTGCAGTCCCGGAACAGGAGTAGAGAAAACGGAAATAATGTCAGCAGATATGGGAGAAAATCCTTCTCTCCAAAGCCACCTCAGGCCAATTCTTCAGTTAGCCACTTCATCACTTGCTCTTTATTTTCAGCCACCCATTTCATGTTAGCTTTGGTCGTCTCTATGGCCTGATCCACCACCAGCCCTGCAGACCCGAAACCAGCAGTGGTGGTTTCTTCTTTGAACTGCTGTAACTGTTGGAGACAAATTGATTTTAGCGGCACAGATTTGCATCAGCCTTTCAGTGCTGTGATAAATAAATACAGCAAACTGAAAAATCAGACTGTCTTCACTGTCAGTCAGGGGTGTAAATCTCTGATGTCTGTTTTAATTTTATTCCTTACAAAGTCAGAAGACAAGACACATAGATATAGCAGTTGAGTTCCCCAAGGTACAAACAATGAAAGATACCATCAGAGGTACATTACGGTCCTTAAGCTCCAATGAAAGGGAAGTTCCATCTTTTTTTTAAATTTCTGCATAATTAAATGGTTAACATGTAAACAAAGTCATTCAGAGCAATTTGATTGGAAATGTTCCGTTCCAGAGAAACTTACTGGGTCAGAATTATTCACAGTGGTAGTGATAGGGACCAGACATCCACCTCTAAAAGCTCCCTCCCAGTAAGTTATCACGAGAAATGAATACAAATACACCGCCTCACGTCTGAGACATTGTTTGACGAGTTTTGAAAAGCGTTTGGCATAAAACATTTTAAAAATGTATTCATAATGGAGGTACACCCAACTCACTTCAAGGCAAAATAGTCTCTAAAGAAAACATTTTTTCACATTTATGACTATTTGTTCATTATTAACATCAGATTTAAAAGCTCAGAAGACATGTGTAGGTTTACTGGTGGTTTTGGATAGTGAATAAAATTACTGTATTTGTGTTGTAGTCATGGTGACCCCTGGTTCCTATCACCATCACTGTGAAAGAAATCTGGGTCTTTACAATGAGCCATTTTATGCCAAACCACTCTGAATGACATGTTTTACATGTTGATGACTGAATTGTACCAAAAAATGCAAAAAAAGAGAATTCTCTTTTAAATGAGTTTTAAAGTTACACTTTCAAGAGAAAAAAGGGCTTTTTTTCTTCTAACATTGCATCTATCCATTCAAAAAGGTGTTAATCCATCTCAAGAACATCTCATGTTTTTTATAAGGTTGAGTTTTTAAGCATAGAATTAGCAAATACATAAAACACGATTAAAAATAATCTGTGTTAATGGATTTGATCATTCTAAGGTTTTCATGCAACATGGTTGACTTATGAAAAAAGATATTAAATGGATTTACATATTATTGCAAAAATAATATGCTTTTTAAAGTAATTAATCGTTATATTGGAAGGTAAAGTGTAGGTGGGAATACTGTAAGTACTATAGATGGGAATTTTGTAAGTGCTGTAAATATCTTTTACTTTCACTTTGCAAACATATTTGTAAGTCTAACATCAGTGGGACACAAATGGCACTACATTCACATAATCACTCATGATTGGAATGATTCAGTGCACCAATGAACTTCAAATTTCAATTTTTCTTCTATTATTAGTATGATGAATACATAAAATGTGACTAAAGCAACTTTTCTAGGGTGACTTTTACATTTGAAATTTATTATGGCTAAAAAATGAGCACATACTTTGTTCTATTCCAGCATATGTTTTTTGTGCATTTTGCTGCCAGAGGAATGCTGCTACCTATTCGGTGTAGGTCACTGTCTTTTACAGCAGAACCATGTTGCCCACACCAATTATCGATGCTTTTACATTTTTGGGGAATTAATTATGTAGGTATTCTTCTGATAGAATTATGAGCAACATTCATTACATTAACACAAGCAAATGCCATTCAGATCCACCATTACGTACCTGTTTCAGCTCAAATTCTGTGGAGAACCTCTTGGCTACACCAAGAAAAAGTCTTCCAAATAAGTGAGATCCGCCTCCATGACTGCAATCAACACAAAACAAAAACAAAAATAAAACAAAGATTATGTCAAAGAGTTTATGGGATAACATAAGACATAAGGGAAAAGCCTCTAATAAGCCCGCAGACCATACAATCCGCTTTCAAATATAAAAAATTAAAGCACAAAAACTGTATCCATTAAACACACATAACCTTCTCTGTTACTGTAAGTGTTCAGCCAAAACAAGTCTTTTTTAGTTATTTGAGTAAATGTGGAGGAACAATACTAAACATGTGACAAAGTCACCTTTAGAACTTTATAGGTGGTCATGGGAAGAAACGTTTTTCAGTCTTGAAACAAGATAAATATTAATAATATTCTCAAAATGAGAGATTAATGAGTAAATACCTGTTTGACACTGTTTCTCAAGATTTAGACATCATCACTGTCGGATACAATTTTGTGTTTTTGACACAATTTCAAAATATCGGCTGTTCTTTACATTTTGTGATGATGTTTCATGAAGTTTCATGTGGAATGGAAGACAAAATATTGTCCAAAACTGATTGGAATAAATTACATTAGCATTACATAAATTCTATTAACTTACATTGAAATTTAAGAATGTTTTTTTCCTTTTCCTGAAAAGTTACCAATTTGAAGATACAAGGATTGTGTGCAACAGGGACCACATGTTATTTCCTGTTTTATAAGATAGCTTCTAAAATCAGAAATCACAAGACCAACAGCAGTCTGGACAGTTCTGTATTTGTTCAATTATTATATACAAACTATAGGTTTAGAGTGTTTTTTTGCTAATTTTTTTTAATCTTACCATTTATTTACATGGGATACACATAGCACCCCATTCATGTAATCAGTCATGATTGAAATGATTCAGTGCATTAATGAACTTCAAATTTCACCACAATTCAATTCAATGTGTTTTTTTATATTATTAATACAGAGAATACACAAATATGACTAGAGCAATAGCAGTGAGGACAGTTTGGGAAAACAAACACTCATAAATTCATTACAGCAGTGTAGAAACACAATAATTCAGTTATATATTTACTATATTATTATACAAACCTATTATATGAGTTTAGTGTGTTTTTAATGATGTTTTTATTTATTTATTTATTTATTTTTGTTACCAGTTATTTACATGGTGGGCTTAAGTGGTACACTGACATGGCTAAAGTTTACAGGCATAAAATACTAATTCTACCTTAAGAAAAAAAGATTAATTCTTGAGAATTTCATTGCAAAACTGTATTATATATATATATATATATATATATATATATATATACAAATTTTTAATCTCAGCAAAAAAACAGAAATTGTGCACAAAAATTGCAGAAAGTTTCTTTCCTATAGAGGATGTTTTAACTCATTTTTAGCTTAGAAAATCAACAACATGTGACCGGGGATGTGTAAACATTTGCGTGTGACTGTAAAGAATAAGAGTAAAGAATGGACATGTTTTACTCACTCAAAAATATGTTCCCAGTTGGCTCTGATGAAGTCCCAGGCAAATGACTGCCCGACTACATTGTTAGCAATATACACAATGACGAAAGGGATGTCCTGCTTCCGTATCATGTCTGGATCTAATGCATACTCCAGGTACCTTGAATGATTGAGAACAAAACAATTTGATTCTGCAGAAAGCAGTAATTTACACAATTTCTCCTTAGCATTAATGTGGCCGATCAGCCAATACAGTTACAAGGCTCCAGTGCAAAAAGTAATGGAACCCACCTGTGCGCAGTGCATGCCTAACTCATCATACTGAGTTCTTAAGTAATCTTAAACAGACTTGATTATGTGGTTTCTGATACTGTACGCTACCCTGTTATCTGTGAAACTGGACAAAAGTATGGACAAATGTAGGCTTCAAAATGCTACTACTACTGTTTTTGGCTATGCAACGTACACTGCATGCAAGTTTGAGGCAAGTATACAATGATTTAAGCATGCAGTACTTATTGGTGGGTTTAAGCTCCAGTGCAAAACTAAAGAAACAAACTACAGTCAGTGATGGACAGTTCATGCTACTGCTTTGCTTTCCTAATTAGCTCAAACCAACAGCAGATTCAGGTGAAAAAAGCCCAGCCTGCAATAAAATCCTAGAAAGGATTTTTAGTTTCAGATTCTGAACTATCTGCACTCGTTTACAGCTATAATGGCTTCTGCATAATAAATAGTAAAGATGTAAACATCTTTCAGAGTGGTTTAATGTAACGTCTAAAGAGTTTAGTGTCAGAGTCGATAAGCTTCTCTACAATGAACCATCTTACATCAAACCACTCTGAATGACCCTGTTTACCCCTCCAAGAATTAGTTATGTAGAAATCTCCAAAAATCAGGGATATTTCCCTTAATAACCTCACCAGTTAGCTTCAGTCAGTGCAACACAGACGGAACTGATGTCTATTTATCTCCTTTTTCATAAAGCAGCTCATTCATGGCAACCATTTTCAAACAGATCCGTCACAACCTGCCTTAGAATCTCTGCCTATTTAAAATCTTAGTTAGGTAGTCTAACATAAACATTTAGGTTACAAGCAAATTACACTGCCATTTTTTATTCATTAAAAGAAACATCAGTATAGTGGGCCAATACATCTTTTGCACTGGGGCCCATAAGATCCTAGTTACATCACTGACTAGCACCCATTCTTTAAATACCAACTCAGAACATTTCAGTCTCTCCCTCTCTTTCTTTCTCTTAATGTTGTCTGCATAATGTTGGGTTCCCTTAGGTCAGCTTTTAGGCTCACCTGTTCAGAAGCCAGGGCGTTTTGGTGCATGACAAAGCATGCATAAGCTTGTCTGCTTCAGCAGCACTGCTGCTGTTCTTGTACATGTTCCAGCCAAACTCCCACTCCTCCACACCTCCAGCAGCGATGGCATTGCAGTACACAGTCGACTTCAGGTTGGGGTGAATTCTGGAAGGAGGGTCGACAGGTTACTGGATTACATTTAATGAACTGAGCTGATCTTGACCCCTTAAAATCCCAGGCCTATTACAGATTAAGGCTTATTATTCAGCAACTACGGACTTCAATGGAAACTAATGGATCTATTCTTAGGTTATAGAAGTACGTAATAAAACTTTGGCTTGGTAAGGGGTTAATTGTTTGATCCACTAAGTTCAGAAGTAGTAAAGGAATACTCCTACCTGAATGAAACACATTTCCTGTACATAGAAAATAATAAAAAATCTCCGCCAAAACACAGTTATAATTGTAGCCAATGGGCAGCTGTTACATTCTGTCAACATGTTTGCTTTTAAAGCAATTTCATGAATTCCTCAGTCTTCATTCTGTCAGAGACGGGACTAGTTTTCAGAGAGAAGGTGGTAGTAATTCGTCACTAATGCTATGATGTAGGTGGTGTTTTCAGTGCCTGATTGCCATGGATACAGAAAGCCTTAAGGAAAGCGAACATAAAGGCACTGCTTTTTCACTATGTTGCACCAGTGTTCAAAAGTTGGGTAAAACCCTCAATTCTATCATGACTGCCTAATCCTAAGACTTGTATTGAGTGTTATGGCTCTAGTTTTGAATTTGAATTATATAGTCATGTTTTTCAAAAGATGGAATAGCCCAATGGCTTCTATTATAAGTGAGTTTTAAGTCAAGTACAGAAAGATCTGTTGAAAAAATTGTCCATGAAATTCAGATGCAGTAGATAAAGACTGAGGTGGAGTATTCCTTTAGGCCACATGGGTCAGGCTCCAGTCCTGGTGGGCCGAAACACAGCAGACTTCAGCACATTGCCTCATTAAACACCCCTGATTCAGCTCATCAGCTAATTAGCAGGGACTTCATAAATTGAATTTAGAGCACTAGATGAGTGTAAACGCAGCACTTTGGGTCAGAAGTCCCCAGTTTGACATGTCTGCTTTAAGCTGAACTCAGAAAGTGGCTTACGGGTTTTTATCTGGATTCTCCATCCACTGGCGGTACCACATTTTGGTCAGATCAATACATGCTTCCACTCCAGTTTTGCATCCAAGTGAGATCGCATTGACCTGGTTGTACCTATGAAGATAAGTTAAAGTTAATGTTATAAGTTAATGATTGTGAGGTAACGTACTGTATGAGCAATAAATGTTCAAAACTACAGTGCAAATGGATAGCACTTATGTGCTTGAAACAGTCAAGATGTACATGTCTGATAAATATGGAAATATTGTCATTATGACTCGCGACCCAGAACCAGAAGGATAAGTGGCTTAGAAAGTATGTGTGTGTGAAGTTTTGTTATGGCAACAACAAATGTAGATTTTAAACAAATCTCTTTATATTTACTGGTCAGTGTGACTTGATGGAATCTCAGTCCAGTCTGCAGTGATGGTCTTGAAGTAATTAAACAGAGGTTGAACTTTACCCCTCAGGTACTTCTACAATGGGTATAGAAAATAAAGTTATCATTTTAAGAATGCATGTCATTTCAAATGTAATTTAAGTGAAACTTGTCATTTTATACAGCAAGTTAGGTTTACATGCTTTTGTAGGTGATGACATATATCAGTTCTAATAAGTGCAGCCTTATCTAAAATAAATGTACCTGCATTACTCCATAGACTTCAGTCCGATCGAACATCAGAAAGAAGTAATTGAGGTTCTTGATGGCGGATTCCCATGGCATGTACTCCCTCTCCTCAGAAAGATACCTGGTGGTGCTCAGAGCCACAGTTGTGTTGATAATCTTTGCCCTTGGGAGAATTACAAAAGCTATAAATCATTGTGTTCTATTTTGGACAAATACGATAATGAATTAACCTCTACAGCAGGACTAGTATCACCGGAGGAGCTTATGTAATGCAGTTTAATTAGGGATTGGACTGGCCCATTCATGAAGTTTTCATCTGTGAAATTTCCCCAAATTCCTACAGATGGCCCAGATTGAAATCTCACAGACCAGATGTTCATGTCAGTGTTATACAGGATGCACTCAATAACAATAACAACACACCACACAGTCATGATTCATTCAAACAAGACGACAGACAATTGGGTTGAGACAATTACTGAAAACTATTCACTCCACAATAATTACTGTCAGACTATTAAACTAAATATGCTGCAGATTAATATTGGACAAAAATCTCTCCACAATTATGACTGTCAGGCTCTGAAAACTACACACATTCCAGATTCATACCGGAATAAAATCACTCCACAATTATGACTGTCAGGCTGCAAAAACTACACACAGTGCAGATTCATACTGGATTACAGTCACTCCACAATTATGACTGTCAGACTGCAAAAACTACACACACCGCAGATTCATACCGGATTAAATTCACTCCACAATTATTACTGTCAGACTGTAAAAACTACACACACAGCAAATTCTCTAGATGGTCTTTAGATTGAAAGGCATTACCTTGCTAGGTTGAATGCATCATCCACAATCTGAGCCCTGTTGATTACAGGTATGACCTGCATTTAACAGGAAAAACATAAAATCAGTATTTTGTGAGAAATCATTAAAAGTTACTTCAAGGGGTTAAAAAGTTACTAAAATAATAACATGACTAAATGTATCACCGAATGATCTGAAGTTAACTGTGAGAGAAGACGCTGCCAGTTTTGGGAGTCGTAGTTAACCCTGTAAAATCCTGACACATTCACGTTGGCCAGCACCCATTCACTGTTTGTCCTCATCGGCTCATGAGTGGCTGTGAAGGTAAAGATTCAAAAAACAAATCAATAAGGACACTTTAAATGTAAGCGGACATATTGTTTACTAATACTTAAAGCTGAACCAAGTAAGATTTTTATTGGCAGACTTTTATTAGTAGCAATAGTCAATAGAAAGAAAGATGCTCCAACATGAAGTTCTCTCTAAAGCAGGGGTCTCCATCTCCACTCCTGGAGGGCTGGTGTTCAGCATTGTTTGGTCATTTCCCTATTCAAATACAATTGATTCAGCTCATCTGTATTTGAGCAGGGATATTACCAAACTGCTGGACACTGGCCCCACAAGATACAACCCCTGCGACCCCAACCCCATCAAACACCTTTGTGATTAATTAAAACAGAGATTGTGAGGCAGGCCCTCTCGTCCAACATCAGTGTCTGACCTCACAAATGCTCTTCTGGATGAATGGGCAAAAATTCCCACAGAATTCTTCTCCAAAATCTTGTAGAAAACTTCCCAGAGGAATGGAAGCTGTTAAAGCTTCAGAGGGGGACCAACTCCATATACTCAAAACTATCATTAAACAATGTCTCAAGCAACATATTCGTAATAATTTAATGTTCTGATTTTTATTATTTATTTTATACATTAATAGAACATTTTAGAGGTATTAAAAGCTTCAGTTTTGGTTCCCATTACCACTACTGTGAACAAAGCTGACTGTAGAACAGAGACTTCCACACAGAATCACTCTGAATGACTTTGTTTACATGTTAATCATTTAATTATGCAGAAATCTTGGTGAATAAAAAAATTGGTGGAATAAGGACTTTGATTACTGTTATTTATACCTGTTTTCTCAAGCAGCCAGTGCTGGCCCATGACAGTGCCACTCTTCATCCATGTGATAGGCACAAACCACTTATAACTGTACAACCAGAGAAAAGGAGAAGAATGAGATTATGCCACCTGCACTTAGAAACACAGAATGGCTAACTGCCAATGTAGCCATAGAACAATGGAAGTTTAATTGTCTTGGTATAAGAGTGATCTTAAGTGGTAATAGAGAACAAAAAGCTGAGAGAAATAGAGATTACTTGGAATATCTTTCTTATGATTAAGTCCCAACTTTATAAATGAACAGATTTTGCGAAAAGAGTAGTAACTACGTACATTTACTCTCTTCCACGTACTTAGGAAAAACATTAATGGGTGACTATTTGCCACAAGGAGGCACTAACAACAAGTAGCTATTGGTGCTTCATAAGAGTGGTGATTTACCTCAAACACACTGTGTGTAGACTACTTTTACTTCTGCTTGAGTTACGTTACAGTATTTTAGGTTTAATGAGAGACAGCAAAGCAATCTAACAGATACCATATATGAGATTATACTGAATGAGAGCGACTGAACTCAAATTGTCGCAAATGAATGACCCGCTCCTGATCCAACTATTCATGTGACGGCTCATGTGAATTCTGACTTTTCAGTCACAATATCATGTTGAAGACAGAACGCAAGTAATCATCATGTCTCTCAGGTTCTGTGTAGGACACTATGTCAGAAAACATCACATATGATGGTGGTGCACTATATACTAATGACAATGCAATTATGAATATTACCACCACTTTTGATATGCAGTGTAATACACATACTTGTATACAGATGGTCTGTTCGGCTCTGACTCTGAATCCAACAGGAAGTGTTTCTGGCTAATGTGTCCTGTTCGGGTGTCTATGGTGACCACTGGGTAGCCCATCTGGAGAATCCAGCGATTCATGATTTCAGTCACTGAGGCTGGAAGGTTCACCGCTGGATCAGCGTCAACCACCTTCAAAAAGCATAAACAGAGATTAGTATAATTAATCAATCAATCAACCTTTATTTTCACTCGGAAATACCGGAAAGCCAAGCTACATGTACAACATGAAAGGGACTGAAAAAGAAATTCAAATGGAATTTAATCAGGTTAAACTAAATTGAACAAAACTACATAAACAAATGAACAGAAAAAACACACAGATAAAGAGATAAATGGTAAAAGATTTAAGAGGACAATAAGATTTGATTAAGAAGGAGAAATAGAAAAAGAGCCAAGATAATAAACCAATGTATTAGATTTTACTGTAAAAGGATAAATAGGCAAACTAAAATTTAAAACAGTCAAGTAAAAGGATTATGAAAGGTGATAAAATAAATAAATAAAAGCAGTAATAGATTTGAGATAAAATAAAATAAAACAAAATCATTGGGAAGAAAAAAGTAGATAAAAAAATAATAAAATATAATAATATAATAACTTCACAGGAGAAGCAAACTAATGTTCTCAGCTTTTTCAAGTAATTTTGAACATTTTTATTACATTCACCATGAAATATTTATACAAAGTATTTTAAAGGGTAGTTGCCATTCAGTGCCGTCGAGGTCTGGACTCTTGGGGGGTCAGTCCATTGTTCTGAGAACACCAGTAACTTCTTTGTTTCATTTGCAAATGTTCTTATTTTTTGTCTATTTTCTTTTCTCAGTGAGGCTTCTTGACAGCTACGCATCCTTTCAGATGTATAGTGCTGATATGTTTTCTCACAGTGGAAAGATGGACAGAAATACTTCAGGATTTGTTCAGATCTGAAGCAAGAGTGGAGCTTGACCTATTTTCTCTGTATCTTTTAATGATTCTTGAGCTTAAGTTTTGGAAATTCATGTTTTTTTATTTTTCTTTCTTCAAGTATTTTATCTTATATCTAATCTGCTCAGAAATATCTCTTGAAAATAACTTGTACACAGTGATTGTTTTGACTGGAAATATAACTGAAGAATGGTCTCGCAGTACTGGACACAGCATATAAGTCTTACAAACATATTACATACTATATATAATATTTATAGAAACTTACTTCCTGGAGTTTTCCCCATAAGTCACTGTACACTGTGTTGCCATACGGAAACTGCTTCAAATAGGCCTGTGGAGGCAGTAAAAATGATCAACATTATAAAAATGATGGAAAATGAATTACAGCATTTGATAATTTGTTAATTCAACTGCACATTTACTGTATGAGTCTCAAAATGACCTACACTGAGTCCTGAGGCAAAAACTGGCTCAGATAAAAACCCTGAAAGCATTCTTAAAACGGCGGCCCCCTACAAAAAAAAACATAGTAATCATTATGAACCGCAATGAAATCAGTTTGAACAAATGAAATTTGTAGTGTGAGGGATTAAGCGACGGGGTACCTTGCTGTAGGTAATGGAGTCAAACAGTGTATTAATCTGTGTAGGTGTTTTGACCTCCTCTTCCAGGAAAGACAGTGGGTGAGAATATGCCAGAGCATCCACTGCGAATGCTTTATGAACCTCGTCCAGAACCATCAGATCTTTCTAAAATGGAAAGAACACTTTGCATAATCACTTCAAAACAGCTTGATTGCTGCACAATTCTTAGTGCTTTCTGTTAATTAGAATTACTTATTTCTCAGATTCCTACATTTAAAAAGTGTTCTTCATTTTCAGCCCAGATTGAACCTACAGGGCTACGGGGTACATTTTAGGACATCCTCAGACCTCAGAGTCAGAACTCTGAGAACGGCCTCAGAGTCAGACCAAATGGCCTCAAAAAAAACTGTGATACTGGCATTTATATCGAGATACACATTAGTTTTCTAAGTTATAAGAACCAGTATATGCTCGACCAGGCTTGGTCTGATACCTTTTCTCTGACAGCATTTGGTCTGATGTTCAGTTTCACCAGATCTGAGACGTGACGGTGAGAGTCAAAGTCGTTTTGCTTGAGGAATGATGACGTTCTGGCGCAGAGGTCTGAGAATGTCCTAAAATGTACCCCGTAGCCCCGCCTAGTGCTAATTAACATATATTTGCATGTTGGTCAGTTTGATAATGAAAAAGCAAAGTGGCAAATGAAAGTAAATCTCCAGCAGGTGGCGCCGATGTTCGTTTGCATTTGCCTTTTCATTCCGACTCTTCATTCTGTGCGTCCACGCAGAAAGCTGAATCACAAACTGTCACTTTGCTGTTGATTTATCCATTTTGCATTTTTATTTTAATTTTGTCAGATATGCAGCCGATTGCTATGAAAAAGAAATAAGAACGTAAACACTGCATTTTGATTTCAGTTTTTACACGTATTCTGAATTACATGAAGAAAAGCCAAAGCCAAATTAAAGCATGGATTTTCTTTTCTCTATTAGCTTTTTCATTTTAGATATGGCCATGAAATACCAGAATAACGACTAAAATGAAATGACAGATAGCTGTTTTAAATTTATTTTTATTTTTGTCAAAAATGGCTCATGCTCATGCGAAAAATTAAACTGCAGATTTCATTTCATTTTCAATTTTGGCAAGATATTTACGCAGGTGTTTGGAAAAAGAAATGGCAAAAAGAGGTTTGCATTTACATTTTATTGTTTTAATTTTAGTTTCTTTTTTTGGCTGGATTTGCCCCCCATATAAAACTAGTGGGTTTATATTGGTTGATTAAACTGGACGATCCCCCTTTTTCCCATTTCACCTTGTGAAAGACCATTGTGTTCATTCATGGGTTAAGCTGGTAAAAGAGCGCTTACAATATTCCACGTGGGTTGAGCATCATCAGCCCCAAGATAAGAGACGTAGGTAGCAAAACCTTCGTTTAGCCACAGATCGTTCCACCATTTCATGGTCACAAGATTTCCAAACCACTGAAACAATTAAACATCATTTACACATTAGTTATGAAAGATAAGGTCAATTAGGCATCAATAGATTTTAGATTAAACGCAGAGTTCTTACCATGTGTGCAAGCTCGTGAGAAATCACAGTGGACACCCACTCTTTATCTCTATTGGAGGACGTGATGGGATCATACAGAAGAGTTGTTTCTCTGTAAGTAATCAGACCCCAGTTCTCCATGGCTCCAGCACTGAAATCAGGCAGTGCGATCTGATCTGCACGAAGTGAGAGAGCAATTCGCACTAAATACATGTATATGTATCATTCTGCCAAACTGGTTTAAAGTCAGAGTTGAAAACTATTCCAGATGTTTAACTGACTTCGAAGGATGCAGCCCCTGAATTGGGACACACCTTATGCACTATTTTGGGGTTCCGATGTGCCCTGGGGCCAATCATATCAGACTTCGTAAGGTGTAAGTCAATCATAGCAGACCTTGTAAGTTTTAAGCCAATCATATAAGACCTTGTAAGTTGTAAGCCAATCATATCAGATCTGGGGGAGGGTCTCTGGTGACGCCCGCTCTGAAGATAACTTTGGTCAGCAACCGCTGTACTTGGGACTAGTTGTTTTGGTTTTCTGAAGTCGTGTCCACCCAAGGCAGAGCAAGTGATAAAGCGACACAGCAGACATTAAACCACCTTAAACTATAGATTATAGTGTCATAATGAAAATTCGGCTCGTTTAGGGTCGAGGGGAAACTGAGGAACTCATTACAGGATTATTTGAAAAAGAGCCACCTTAAGAAATGCAGCAGTTACCTTAAGGGTGCGCTATCGCCAGAGCGCAACTGTAGCGTCATTTAAGGTGGAACAGAAATTTGAAGAAGCTAAGAAATTAACAATTATCAGCTTCATCCTCTTTGCCACAACGCTCTGTGAAAAGTATGGTTTGTTTTTAGTTTTCGTTTTCGTTCCTTGTACCGTTTCTAGTCATTGTTTACTGCAACCCCAATTATGAAGAAAATGAAGAGCTGCGGTGCAGAATCGAAAACGTTTCTGTGACTAGAGTTTATGCTAATAGCGGCTGGTGAGCAGCGCTGGCAATGTGAAAAAAAAACGATAATTAAACTCACACGACTTAAACTCAGCCTCTTTCCTGCGTTACATGTCCCACAAAGTCAATGAGTCGATTCCAAGCATTTCGACTCTTTGAGTCATTGGCCAAGAGCCTCGACTCCCACGCCTGAGAGGCTAAAGCTAACGATAGCTAGTTGGCAAGCCAACTAGGTTAACTACTCTAAGCGTGAATTTTAAGAGACTTCACAGATAGTTCGAGTATCAATGTGTGAAAGTGATAGAAATAACGTTATTGACAGCTCTTTATATTCTTTGTTTTCATATTTCAGTACTTACAACAGTCGCATCTGTAGCTAGTATTGATAAGTTTACAGTGAGTTAATGTCAGTGAGAAGTTCGCATAGATCACAATTTTATATGCCTCTACGAAGGTCAGTCAGGTGAGAAGATTTTTCCCAGTTCTAATAAATAACTGGACTCACAGATCTCTCATAAAGCTATAAGTTCTTGTAAGTTTTGAGGTTAATAAAAATAACATGTTACTAAACACAGGCAGGGAGAGAGAAAGAAGCAGAAGGACACTGACAGGGCTGGAGGAGCAGGTCCAATCAGGTACTAATCTATAGTCTATGTAATTGAATAATATTCAGGAGACACAGCTTATCTAAGAGAGAAAAGATAGCATTGCTTGACTTAAGTACCATGCCTTGATTTGTTTCTGTTGTAAGTTGGTGGATAGCATTTAAATTATATTAGATCCATGCCTACCAAAGACAATGAAGAGATAGAAATGCTAGCTTCACCAAAATGTTCACAATGAACAGGCATTGTATGACAACAATACTTATTAATATTTATTTATAATTATCCATATAAGATTTTTTTCTCAAGTTATCAAGGTTTGATTTCCACTTATAGATTAATTCTTGATTTTTTATAACTGTCTCGAATATTCTTGATTCTCTTACAGTTTTCATTCTGGACACACACACACACACATATATATATATATATATATATATATATATATATATATATATATATATATATTTTGTGTGCACACCACTAGCATTATATTAGCCTCTAATGAAACATTCATCAGCAGCCATATTGGTTTTATACAACTGAATACACTTATTCCAAAATTTTAAAGTATGTACTATATACACTCCCTTTCCTCTTTTTTTTAGAAATGCCTCCCTTGTAGCTTCGCCTTTCTGGTGTAGCCTATCAATTCATGCACAGCTTTTATTAGCCATCCTCTAACTCTTCATCAGTAGTCAGTTTCTAACCACAGCTGTTCTTGATTGGATATTTTTGGGTGGTGAACCAATCCATTTCAAATAAAGTGGGCAGTGTTTGGAAGAACCAGGTAGTTGTTTATAATAAAGTGTATGGTGAGCGTATAGCACATCCATAAACCATCCAACAATTTAACATGCGTTAAAAGTCGTACCTGATTTTCTCAGTGGGTATTTTGAGTTGTAGTAGTTCTGAAAGAAATCAAGGATGCGGCCAGTGATGTTCAGGGCATATTCCCCCTGTCCAGCTTCAATGGCTTTTCTACGGGCCCAGATCCGAATCTAAAATAAAGAACCATATTACAGTTATTTGAAACAATACATGAAAAAATAAATTATTTATGAACATGAAAATGAATTAATTATGAACATAAACCTAGCCTGAAGCACAGGTTCCCACAGAGAAATGGTTTAAACGTTCTTACCAGAACCTTGGCCTCTGCTGGGGTCTTGATGGAAATAAAGTCACTGACGACAAAAGCTAACAGATACGTTGACATCTTTTCAGTTGGTTCAAACTTGGTCTGTAAAACCTGTTGATTGTTCAGGGTGATCATTTCTGTGCCTAAAAATTCAAAACGAGCAGGAGATACAATATTCACTGAAGCATCTTGATACAACAAAATGTAATGTATTGAACCTTTAACCTTTATAAATCTAGACACTAGGGGCTAAAACAACACTTGCAGATGTTGCGGCCAAAACATAATATTTCCTTGCGTTACTGATTGTTTGGCAACACCAACTGGACATCAGAATTGTAAGAAATGTCCAGTTACCAGTTTCCATGCCATTAGCTAGAGCCACAGTGTCGAGTGGATGAATGAGAGTCATGTGGAAAACGGCCTTCATCGCCGGCTCATCAAAGCATGGGAAGGCTTTCCTAGCATCAGTGGGCTCCATCTGAGTTGTGGCAACAACTCTGAAAAAAATGATATCAATAGATGATCAGTCAGAGGCATTCTAACAATAGAATCATAGTACGGCTTGGATATTGTAATATAACAGACATAGCACTGTAAATCCCCATACCTTCAGCTACAGTTCAAAAGATACATTGAAGATACATGATTCAAATGTGTTCACTTGAAATATATAAGGTAGAGCAGGGCTCAAACTAACAAAAGATAAAATGTAACATGGGTATTGTATTTAGTTAAAAAGGCGTAAGTGAAATGGATTTTGGTCACCCTTCTCGTATTCTCCCATAGCAACCTTGTTTGCAAATTTTTACAGGAATCAGGTAGATATTGCCTAAAATTCATTGTGAAGACTGTTTTGTACCATGAAAGTAATCTTGCATCTTTAATTTCTAATTATTATGTATGCGTCAATCACAGAATTCATGCCCAAGTTATTTTAATCACTCTCAATGGCATTCATGTTTTGTCTGTTTTCAAGCGTGTAAATGACTCACAGCGAGAGTTGGTCAAGCTAAAGTTCAGCCTCCACATGGTGGAGTTAGTTACAACTAAGACTCCCAAAGTAAAGTGATGGTTGGGACACTTTGGGTCAGTTTCTGACAGAGCCGAAACTAGACATTCGTAGTTCAGGCTGGGCCTGGACAGAAAATTCTTGGCCTGCATTCGGGTTTTCACCAAACTTTCAGGCCCAATTAAATGTCTGTTGTCATTAGACTGACCTTTCAAACAACTTGTAACACTATGGCACATTTTAACAGTAAAAACCATGACACGGCTTACTTCTTCACTCCATCCTCAACATATTCACTTCTGTAAAATCCGTGAAGGTCGTCAGCCAGCTCTCCACGGAATTCCGTGTAGAGCCAGTAGGTGCTTCCAACCTGCAGCTTTTCACTGAGCTGAACCACCAAATACTGGGTTTCCACTTCAAGCCATGTTTTCTTAATGGCTGGAGCTTTAGCCCCATTCAGCCCACTCAGCATTGCGTGGTATCCATCCCGTGTCAAAGTATAGTTCAGTTTGTTGGAATGAATGAGGATCAGACCTGTTTCATTCACACATGTGAAGGCAGCTCCTGAATGTCCAGTGAAAATATACATGCCTTTGGCGTCCATTACAAGTCGAGGCCAGAGAGTCACATTGTAATACAGTGGAGCCAGAGAAGTCGGTAACCTGTAGTTTTTCCACACTTCAGTCTCATTTACAGGTTTCACTTCATTTCTGGACTTCTGAGCGTAGACCACTGACAGGGCGATAATAGTGACCGCTGCAGCAGCTACAATCACAACAATTCCAACAGGCCTGCTAACGTAGAAGCCTTTCCCCATGTCTGCAGGTTAAAGTGAAATCTAAGAACAATTTCTTTCTTATACAGTCTCTCAAGGCACGGAAGCAGCGCAAGTTTATGAGTGGCCAAATGTGTCATTGAAGGAGGAGCATTTACAGTCATAAAGTGTGACATATATAAAAAAATCTGCTGACAGTTCCAAACCACTTTGACCACTTCCCTACTATGGAAAAGGAAATAACTCCAGTGTGAGTGGCATTAAAGCACCCATATGCTACATGTTATTATAATATCATGTTTATATATATATATATACACATACATACATGCACTGGTTAATAAAATACCATCAGCAAATCGTTTGGTGCTCTACTGTAGGCCATAAAGGTCAGTAAAGAGTAAGTAGTAGTAAGCTTTGCACAGACAGTACCTCACTGCACTTTTAACCACAGAAGCACCTGGAGCAGCTTTGTAAAGCTGATGTGGGTCACAGTGTCATGTGTTGCTGCATCTCCAGACTGCAGTTGAACTGCACACATGCCACATCATAAGCAAGTGCTGTGGTAGTGCTCTGTAGCAGTGCCTCTCAAACTTAAGTATACAGATTGTTTTTAAAGTGTATTTATGCTCAAATGTGGTTGTGTATTACTGATATTTTAATATAAATTAGTTGTTTTGGACAAATGCCACCATTTTAAAACTGTTTTTCCAAATTAAACAGTCTACCTAGATATCAGTGTCGTCTGAATGAAAAACCTAAGCTTACAAGCTTGTCTTCTGGTCGCACATTTGCACAAATCTGGCAAAAGATTGCATCTGCAACCAACTGAAGATAATATGTTTTCCTTAGTCTAACTAAGTCTAACTTCCACTTTGTTTATTTTTTATTTATCTTTTTTATTACCTGTATGATATACCAGAAACATTTCTAGCACCGCATGTACAATTTCAGCCATAAAAAAAACTAACTCCCTCAATGTTCCAGTAATGTATGAAAAAAAACTAACACTTAGCATATTACACCAGTTTTGACCAGCAAGGGGAAGCATTTGTTCCCTTACCCTTTGTGTACCGGGTGAAAAAAGTCACTGATGCTAAAGAACATACTCAGGATTGTACAGTTTTTTTTCATCTTACCTTTCTGTATGATTCACTTTTTTCTGTTGTCACATAGATACACTGCAAGAAATGTTTTGTTGTTCATCTGAGAAAAGTAACCTAATTGAAAATCAAATAGCAAGCCAACCTTTCTCAGGAAATATTTTTCCATACCTCCTTCTGCTTCTCACAAATCAAGTAATCCCAAACACATTCCCAGGCTTATTAGGAGTGTTGCTGATAATTTGGTACAAGGTAATACATTAAAGTAATGTGATTACTTTGACCTTTGCTGTAATAAAGCAGTGTAATGCCTTACAGTTACTGATTTAACAAGAAAGAGGTAAATATGTTTGTACCAGACTTTTTGTAAACTTAAATATATTTGTAAACAAATGCAACAAAGCTAGCACACAACTGAATTAAACCAATGACACATTTCACAGTTAAATGTACTGGCTTGCATGATAATGAAAACGTGTTAAGTAATTCTGGCCAAGGGTCCTTGGGAAGTGGAATAGGGATGGTGTGAGATTGGGCTTCACACCAGAAACCCGAGCTGCTGCTCTAAGATGTCTTCATTTTATTAATTTTACTGTAACCCTACAGAATTAAATGCTATATTTCTCTAGAATGTTTATCCAAGTAGATTTAGTCCCAATTTCTATATTTTATAAATGTTTACGTATCAACATTTGCAGATATGTATATGGAAAATTTTGCGTATCAACATCAGTCCACAATTCAAATCAGTACATACTTAGGAGATCCTCTTGCACCCCCCGCCCCCACCCCAAATCGAGGCGTCAGAAACCACATAAGCAAGTATATTTAGTATAAAGACGTAGTATTTAGGATACAGACGTGTCTTTGTTGGTAAAGCTGACAAAAGTACAAAGCATTGCTAATATCCGCTTAGAGCCCTGTTACAATGAAAACGTCCTCAATGCATCATGAATCACAGATGACTCGTCTGAAAAGGGAACTGTAGTAAGTGACATCATTAGCTGGCCAGATGTGTTCATTCAAAAAGAGGAATATACATTTTCTTGCAGATATCAGAAGATCAAACTGCATCAATTTCATTCAATTTTTTTCCAGTCCTCTGAAGTGCAAAAGGTGTTGGAGAATCCAGTATTCACCAAAGAGATCCAATGCCTTTCCAACCTGTTGCAGCACATGGTGAAAACGATGGTACTTCTTGTATGTGGGTGTCACCAAAAACAAACTGTACAATATGGTCTAAAAGCGTCAAAGATGTCATATAGATGCAGTTTACCAAGCTGCCAGAGCGATTTTCACTGTTACTTTCGGTACACCGGAAAAAGAGCTGCTCTGAATTGACTTGATTCAAATACGTATTAATAATAATTGTGTTGATGTAATATACTGTCAGCAGCACTGCTGTGTCTGATCCACTCATACCAGCACAACACACACTAACACACCACCACCACGCCAGTGTTACTGCAGTGCTGAGAATGATCCACCACCCAAATAGTACCTGCTCTGTGAGGGTCAATGGGGGTCCTGACCACTGAAGAACAGGGTAAAAGGGGGCTAACAAAGTATGCAGAGAAACAGATGGACTACAGTCTGTAATTGTAGAACTACAAAGTTCACCTATATAGTAAGTGGTGCTGATAAAATGGACAATGAGCGTAGAAACCAGGAGGTAGTCATGATGTTATGCCTGATCGGTGTATAATAATATAAAGTCAGTAATATAATACAACATAAAGTCAGGGACCACCCTTGAGCTGGTGTAGCTTCAAATTTGCTGTATTTAATTTCCAGTAAAAAGGCTATTAAGTACAAGTTAATCAGGAAGTGTCAGGTGAAAGGAAGGAACAGAAAAATATTTAACAGAAAATTACACAGAAGCCTTAACAAGTAATATAATATCAACATTTTCAGTATTTAGTGTGTCCTTTCCCTTTATTACAGCTTCTGTTCTTTTCAGGAGACTTGCTGTCAGTTTTCCAAAGAAAGGGATATTTTCCACACCTCCAAAGTTCAGTTATAGTGTTCAGTCCTAAGTGTGATTTATCCGAATGACAAATTCATTTGAGTATGCGTATAACTGGCGGTATCTTGCACATCAAACCTGATTTTTCGAAGGGCGAAAATACAACATTATTTTATTCACCCTCTGTTTGATTTATGCTAATTTTCACTGTGAACATGAACTCTCTGACCAATTACCATTGTTTCTGGCAGTGCCATGGCAACAGTTAATATGACAAAAGTGTCACAGTAACTATAACTTTTTGCCCTTGTGTATTTGCCCTTGAAGACATTCTGTCTCTTTGTTTCGTGGTCATCACGGCTGGAGCTGCTTCTCCATAAACAGCTCAAACTGAGTGACAGAAATCCGAGCAGTTCCTGAATGAGGTGGTGAAACTCTCATTTCTCCTTTCGTGTGGAAAGCATCCTGTACAATGCCACCCATTGGCTGTTTTGTAAGAAGCGAAAAATCTTTACGTAGATATTCTGCATGGTGTGTTCAGTTTTGATGCGAACTGTTGTGTCTAAATATTTCTCATTTTTGGTCTTAGAAGTTGCATTTTCCATTTCTCACGATCCAGATCATTTCCAAACACATTCAGTACACTGCAAAAAATCGTATCTTGTCAAGTAAAATTATCTTAAATCTAGTCAACATGTCCAATATTTCTCCTGTTAAGATTGTGGTAAGCATATTTTATGATTATTCAACTTATTTCCAAACATTTTTAACCTGTTTTAAGTAATTTTGTTAAGTAAAATTATCTCACTATATTAGTAGATAATTTTGCTTGTTTTAAGAAATGTGCTTGAAACAAGCTAAATGGACATTTAGACTGGAAATTATTGGTAAGAGTGGTCTCTTTTTGCACAGTACTGTAGCTATTTTATTCATGTAAAAACAATGGACGCATTGAATCAAGTGAATTCAATGCATTATTTTTTTTCCGGTGTAGCTTCAGATGTGCTGTACTATTCATGCTGACTGTGAGATGAACCACTGCAGAACCTGCTGCTTATTGTCCTCCAGCCATTTCATTTTGGCCGTCGTCTTCTCAATAGCCTGCTTCAGAGCCTGCGTCCCAGAGCCAAACCCAACATCAGCGTTGTCCTTTTGGAACTGTTTTAACTGTACGACACAGCAAGTTGGATGTTACTATACTGAAATTCAGTTCAAACACAATTAGCAATATTTAGCATGATTAAACACAACAACCAGAACCATGTATGGAGCAATGGCTACAGGACTCCTCTACAGACTTATTATTACAACAAGGAAAAAACCCTGAAAAATCTAAATTGATTATCTCTCAGTCCTCAGTTGTTCATTTTCTATAGTAGTATCAATGCTAATATATAATCTGAATGACTATGTTTATACTATAGTTTTTAGACTAGGGGTGGGAATCTCTAGGCACCTCACGATTCGATTCGATTATGATTCAGAGGGAGGCGATGCGATTATAAAATGATTATCGATGCATCTCGATGCGTCTCTTTTTTCTATATAGCATTTATATTTTCTCACTGTGAGCTCAAGTTTCGAGTTCAAGTTTCAAGTTTATTTGTCATTTGCACAACATGTCAGGACATTTATGCACTGAAATGCTTGTGTGAGGCTCAGCTAATCACTCTACAGAAAGTAAATAAGTAAAAATAAAAATACAAGAAAAACCAACTGAAATATATTAAACATACACAAAATATACACAGAATACAGAGACAATAAACAGTTTAAAGTGACTAAGTGACTCAGTGTTGTTATTTAAAGTGACCTGGTACTTTTAAAGCAAAGTATTTGTAATGATCCATAATGAATTTACTTCCAATATCTTTTTTAATAAAACAAATGGAAGTGATGAGGCAAGTAAACTAGAAGGCTCTCATTCAGTGCTCTTGCTTGGAGCACGAGAAGCTGCTGCTACTCATCTGAGATAAAATGCGCAGTTACGGTGAAATAAGATCCTGTGGCAGTGGATGACCATGCAGCACGTTACAGCTATTCTACCCGTTTTCTTTAGTGATTGAATAACTTGGGTTTTGGTCTCGTTGTAGAGACGGGGGGGATCGCTGTGTCATGTGCAGCATAGCGCGAAAGCCCTGTTTTGCAACAACTGAGAACCGGCGTGCAGACTGCAGGTCACATAGCAGCGATGCGTTATTCGCATTTATAAGCACGGCAGTTGGTTTCCTGGTACGTTAAATCTGCAACTTGAGACTGTCACACACTAAAAAGTGGCGAAGCTGAAGTCAGCTTCTCTTTCGAATTCTCCCGTTCCACCTTAAATGGTGCCGCATTTACATTCGGCGCCTCAGTTAGAATTTAAGGTGGAACGGGTAAATTCGAACAAGAAGCTGGAGAATAAGAAGCGACTTCAGCCTCGTAAAACAGTTGAACGTTGAGAGACATTTAACTGATCTACTTCTGAGGAAAAGTTTTCTGGCGGAAATGGGAGGAAAGTGGCTGTAGCTGAGCTAAAGCTTAAAGCAGAGCAAAGTAAATCTGCGTTTTTGTTTATATTGTTTAGCCTATAGTAGGACATTATCACATACTGACACATACTGGACATTAAATGTTGCGGCTCCCAAGGTGGTTTGATTTTTGTTGAAAGGACAAAATGGCTCTTCTTATCATTTGTGTTGTGACTCCTGACCTAACCTGGCTTTTAACGCAGAGGGAACCGGTCGGATTTCTCACTTATCCAGTAGTGTTTTTGTCATGTGCCGCCACAGACTGTCCGGGCGCTGCACTTCCGCACTTCCAAGTTCCGCCCTTTGTGTTCCGTCAACTTTACGTTATAAATTAAATATTTAGAAAATCGATTTTTGACATTTGTGAATCGATTCAGAATCGTTCACGTCCGCATTGCGATGCATCTAAGAATCAATTTTTTTCCCGTACCCCTATTTTAGACTATATTTATGTCTCTACAATCACAATCAGGACCAGGCTGCACAAGCAGAGATTTGGAAATGGATATGTGAACAGATTTACATACACAAAATCATTATTTATTGTATTATTTAATTTTTATTAGTGCTAATATTTGTGTTTTTCTGAGCAAATAAATGCTTACTGCCCAAATAGAATGCTTTTTAAATCAGATGTACCTCACTGAGTTCAAAAGAGGTGCAGAATCTGGCCGTAATGTCGTTTATTAAGTTGGAGAATGAAAATGATCCAGTTCCATACCTGGGAACAGACAATTGCAACTTTACTGAATGATACATAAATAATGCTCTCAAACTCAGTATAGACAGTTTGCTTTTGCTTTTTTTTTTCTTATAGCATTTATCACTCTTACGTTTTGAACAGGTATTCCCATCTTGCTCTGACAAAGTTCCATGCTAGAGGTTGGCCAACGATGTTGCTGGCAATAGATCCTATCGTGGAAGTTGCATCTTGCTTGCGAATCTTTTCAGGATCCAAAGTGTAGTCAAGGTACCTTTATTTTGAAAAAGAAGGAAAAAGACAGGAGGACATGCAAAATATGCTTTTTAATATATATTTAATTATAGTTATTCATCTGTCCATGTGACTTGATTGTGAACACCGTTATTACTTTACATCATTTGCTGGTATTACTAATGCACTTTTCCCCTACACTTTTAAGTTAATAACTTAAAGTATACTTATAACATTTGTGCTTTTATAAACCAAAAACAGCCATCATTTATTTTTACATGACCATTACATCTATCTATCAATATCAGTTATAAACAGGCTGTTGATTTTTTGATTCTGTGCCCTTAAAATGTATGTGTGTATATATATATATATATATATATATATATATATATATATATATATATATATATATGTTGAATTGTACTAAACAAACTGTTGAATTCAAACTGAAATTATCAAAAAGAAATCCTCAGCAAAAAGAAACTTAAGCCACTTCTTGCAAATGTCTGGATCCTTTGGATGGCTACGATCCATTTTGTTGCTGTCAAAACAAACTTGTATCTTATATCTCTATTTTTGAGTTTTGTTTTGTTTTTTTTTGGGGAAAATGCCAGTTGGTCTTTGCAGTGTGTTAAAATTTTATGATGAATGAAGCAATAGAAAATGTCCAACATTACTTGGAAAAAATATTGTTCCATTAACAGCTGCTTAAAGTTAAGAACTTTTTTTCTTCTCCTGTAAGGTTGTTTTGTCGCACCAGTGATCATTTGCTTCATGACAGCCAGAAACAGCACAACCTTTATTTTTTTTCTCTTTGTGTTCCACTCCAATAACTCTGCTACAGACTGTAATTCAGTAAGACTCCTTATCACTTCAGAGTGGATTGGTGGGGCTAAACAGCTGTGGGCTGAATTAGAGGTTATATGTAAAAGTGTTTATGGTTGTGACCACTGGTCTTTGCATACACTATATGGCCAGAGTATGTGGACATCTGACCATCACAATTGTATATATCACACTTTTATGATCCCATTTCAAAACCATGGGTCAAATGAAAATTTGCCCCTCCTTTGCACCTATAACAACCTCCACTCTTATGGGAAGTCTTACCACAAGATTTTGGAGTGTGGGAATTTGTGCCTATTCAGTCAAAAGAACATATGTGAGGTCAGGCACTGATGTTGGTAAGGAAGACCTAGGTCACAGTCAACATTCCACTTCATCCCAAAGGTGTTCAGTGGGGTTTAGGTTGGGGCTCTGTGCAGGCCACTGGAATTCTTCCATGCTAAACGTGACAAACTACGTCTTTATGGGGCTTGCTTTGTGCACAGGGGCTCAGTCATGCTGGAACAGAAAAGGGCCTTCCCCAAACTGTTCCCACAAGTTGGAAGCATATAATTGCCTAATATTTCTTTGTGTGCTGTAGCTTTAACATTACCCTATTACTAGAACCAAGTGGCCGAGCCCAAACCCTGGAAAACAATCCCAGACCTTTATCCCTCCTTCACCAAACTTTACTGTTGGAACTATGCATTCTGGTAGGTAGCGTTCTCCTGGCATCTGCCAAACCCTGACTCATCTATGAACTCCCAGATACTGAGGCTCTAGTCGAGGCTTGGTATTGCGCATAGTGATCTTAGGCTTGTGTGTAGCTGCTCGGCCATGGAAACACATTTCACAAAGTTCAGGATGCACAGTTCTTGTGCTGATGTTTCTTTCAGAGGCAGTTTGGAATTCTGTAACAAGTTATGCAACAAGCGATTTTTGTGTGCTAGGTATTTCAGCACTCTTTTGCCGCTCTGTGAGTTTGTGTGGTCTGTCGCTTCATGGCTGAGTTGTTGTTGCTTCTATATCCGTCCATTTCACAATAATAGCACTTAAAGTTGACTGGGGCAGATTAAGCAGGGCAGATATTTCACTAACTGATTGTAGCAAAGATGGCATCCTGTGAAAGCACCATGTTTAAAGTCACTGAGCTCTACAGTATGACCCATTCTGCGGGCAGTGTTTGTCTAAGGAGATTGCATGGCTGTGTGATTGATTTTATACACATGTTAGCAATGGGTATGTCTAAAACACCTTAACTCCATTTGAAGGATGTTCACATACATTGGCCATATAGTGTATATAGACTGGGGAGTGAACTGTGTGCTTTAAAACTTTAACACTGTTTACATAGTACATAGCTTTTCCATGATATGGGCTCTTTAAATGATCCAATTATATACGGTAAAAATCTGTGAAAGTACAGTACCTGTTAAGTAACCAGGGCTCTCTGGTGCAGGCCAGTGCTGACCGCAGTTTGACTGCCTCAGCTGCTACTGTGGCCTTCTTAAACATCCGCCAGCCAAAGTCCCATTCCTCTACTCCTCCTGCAGCTATGGCATAGCAGTACACTGTGGACCTCAGGTTGGGATGAATCCTAATAGACATGATATCAGATACATGTATCGTTTCGTTCTTAAAATTATGATTCATTGTTTATAACATATGCAGTTAGTAAACATGCAACTGTACACTGGTGGCTAATACAGGATTGATTAACAGTCATACTAAACTTAAGAATTTATTTATTATGAAGATTCAGAAAAGATTGGAACAACATTACATTGCCAATGAGTTCCAACACCAAATTTTAAGAAGCGGTAACTTTAGCATACCCGAACAGTGAAGGCTTCCAAATTAAACTTAATGCAGTCACTGTTTAAATAAAAAAAAAAATGTTCCTGCATGATGCAAGGCATACCTGTCCAAAACTCTGGAATT
This sequence comes from Colossoma macropomum, assembly GCF_904425465.1. NCBI lineage: Eukaryota > Metazoa > Chordata > Actinopteri > Characiformes > Serrasalmidae > Colossoma > Colossoma macropomum. Next base: position 26,136,162 of record NW_023494799.1, read on the forward strand.
ATGTAATTACAGTAACGAGCATTAAAACTAGGGAGTAGTATGTTGTGTGTCATGTTATGTAGCCTCATCAGTGTGACAGAATTCATATTGTTTATGTTTTTATTTCATTTCAATTACTACTATACCCAGCATACACAAATACAACATACAGTCATGTGGTGTCAGCCAATCCTGGCTGCCAGCCTAGCTACTGATCTATAGGCTAATCAATACAACTGGCTAGCATTAGTCTAACTCAGGCTCCAGTCCTTGTGGGCTGAAACTCATCATGAACTGAATTCAGAGCGCAGGATGAGGGTAAACGCTAATCTCCACAACACTTTGGCCCGGAACATTTCCAGTTTGACATGCTTGATCTAACTCTTACCTCGGGCGTCGGTTCTATCTTTATTCAGCACAAAATGCCAGAGAGAAGTTTTTAACCTTTCAATCAGAGAAATGAAGCCAAACTGAGGTAAGGTATCTATATAGCCAGGTTTTGCTAACTTTAGCTTGTGGTCCATCTCATCTGATGAGATAGCTACCTTAATTATACAGTTGTAAAAAGATATTTCACCTCCTAACAGTCATGTTAGCTTCTTCAGTCGCCAGCTAATGAAAAAGAAAAAACATTTCAAATAGCCCACCCCCAAAAAAACATCCTAAAGCAGTTTTTCCTTCAGGACACATCATCACAAGTGGGTTTTCAACAGATTTAGTAGTCCATTAAATTACATTAATTGCATGCAAATTACAAACTGCATAATTTTGTTACGCAGTAAGTTACATTTACATGACAGTTTCCACTTCTGACTTTTTCCACAAACCATAAAAAACTGGCAAAAAAGTAAAAGATGTTTTTTCTTCCTGCAAAACAGGACTGTTTGCACAACAACAACTTTTCATCAAAATTCAAATCGTAATAAAATACCTCCTTTTCTACCTACAAACATGAATTTGCATGAATAAAAAGTTCAGAATCCATGCTTTTGACAACATTTCTCTACTTGTTTCAAAGAACTATGAGTTTTTTAATTAAAAAAAAAAATAATTTCACTATAACTTTATTATCACCACTGATAACTGCATTTTCTCAGGCTTACAGTACTTACTTGTTATCATCAGGATCCTGCATCCACTGTCTAAACCAGGCTTTGGTGAGATCACGGCATCCCTGTACACCAGTTTTGCATGCTAGTGACAGCGCAATGATTTGTGTGAATCTAACCGAGAGTAAGAAACACAACACAGACATGATTCCACACCTTTTAAGCTACCACAGCTGAGAGTGTGAGTTGGAAAAAGGTTGAAAAAGACCATAAATGTTTACTGATCGTTGTGGTCTGGAGGCACAGTGGTCCAGTTTTCAGTGATACTCGTAAAATGATCAAACAAAGGCTTAACCTGTTGTCTGAGGTAGGCCTAAGAAAGGAAACAAGCACAACTGTTGCATTTTCCTCGTTTTGATTAACTCCTGACGTGTTTTGTATGTCAAACTGATCCTTATGAGGCTCTTGAAATGAACCAACCTGCATTGCTCCATAAACGTCACTGCGATCAAACACAAGGAATAATGAGTTTAGACTTCTGAGGGCTGCTTCCCATGGAATGTACTCTCTCTCCAGGGAGAGATATTTGGTTGTGCTCAGAGCAAGAGTTATGTTAATGATGGATGCCCTGAAAAAGCGTAACACGTGTTAGCTTTCAAAGCACATACAATGAGGAAACAATGAAATACATTCATGTACAGATTTTATGACAGCTGTTTATAAATGGGGACTTCATTTGTGATTGGTATCTCACCTAGCTAGGTTAAAGGCATCATCCAGTATTTGTGCTCTATTGATCACTGGTATTATCTAGGCAGACAAGAGACAAACAAGATCTCTTGAGATATCTTCAAATATTTCACTGCTTTGATAGATTAGCATACATTTTCCAGGCTATTAAGCAGATCTTTGGCTTCATTTGAGCTGGATTAGTTTCACCGAAGAATATTCTTTAATAAAATTTGTCTGGATTTGGCTCTCTGATTGACATGACATAGGGTAACTAGTTTCTGAAAATTAGCACAGATCGCCCTGGATCAAAACCTCACAGCCCAGATGTTCACGTCAGCGTTACGGCACAGGACCCACTTAATAACAATAACAACACTTCACAGGGCCGTGTCTGTTAGCAGGTTTTGTTATAGCATGAAGTGGACTGAGTTCAGCCAATTAGAGAAGACCATCCACTCTGTTGTCAGACTGTAAAAACTACACATGCTGCAGATTCATACTTGATTACAATCATTTCAATCACTCAATTATTATCCTCAGGCTGTAAAAACTACACACACTGCAGATTCATACTGAAATAAAATCACTCCATAATTATTAATGTTAGCCTATAAAACTACACTCACTGCAGATTCATACTGGATTAAAAGTAATCTTTTAAATGATGATACATCCTCAAGTAAAACCAATCCTGCTCCAATATATATTATATAATAGCATATTAGAATGGGCAATATATAACATTGATTTTCTGTTTTTGCAAATTATGTGCTTGTATTTTTTTTTACCTGGTGGTTGGAATTCAGTTGACTGAGGAGCCGCTCCCAGTTCTCAAGGTCATAGTTGACTCTGTAGTATCCAGAAACATTTACATTGGCCAAAACCCATTCTCCTCTGCTGACTTTCATAGGTTTGTGGACAGCTTGGAGAAGCAACAAGAAATGGGACATGAAAATGCAGGGAAAAAATGCTGATGATTCATGTGACTATGTGGAGGTTTTGGTTCAGTGTCAAGCCATACATAGCAATGAAAGGCTTTGTTTGCTGAAATTCTCCCATTTTGAACTCCATGTATGTTTTGAGGTAGAAAAGTCTTTCATATACTGTATTCTGGGGCAGAATGTGACCATGCACTAAAGAGGTTGACTTAAGTGTCTGTTAAGGCTGTGAAAACTATATGCTGCAGATTCATACTGGATTAAAAGCAGGCCACCATCACTGCTGTCAGACTGTAAAACTGTATATTGAAATTGTGGATGTTGCCAGTAATGATATAAATTACAGATCATCTCAAGTTAAAACAAATCCAGCTCAAATAGGGCTTAAATGTTTAGTGTAGTGTTTGCCAAGTCTACCAAAGAGTACTGCTGTTAGACTTGAGGTAATGGAGCAGTCTGAGGTACCTGATTTCTGAAGAAGCCAGAGTTGATCTTGTTCTCCACGTTTCTTCATCCATTTGATTGGTATGAACCATTCATAACTTGAATGAAAAGGTTGAAAAACAAACAGTGATGAGAATTATGTAATTTCAGCTCACAATAGATTATCAGTTTTAGCTTCCAGGTTCCCTGCAACATTAAAGTATCTCCTAGTGACAAAAGCTAGTGCTTCAAGTAGCATCGTACTTGAATTCAGATGGTTTTTCCACCACAGAGTTTGGCTCCAGCAGGAAGTGCTTCTGGCTCACGTTTCCTGTCCGGGTGTCAATGGTGACCATTGGGAAGCCCATCTGAAGAATCCAACGATTCATGATATCGTGCACGCTGTGTGGCAGCTTCAGCTGTGGGGTTTTATCTACTGCCTGGAGAACATATATGTATTAATTTCTCATGTAGAACATTAAAGCTGAGCTTATATTTTTAATGTATAATTTTTAGCATATACCACATATACAAATTCACTTACTACTGCCCGTTGTGACTTACCTTCTGAAGATGATCCCAAAGGTCTGAATACACAGAGTTCCCAAAAGCAAACTGATTCAGGTACGTCTGTAGGAGGTAATGTAGAAGAGAATGTTTTGTTTGACCATAAACTCAAGAGGAAAATCACCATTAAACCCATATCTTATGAAAAGTATGTAATAAGGCTTACATTAAGACCCTTGGCAAAGACTGGCTCAGTCAGGAATTCAGAGAGCATCCTGAGCACTGCAGCCCCCTATAATAACAAGCACATGCAAACCGCTCATGAGCATCATCTGTCCTAAAATAAACTGTAGTGACCTTGACTGTTGCTAAATGAGGAGCAATCTCAAGGAGCTTTCAAGGTATTGGACCCTGGCTGAGCCCTCTGCTACTGTATTCAGGGCTAGATTTGAAACAGCAATACTGGTATCTTGATCAATGTAGACAAAAGCAGTCTTAGGCCCTTATATGACATTAAAGGGATAGTTTGGCCAAAAAAATCAAATGAACACAATATTTGCCCAAATGTAGACTGTTGGCTAAGACTAGTTTGTTTTTTTAATCTTACACTAAAGCTACAAGTCTAATGTAGCAAACAAGCAATAGAATAGAATTAGCATTGCGCAAACTGCATGCCTAAATCATCCCACACGCTCCAAGTTGTTAAGTAATTTTAAATAGACTTGCTTAAGTGGTTTCTGACACTAAATAAGGCACTCTTATCTATAACAAATGAACAAAAGTACATCACATAGATAAAAACAGTACTAGCAGCCAAGGCCTAAATTCTGTCTGTACTTGTCTATTTTTATGATAACGGAGGCATGCTGTTTGCACAATGCTAATTGGTAAGCTTCCATTACTTGTTAGCTGCATCTGCCTCATAGCACCAGTGCAAAACTAAAACATTACTTTCATAAGAGAACAGTTGCAGTGAACCACTGCTGTACCTTGCTGTAAGATATGGTGTTGAACATTTGACTGATTTCCGCTGGCTTGTTGACCTCCTCCTCTTTGCAAGATAGTGGATGAGAGGAGACAAGGCTATCTACAGCAAACGCACGATAAATATCATACAGTATGATCTGGTCTTTCTGCGGAAATACAAAAAAGTTCTGTCATTTGCAGAAAAAAAGCCCATCAGTAGTGAAAAGTAGATTTGAGACAAGCAGAGAAAATCTGTTGAAAGTCTGTATTGTAAACTTACATATTTGTTTGTAAGTGTACACTACAAAAGGGGTTCTTTTGGGAAAGCAATGGTTTTATTTAGAACCACGAGTTCTATGTAGAACCATTTGCATACTTAAATAGTTTTTTTGCATGATGAAATGTGTTGTACATGGTTCTATATAGAACCTTTTTTAAAATGGTTCTATATAGCACCAAAAAGAGTGTTTCTATTGTTACAAGCTTAATATCGTAAGAAGAACCCTTTTTGGCGCTATATAGAACCATTTCAAAAAAGGTTCTGTATAGAACCGTGTACAACTCATTCTCCATCAAACCATGCAAACAACCATTTACAATTGTTCAATATAGAACCTCTCCCTCTAATAAAGAACTCTTGAAGAACCATCTTTTTTGGAGTGTACCCTGTACCAACAGTTGTTTGCCATTTTATCTGGTAGCTAGCCTAAACACTGGGCTGTAACATGGAATAAACTTTTCATCAGGAGCTTTTTAAGGCCTCAGCATACGTCTTGCAGAGATGGCATTCGCCAGGCTTCAGTGAACAGTATGACGTAATTGCAGAGAAAACAAACAACTGCAGATGTTGCGCAGAGGCTTTGTTCGCCGTGTTGCACAAATGGTGGCTGGGTGAACTTAATGGACGAAGACACTATGTGACAAAGCTTGTGACTGGTTGGTACAAAAGAGGCATGCCATTAAACAAAGATGGACGACTTTGAGGAGAAAAAAGTATGCTGAGTGCTTTGGCAGAAACACCAATATTTCACTGTGAAACGCGCATTTATTAAATAATCAATGAATACTTATGAAATGTAAGATGTTAAGTCTGTTATTCGGTAGTACTAACTAGTAGAAAGCACTAAAACATGTAGGTTATCTTAAATTTAGGTTTATAAGAGGACAAAGCTGAAGTTGGCTTCCTGTTTGAATTTTTTCCATTCCACCTTAAATAGTGGCAGCATTCTGGATTCATACATCGCCATTGTTAGAACTGTGATAGAATGGTTTTCCAGCAGTCATGGAACTTATAAAATGGCATCATGTCACCTGCATTAGTGGAGCATTCGCAACAGGCAAAACAAAACTGCAAAAAGCATGAATGCTTGTTGAAAGCGCGTTCACGCAACTCTCGAGAAATTTGTTTCGCAAGAAGTTTACTGAGGTCTTTACACCACTACATGTGAGAAGTTGAACATGCAAGAGGCGTGTCATTAATGGAAAGAGAAATGGCAATCTCCCATTAGACGTTCTTACGATGTTCCAAGTTGGTTCTGCATGGTCTGCACCCAGGTACTCCACGTATGAGGCGAATCCTTCGTTCAACCAGAGATCATTCCACCACTTCAGAGTCACCAGGTTTCCAAACCACTGAAGGCCATAAACCACATCAAACGCACATCAAGCAAAAGTTATAATAATGATTAAAAACCCTTATTTAAAGGACTGTTACATACCATATGAGCAAGCTCATGAGAAACCA